>NC_137424.1:6447151-6939651 GCF_964374335.1 Astatotilapia calliptera | reverse complement strand
TCGGCTATGCGAGAGGAAACGCTGCCAGGTCTCTAGCAGCAAGGAGTAGGCAAGAGAAGCCATGTTCAGAAGAACAGTTCATTTTCTACAGTGTTCCATTCATGTTCAGAAGAAGGTTATAGAACTGTTAATACAGACATTTCAATCTAAATACTGCAGATATAGAAGACTGAAAGAAACACACAAGTTCACTGACTAAAAATATCTTATTATTATTTTATTTATGTATTACAGATTGATTTATTTTCTTATTAATTCTTAATTTGTTTATTTATTTTTCATATTTTGTGTTAAAAAATAAAAATAAAGAGATTTGAGAAGATTGGAATTTTTTAACCATGCCTTTCTTGTGGAAAACCTAATGCGGCCCAGCCTCACCCAGACTCTGCCTGCAGCGGCCCCCAGCTAAATTGAGTTTGAGACCCCTGTCCTACACCATAAATCAGTAAGAGAGGGTACGACCTCTCTCACGGCCCCAAGTGGTGTGTGCATGCCAGAGCACTCTGGAAGGCACACAAAGTCTTTACAGACTACTCAGGATCAAACCTCTATCATCATGCAATCAATTATACAACTCTAAGCATATATGAGTAAATATTTCTAAGCATCAATCAACAATATAAACCTTACAGCTGGTTTTAATAACAGAATTCATTTGTTTCTCAAATGAGAAAGAGCTATCGAGAAACACTCCTAAATCTTTAGTTCTGAACTTTTCCAGTGGGCCAAGGTCAACATTATTAGATAATGCTAATTCTTTTCCCTTACATTATAACAATGTGAGGAGTTAATGCTAAGTATACTGCCATTAGCGGCTAATTCTAATTAGGGGTGAATAATTATTAGTAGCTAATGCTAATATCGTTTTCTCTTCCCTTTTAACAATGTGAACAACTAGTGCTAGGTAGGCTGATGCTAGCAGCTAATGCTAATTTGACGTGAATTAGCATTATATTAGTGAGGAGTTAATGCTAAGTAGGCTGCCATTAGTGGCTAATGCTAATTTTAGATGAAAAAGCATTAGCAGCTGATGCTCATATTGTTTTCCTTTGCTTTGTAAGAACGACAGCAGCTAATGATACGAAGTCTACCATTATTAACAATTGTTAATTTGATGTAAATTAGCATTATCTGATAATGGTAACCCTTTTCCCCTGCATTATAACTATGTCAGGAGTTAATGCTAACTAGGCTTCCATTAGGGGCTAACTCTAATTAGGTGAATAATTATTAGCAGCTAATGCTAATATTGTTTTCCCTTTTAACAATGTGAGCAGCTAATTCTAGTTTGATGTGAATTAGCATTATATTAGTGAGCAGTTAATGCTAAGTAGGCTGCCATTATTAACTAATGCTACTTTGACGTGAATTAGCATTATGTGCTAATACTAATACTGTTTTCCCTTACTTTTTAACAATGTGAGCGGCTAATTCTAAGTACGCTCTTGTAAATAGCTAATTCTAATTTAGTGTGAATTAGCATTATTCAATAATGCTAACACTGTTTTCTCTTACTTATTAAAAATGATAGTAGCTAATACTAATACTCTTTTCCGTTGGGTAACAACGATGTGAGGAGTTAATGCTAAGTAGGCTGCTTTTAGAGGCTTATTCTAATTAGGGCTGAATAATTATTAGTAGCTAATGCTAATACCGTTTTCTCTTTCCTTATAACAATATGAGCAGCTAATGCTAATTTGATGTGAATTAGCATTATATTAGTGAGGAGTTAATGCTAAGTAGGCTACCATTAGCAGCTAAAGCTAATTTGAGGTGAATAAGCATTAGTAGCTAACGCTAATACCCTTTTCTCTTGTGTTATAATGATGTGAGACGTTAATGCTAAATAGGCTTCCATGAGTGACTCCTTTCCCTTGCATTATAAAGATGTGAACAGTTTATGCTAAGTAAGCTGCCATTAGCAGCTAATGCTAATACTGTTTTCCCTTTCTTTATACAACTTGAGCAGCTATTGCTAAGTAGGCCACTTTTCTCTGCTAAAGATTTCTGTGACCATGATAGAAACTCTGATAAGCTAATGCTGCTAAGCTAATGCTGTTTATGGGCCCTGTTAGAATCAATATTTCATTCTCATTCTGTTGTTTGAGAACAATAACAGAAAAATGTGCACTTCAGAACAAATTTATTGTGAATTCAGCTGTGAATGTACAGTTTGTCATTATTTAAGCTTCCATTTCCAAATGTTAGCTGACACTTTATTAGGTACACTGGTATCTATATCAGGTACACCTGTGACCTAAATGTTCCTGCAAACAGACTCCTTGGAGACCCCTACATAAATATCCATGAACTATCCAGCTAGACTAGTGTGTCTGACCCTGAAAATATTCCTGCATGTGTGATTGTTCATGTATCATCTGCAGGAAACAAACAGGAAGTGAGTGAAAGACACGGGAAATGTTTCCAGCTCTTCCTCCTCTATCAGATTTTCTCTCCATACCTGAGAGTGTCCAGTCTCCAGCCTGGATCCTTCAGTCCAGCCGACAGCAGCTTCATTCCTGAGTCACCTGGATGATTGTAGCTCAGGTCCAGCTCTCTCAGATGGGAGGGGTTGGAGCTCAGAGCTGAGGCCAGAGAAGTACAGCCTTCCTCTGTGATCAGACATCCTGACAGACTGCAAACACACAAAACAACAATCTATCTGTCAACAGTTGTTTTCTCTTTGTCACAATAACATCTATCCATTTACATCCATTCAATGTAACTTTATTTATAAGTGACAATACCCAACAGACAACAACAGTCATCTGAAGCTGTTTAACAGTGTAAGGTGACCGCCTCCACTGTGAGCAGCACTTGGTGATGGTGGGAAGAAGAACTCCCTTTGACACAAAGATCCTCCCAGTGAAAACAGGCTCCAGGAGGAGCATCTACCATGACTGGTTGCAGGGTGAGGGGAAAGAGAAGAGATGAGCTCAGAGAGACAAGAACAAAACAGAGAGACAAAAGTTAAGGACATGCAGTAGTGACATATAAAAGCATCAGGAGTGAAAAGAGGGGAGAAGAAAGCAGAGCATTATGGGAAGTCCACCAACAGCCTGAGCCTATAGCAGCATAACTAAGGGATGGTTCAGGGTCACCTGATCCAGCTCGAACTATAAGCTTTATCAAAAAGGAAAGTTTGAAGCTGATCTTCAAAGTAGAGAGGGTGTCTGTCTCCTGAACTCAAACTGGGAGCTGCTGCCACACCCAGTCCAACATAGCCAGGCTTTCTTTGCTGCTTTGACAAAACCTCAAATCCCAGTCAGAGATGATGAGCATCATCACAGTGATGATCATTTCTCTGTAACCCAGGCTTTCTGCTTCAGGATCTGTGCACACTCACAGAACAAGGAGACCTTTAAACATCATTTCACTAACTGGATGGACTGAGCTCAGCCTACAGATGAACTGGTGCCAGAGATCATAAAGAACATCAAACAGTCAAATTCAACACTTTAATGGAAATATGAGATTAATGCTGCAGACAATCATGAAGCTGCTGAATTCATGAACATCAAGAATGCAGCGAGTGGTAAAATAAAGATTTGACCTCAGTGTGCTCAGTGTTCCTGTCTATTCCTAACATATTCCTAACATGATAGCTGCACTTTAGAGCTCTAAAACTGGAACTGACACATGTTTAAACTCTACATGTTACTCAGTACATTCAGTTCTGACACTCGCCCACAGTCCAACAAAGGAAACATGGAGATCACATCAGTTTGTCACCAAAGTCTAATTATTAGGGCAACTTAACCTGTTATAATCTCGTTAACTCATTAACTGATTAACGTCAGCAATTATTTTAATCACAGTTTTTAAAATCATGATTATTGTGAAAGTGCTCACTGGCTCTGAATATAAAAGCCATGGGTCACAGGAGGGATGTTGATCAGTGCTGGCTTGAAATGGGCGTCATTATGCATCTCAGCCAATGGGAGCATTGAGGGTGGGCCTAATACTACTGCAGCGCTCACATGACCCAGGACAGAAAGAAAGGGGCGGGGACAGAAACATGGAGACAGGTACAGATCTTTGACATGTTCATTTTAAACTGTTCCAGGAGGCAGTGTTGATACAACTAAAGTTATCTGTTGTTGAAGAAGTCGGTCTGAGGAACGTTCTTAGGATCAACAAATGACGGCATGTATGAGCCTCAAGACGCAGCATCACAAGAAGAACACATGAGCTGTAGAAAAAGGAGAGACTACGAAAGCCACGGCGTTACAACGTGAACATGCTTGATCAGAGTGTGATTGTGAACAGGAGGAAGACTCAGCTGAGAACAGTGTGGTGGATACAGAGCAGAGCCCACCATCAGTACAGAGGCCTGTCCATTAGAGTGCTGCTCCAACATGCAGCACATGTACTTGGCCACAGCTGCAACATCTGTACCTGTGAAAGCTTCTTCTCTGTTGCTGCTCATATTGTGCAGAAGAAGAGAGTTTCTTTATCATCAGAAAATGTCAATGAGCTTGTGAGTCTTAGCAGCTGGCTCGGTGCAGAGGAGGAAGAACATGTCAGTCAGAGGAAGATAAATGCAGTTCATGTTGTCAACTCAACCTGGACTGTTGAAAGAGTTTTTCTTTGTCTGGTTTCTGACTGAGATTCTCCAAAGGAAATCCAGCACAAACACACACTTCACACACTCAAAGTCCTGCACAGTAAATGAGCTGATGAGCGTTTGTGCTGCTGCCTGATAACAGAACAATAGTTCTGCTGCTTCCTGTTCTGCAAACACACATTTATAAATGTTCACTTGCTGTTGATCAAAGGTATGTTGGTGGCTCTGGACGCTGAGGGAACTTTGTAAAAAACTAGATCAAATGTTAACGTCCTGGCAGAGGCAAAGAACTTTGATTTGATATTTGATTAGATTCATGTTTCAGCTCAGACTGACAGAAATATTTGAACTGCTGCTGTGTTAAAGGGAACACTGCTGTTAGAAAGCACCTGATCTGTTTCTGCACACTGAATGTTGCACTTCTCATACTGCAGTACTATTAAAATAAGTACACAATGCACTGCTTTTGAACTCATGATTGAATGTTGCTGTAACAAAGCCATTAATGTGATTCAAAGTGTTCATGGTTTCCCAGCACAACAAATGATTGCACAAGTGTGACTGATCCACTTTCTAATGTGTGTGTAGCCCACACTGTGTGTCACTGTGTCACAGGTGAGTCTGTGTGTCCAGGTTCTATGAGGACAACAGGATATAGTGACTGAGTCCAGCAGCTTAAAGTCTGACTCCATCCTCCATTTAAATAACTCACAGCAACAACTGAATAGCTTTGCCTTTGTGTAGCTGACACTTCATTTTAATGTCCTTCTATTCTGGTTCATCTGGTCTCAGTTTCTATAAGCACACAGGTTTCATCAGGACTCTATGACCTCAGTAATCTTTGCTGGGCCTTAATGCTCTGAACAAAGCTGCACAGCACAAGACTAAATAGAAATGAATCAGTCTTTCATTCTCACTGCTGTTTGACTTCAGCTCTCAATGTCCCACCATAACCCATGGAAAGAATTACTGTCCATCCAGGCTGCTGAACATGAAGCTGATGAAGGTGGAGTATTGTGAGGGCTGATGGAGATGATGATGAGGAATCCAGGAGCAGTGGGTGGATGGCAGCATCAGCATGAAGGACCAGTGTGAGAACACATCATCATCCACAAAGGAAACCAGTCTGAGTGTCTGACGCTCTTGTTAGAAAGACGCAGTCCCAGCAGTTAGCTTGTCTGCTAGTTAGCTGAGAGCTAGCTCACTTGTACATTGAATACCAAACTGTGTAAACCAGGGGTGTCAAACATATGGCCCGTGGGCCAAATCCAGCCCTTGAGATAATTTCATATGTCAAATATTGATGAATTTTCAGGCTTGCTGATAATCAATGTGAGCACGGCTGAGATGTTATTCTGATGAGCAAACCATGTGGCCAAACACTTTAAGAGACAGACTGGGATCATACCATTATGTGAAAGAGGACGGAAATGTCCCATAGACAGCAAGGGTAGTGGTAGAGACCAGTACACAGAGAAATGGGAGCTGTATTGAAATGCAAGCGTGTCAGGAAAGAGTGAAAAGGCAAAATGAGCAGCATCTGGCTGCATTTCAGTGATATTGGAGACCACAAAGCTGAGTGCAACATTTATACAGGAGATATACAGGAGACGCTGAGAGCAGAACTGATAAAATTAGGAGCTGGCTAAAGTGAGACCCACTTTTATTTCCACCCATTTTCCATTGTGGAGGACAAAAGGTTTCAAACTGGTCCAGGTCTTAAACCTCACGTGTTCTTCCTAATAGCAGTAAATGGATAGAAATAAGGCTTTTATGAAAACACTGAATAAAACTGTTAAAAACCTCGTTATGGCCATTCATGCTGTACAAAGTAATTAGACATGTGTGGTATCTACAGAAACGTCAGAATCTCAGCTAAAAGTTCACAAAACCATCTCAACAACCACCAAACAGCTGAAACAGCAAGTGAACAGATCACACAAAAAAGATGTAAACACAAATCCCCCTGATCATCTGTTTTTTAAACATGAAGCGTCGTTTTGGACGTTCATTTACTGCTGGTTCAGTGAATTTTGGTTGGACAGTGATGAAACCTGCAGCCTCAGAATCTGTGAGAAGTCTGCTTTCAGCTCGCAACAGCATTGTTGTGTTGTGTGTTCTGAAAACTCATCACTGTTTCACCATCATGTTTCTACTTAGACAATAACAAAGGAAGCAGTTCCCAGGAACTACTTCCTGTCTTGTTAACATAAGAGTACGTTGCCCTTCAAAACACCTCCACTTCTCCTCTTATTAGAGGGCTGCCTTATTATTAATCTGCTAATTCTGTCAGTTGATGAAAGAAAAATGCTTGATCTCACCTGAGAGTTTCCAGTGTACAGCGTGGACTCTTCAGTCCTTCAGACAGAAGCTTCACGCCTGAATCCTTCAGGTTACTGTTACTCAGGTCCAGCTGTCTCAGATTAGAGGTCTGAGAGCTGAGACCTGAGGCCAGAGCTTCACAGCTTCTCTCTGACAGGTCACAGTGACTCAGTCTGAAAAATAACAGATAAACAATTACAAAAATAAAACACTTATGTTGAAGTGTAATGAGATACTATTATATTTAGCAATATTTCATCTTGTTTTGTCAGGAAACTGAGCACTGATGCAGAGCAACATGTGGAGAGAATCAGAGGAGAAGAAGTGAAGAGAGAACAGCAGTAAAACAACACTGAATTGTTCAGTGTGCTTTTGATATCAACAGAATGTGTCAAATGTCTTTATTTTGTATTTGTTTTAGTAGAATTGATGATTATCACTTAGATAACAACCACAGGCCAGGTCTAAATTGCACTTTGGTGACAGTTACACCCAGAAATATTTCAGAAACGTGGACAATTTGTGCTCCATTGTATTCAGTATTGAACAAACTGAGTACCGATGACCACTTAATATTTTTGATATGTTATTTGAGTTGTTCCACCTGATCTGTGTTAACTAGAATAAACATTTAAAAGCTAAAGCTATGATCACATATGTACTTACAGAGCTTTGTTGGAGGCTTTGACCACTGGCAGCAGCCTCAGAAGAGCCTTTTTAAAGGCTCATGTTCTCACTTAGATCACTTTATAGCTGTATATCTCAAATTTCTGTAAAGTTATTTATTTCATATTCTGTATAGTTTTTCATATTTATATCCTGTTCATAGCCTGTACATAGCTTTTACTCACTACAGCCTGTACATACTTAGTTATAGAATATTCACAACATACTTCATACCGTGTACATTATAACATACCATAATAGACCCATTTCTGTAATATACTTACATATCTATACTATTGCTAATATATATTGTAATATACCTATATCACTAAAGCACTTCTGGATGGATGCAAACTGCATTTCGTTGCCCTGTACCTGTGCATGTGCAATGACAATAAAGTTGAATTCTATTCTAATTCTATTCTATTTATTTCTACTTACATTTCATTCTGGGAAAAATGGGGATTACTTTGAAAACAGGAAGTATTTTTCCCAAAAATCAGCCCTGGATTAGTAAATCACTCCAACATGTTCTCAGGCAGAAGAAGCTGTCTTGTTATGAGGGAGAGAAGAAAAGCAGCTAAAATCAGGTGTAAAAGTAAAGCAGAGGATGAGCTGAATAAAGGACACTCAAGGCTGGCTTGGAAAGGAATGAAGTCCATGGTGGGGATGCAGAACAAGGAGCAAAGATGAATGTGATGCTGAATCAGCAGAAGACTTGGACTCATTGGATTCCAGCTTCTTTTTTTTTATTGACATTTTAGAATCACTATACAATACCATCAACTTCAGCTATCTTTCAGTACATATATTTTTTTTTTCTATATTTAAACAACTAAAATATCCATACAATAAGAATGAAAGAAGAAGAAGAAAAGAAAAAGAAGCAAAACAGGAAACAACATAAATAAAAAATACATAAGGAAAAAGAAAAAGGAAAGAAAAATAAATAAATAAATATAGGGAGTGTGTTTTTGTTTCCATTAATGTAACTAATTTTTCCTCTAGTCTTCTAGTAGTTAACAAAGTCAAAATCTAATGCAAAAGCAAAAACTAATTAGTCTGCCTTCCTCCATTACCATACATAAAGCTGTTAATCCTTTATATGTCCAATCTTTGAATCTGGTGTCCAATTTATTTGGAGCAAAATGTGTGTCATATGCACACCACTTAAGAACTGCTATATCCTCTTCTAGTTTATATTCTTTTATTACTGTTTCCCAAATTTTAAAAGTCAACTTGATCCATGGATTTTCAATAGTTTTTATTAAATTTTGCAAGCTTCTGTCTGCTATAATAGCTTATATGGGGATGGAGGTCAGACTCTCCTCAATAACTTTCCATTGAGCGTCATATGAAGGATTACATCAGCATATCATAGGCCTTAATTGTGCTGCCCAATAATATTCCCTAAGAGAAGGTAAGCCCCACCCCCTTTTCCTTTGTTAAGTTGTAGGGTTTTAAATCTAATTCGGGGCCTTTTTCCTTGCCATATGTATCTTGACAAAATTTTATCCCATTCATTAAACTGTTTCTGGTTAATTTCTATTGGTAATGTTTGAAATAAATATAATAATTTAGGAAGAATATTAATTTTAATTGAGTCTATTCTCGAATAAAAACTTAAATATGGAATTAGATTCCATCTCGCTATATGTTCCTTAATTTTTTTTGTATTGGTAAATAATTTCGTTCTAATAGTTCTGTAAGATCCTTAGGTATTATGACTCCTAGATATTTAAAAAGTACTCTGTTTGCCATGCTAATTGATACTTATTTTTAATTTCTTCTGATGGAATATAGTTGTACTTAAGCAATTGTGTTTCACTCATATTAACCCTATATCCAGATAGTCGACCAAAGTATTCAAATGATTGCATTAATTTAGGTAAAGAGTTTGATGGTTGACCCAAAAATATTAAAATATCATCTGCATAGCAGGCTAATTTATGCTCCTTTTCATGGATATTAATACCTTCTACTTCTTTATTTTGTCTTATATATTGAGCCAATGGTTCCAGATATAACGCAAATAATAATGGTGAGCACGCACAGCCCTGCCTTGTTCCTCTTTGCTGCTTAATACTATTTGATAGGTAGCCATTAATTTTAATCCTTGCCGTAGGGTTATCATAAAGTGCCTGTATTGTCTTAATTATATATTCGTGAAAGCCAAATGTATGCAAGACTCGGTAAAGAAAGTTCCAATTAACTGAATCGAATGATTTTTCTGCATCGATACTGATTACCATTGCTTCTATTTTATTCTTTTGAATATGATTAATAATTTGTAATGTCCGTCGTACATTATCTTGTATTTGGCGCTCTCGAATAAAACCTGTTTGATCATTATGAATTAGATTAGGTAAGAACTTTTCTAATCGTCGAGCCATGATAGATGTAAACAGCTTGTAATCTGTATTAAGAACAGATATTGGTCTATATGACGCACATTCTAATTTATCCTTGTTTTCTTTTGGGATGGCAGAGATAATTGCTTCTTTGCAGCTAGAAGGTACTTGAGCCTTCTTTAGGATCCAATTCATTGTTAGAAGCATCACTGGTATTAATTCTTCTTTTAGCTCCTTGTACCATTCTGCCGTATATCCATCTGATCCTGGAGATTTATTTATTTTAACTTTACTTATTGCTATTCTTAGTTCCTTTTCTGTTATATCTTCAATCAAAGTTTTATTCTGTTCTTCATTCAGTACTGGTAAATCAAGAGAATCTAAAAAACTGTTAATTTCAACTATACTACTCTGTGTTATTAGCATACAGAGTCTTATAAAATGTTTCAAATGCACTCTGAACTTCTATTGGTTTATTTTTTATTAGTTTTGTCACTGGATGTTTAATTTTGTGAACTGTATTATCTGCTATTTTCTTTTTTAGTTTCCAGGCTAATACATTCTTTGCTTTTGATCCTCCCTCATAATACCTTTGTTTAAGAAACATTAATTTTTTTTAAATCTCATATGTGGTCAAATCATTTATTTCATTTCTTGTTTTCCTAATTTCCTCCAATATATCCTGAGATGTTTTTCTTTCATGCCTTTTCTCTAATTCTTATTTTGTAGCTCTTCTAATTTCTTATTTCTCATCTTTTTCTTATAAGAGGATATTGCTATAATTTTCCCTCTCAGGACAGCTTTTAAGGCATCCCACAGTATAGGACGAGACACCTCACCATTGTCATTAGTTTCCATATAGAAGTGAATCTCTTTCTTAATTTGTCCTTTAAAGTGAGGATCATTCAGTAAGCTTGAATTTAATTTCCAATTATTGAGTTTTGGTTGCACGTTTAAATCAACAGACAGGTATACTGGTGCATGATCGCTTAACTCTATTGTTCCAATTGCACAAGTGCTTATTTTATCTTTATTTTTCCCAAAAGTTATGAAATAATCTATTTGTTCTGTCCTCACTAAGCGTTGTCCTCGTGAACGTAGACTCAGCTATACAGACAGCTAAACACTCTCCTAATCAAAATCCAGGGAACAGGCCAATGTGTTGAGTTGGATGATTTAATAAGGAAAAAGTGTGAAACTGTTGACAAAACCAGAAATAAACCAATAAAAATGTTGCATCAACATACAGTATAACAAACACATATTCAAAAATATGAACGCAATATTTATCTGCTTAGTGAGTGCCCGAATAAAACATCAAATGAAATCACACTCATGATCAAAACGTTAAAGAAACCACATGGCAAGTGAGCTAGCTTAACCTTACTAGCTTAGGTTATATACATATTCAAATTAAATTCTAACTACAAACTATATCACGCCTTCACAACAAATAATAATGCACACAAGTTGTCTCAGTGATAACAAACAATATTACTCACAGATGATGCCGTTTATCAACTTGTGAAGGCATGGATGGCAACAGATTAACGGAGGTGAAACTGCCTCTGGCTAGATCTTACAGAGTAAAAAAAATACACAAAAACAACCACAAGAGGGCAAACTGCTGCAGAACAGAAAATGCCTAATGCCAGCACACTATTCTTGTGTATAACGAGTGCGGTGAGGAAAAATAAGTATAATCCCTTTGGTAGGGATGCAAGTCTCTCCATATATCAATTAGTCCCACCTCCTTCATCAATGTATTTATATTCTTAATTAATGTTTTAGTATTCTGTGCTTTTCTATTGGAAATATCTAGCTTTGGTTGTAGATGTATATTTAAATCTCCTCCGCAAATTAGGAAACCTACTGTCTCTGTTACCATCACATCTATAATTTTCTTAAAGAAATAAATATCGCTTCCAGGGGGTGCATATATATTTAACAACGTGACTGGGTTCCCCTCAATGTTTCCCCTTACCAACATATAACGTCCCTCTTTATCACTTATCTCAGATATTTTTTCAAAGAGTAATTTGCTTGATAACAGGATAGCCACTCCTCTCCTTCGTCCAGTTTTATAGGAAGAGGAGAAACTGTTGTATAACCCATTCTTTTCAGTTTTTCATGCTCCTTACAGTCTAGATGGGTTTCCTGTAGATACACTATTTGTACTTGTTCTTTCTTCATTTTAGTTAAAATTTTATTACGTTTAATTGGATTCGACAGGCCATTTACATTATATGATATGATTTTTACCTTATCTTTAAGCATACCCTTCCTATTTGAATATTATTAATGTAACAACGACATGTACCATCAGACCACTCCCTAAACATACATAAGCAAACATTAATATTAACATTAAAGCTGTATAAAACAACAGCTACAGAAATAAGCTTTATTTGGTCAAAGAAAAAAAAAAAAGACTTCCAACTGTGGGGTCCCCGATATGACCCTAAGTAAGCCCCGATAAAAGAGGGGGCTTCGAGGGGGGCCTCTCTCACCTCTATGTGAGACAGGGCCTTCCTTAGCCAGCAGGCCAATGTCCATTCTACTAATAGCATAGGTAGCACGTCCGCCTATTTTCAATTTCTGCATTGCCACTTCAGTATATTATTTCGAGATAAGAAGTCTTTACCACTGTATATGGCTATAGCTTGATTCCAGCTTTGATATCATTGATTTCAATGAAGAGCTTTGTGATTGTAGCAAAGGGCTGGTAGCTCTGAGAGTCCCACTGATGAGGAGTTTGTGAAGGATCGCAGTCATCTAAAGAGCTTAGAAAAAAAGGCATCTGGACTTCTTTAAGTTTTTTGAAGACGTTTCGCCTTTCACCTCTCATCCAAGAAGCTTCTTTATTTCTAGGGTCAAATGGTGGAGAGTCCCAGATTAGCCTGTGTACAAACAGACTTCAGCCATATGAGAGTGAGTGTGAGTGAATGAGAGCACACACAGGACACTCTGATCTCTGAATGTGTGTGACGCAGTGAAAAAGAGGATTGTACTGGATATACTGTGACTGACAAACAGAGTTTAAAGAGAAAGGTGTTTGGATTAAAATGGATTATGCTAAAGTGAACGTGCTAATGAAATCTGAACTGACTGAAATGTGAAGTGAAGATAATTCAGATGTAAAAGAGAGAGAAACTGATAATAAGGTGGGGCTGGAGATCAGTGAAGGGCATGTAAACACCTGATTGGTTGAGTAGATATCAGATCGACAGTTTCACAGTTTTCCCTGTGGATTATAACTTTAAGAAGATGTGACATTCATCAAGGAATCCTGCTCTCCAGATTATTTCCACGAACACTGAGCTGGATCACATCTACAGTGCTGGAAGTGCCCGTCTCACCACCAACCTCTCTGTGCACATTCACTTTTCAACCCTTTGTGAGACACTAAAGGTGTAAATCTGAGTATTTATCTATGTTAGTGCAAACACCTCTAATAGGTTGGTTTAGTCTTTCCAAGTCATATCTTCCCTTAGATCTGCGGTCCAGGCTCCTAAAATCATCCTAGTTTTACAAGCACTACAATCTAGAGGAGAGCTGCACTAACAGGTGTGACTGATGAGATCTGACCTGCAAGGATACTCATGTTTATGTGTATCAGGACAAGCAGGGAAGACCTGGACATCAACTCTGTCAGGCTGCCTGAGTCCTCTCACCCACATCAGCTCAGAACTCTGCATTATCTACTGAGTCAGACTCAGAGGATCAGGGATCAGAAGTTCTACAAAGAGTAGAACCAGACTTCCTGTATAGAGGTGTGTGGGCCTACTGATCCACAGTGTCAGCACAACTTTCACATCATATTCATCTCAGCACAACTAAAACATGTGACTGACCTCAGAGTTTCAAATCGACATCGTGGATTCTCCAGAAGAACACACAGCTGCTTCACTCCTGAATCCTGCAGGTTGTTGTAGGTTCCACTCAGGTCCAGCACTCTGGGATACGAGGGGTTGGACTTCAGCGCTGCTGCCAGATAATCACAGCTGATCTCTGACAAACCACAGTCCTTCAATCTGAATAAAAAATGAAAGATGTAAGTTTATTAGACAAAGTGTGAGCTTGAAATCATTCAGTGTTTCATCATCTGTTCAGAGCTGAAGAAGGTTCAGAATGTAGAAGTTTAGAAAATGGAAACTCCAAACAGCTGAAGCCAACAGGAAGCAGCTTCAAACAAACAAGAGAAAAAAATGAATTTTTCACATTGAAGTCGTACATTTATCATAAAGTTGTCAAGTTTTGCCGTGTGAAATAACAAAACTGAACAGGAATCCTCAGAGTTGAACCCTCTGCACAGAGGTTCAGGTTCCTCTTCAGGTCCCAAAGTGCAGAACAACAAGGTTTCAAACAGCTTCGTTCCAGCAGCATCAGCCACAGAAATGCAGAGATAATTCTTTGGATCTCTTGGTTGTGTTGTATGATGCTGTGTTTGCATATCTGGTGTCTGTGTTGCTTTGTGAGGACGGATCATTTACTGCAGCTCCAGATAAACAGAGCTGGACCTGAACCTGGTAGCTTCACTTAGAAGACACTTGTGACGGGAACGTCAGGTCAAAAAAGTGCCCCTCCGACAGACAAACCCATCTGTTCTCTGATTGGATAGTTACATTTGTGATTGACATGACATTGACCAATCAGATGAAAGGAAGAAAAATAGGGTCAAAATTCGTACTTGTAACTTGCAGGGGTTTTTTTTGGCTAAGTCCACACACAAATCTTTTTTACACATACAAATTTTTTTCACGCACACACAAATTCTTTTTACACACACACAAATCTTTTTTTACACACACACAAATCTTTTTTACACATACAAATTTTTTTCACGCACACACAAATTCTTTTTACACATACACACAAATCTTTTTTACACACACATAAATCTTTTTTACACATACAAAGTTTTTTTTCACGCACACACAAATTCTTTTTACACACACACAAATCTTTTTTACACACACACACAAATCTTTTTTACACACACACACAAATCTTTTTTACACACACACAAATCTTTTTTACACATACAAAGTTTTTTTCACGCACACACAAATCTTTTTCACGCACACACAAATTCTTTTTACACATACAAATCCTGATTTACAAGTACAAAATATTTATGACCACATTTTGAGCCCATACAAATGTTCTGCAGACGAGTCCATGCGCTCACAACAAAGCTCAGTGTGGACGACGCTGTGCACGCTCCAATGCTGATTGGTTAGAAAGTGGGCGGGAACAGGGAAGAGAGCGACAGCAGTGTTCAGCACAAACACGAAGGATCAAAGAAGAAGAACATGACAAGCTCAGATGGAGGCTGCAGTGGACACTTTTCATTGTTTTAACATTCGCTTTCACTTCAGCTTCACCAACAACAGCACAAGCAGAGCAGCCCACTGACTGCGTGGCCGTGACGGCGCCCCCTGGTGACTGTAAACCACTACAACATGTAGACGGCCGTCTGCTGCTCATTTCTTTGCCACCATCACAGGAGCTCTTTATCATGTTCTACACTCTCATTGGTTCTTTGTGTGCTTGTTTTTTACAACAGTAGTCATTGTGATTGTTCAAAGAAGACAGTCAGCTGTGACTAAATGTAGCTCCTACAGCAGTGATTGGAATAACTACTGAAGCTAATCCAGTATCAAAGCTCAGGAATCAGCAGCTCCCACCTCGTTTTCTTTGAACAACTATTTTTAGCTGCTGTGTTTTTGTGTTTCTGCGGACCTCAGACATCCTGCTGCTCTGGAGAACTGAAGCTCTAAAGGCTTCAGCCTTTATCTCCAAGAAACAAAGCTGATCATGGAGACCCAGCAGGTCAGCTGATCTGTGGACAGCACCAGCATCTTTAAGTAAGTCTGAGAGGTGAGCAGTCTTTGGAAGCCTTTACTGTCTGATAGTCTCAGAGCAGGATTTGGATCATTATTTGGCTTTTCTTCTATTATTATGTTTAGTTTCTGCTTCACAGATATTCTCTGAGATGTTCTCTGAAATGTTTCCCACTGTTGGACAAACTTTCACAGTTTCTTCATAAAGGAGATCTCCTGTGCAGTCCATCTGCCTCATAACTTTTGCACTGTCCACTTCCTGCTGTGACAAAACAAATTTCCCACGTGTGGGACTAATAAAGGTTATCTTATCTTATCTTATCTGTGATAATATGTTAAACACTGAATCATAATCATAATCAGAAAGAATCAGAAAGGGTTTATTGCCAAATGTTGAGCAGGTTTACAACATTAGGAAATTGCTGCGGTGCTTCAGTGCAAACATGCTGTCATAAAAAATATAAAAATAAGAATAAGAATTAAAAGTGCTAAGTACATAGATATATACATGATATATACATGAGTGCAGGTGGTGATCAGTGCCAAACATGGAATGATGCAGTGAACACAGCGTAGGGTCATGTGTTAGTGGCGGGGACAGTCATATGGTTATTGTTCATGAGTCCAACAGCAGAGGGGAAGAAACTGTTCTTATGGCGAGAGGTTCTGGTGCGAATGAACCGGAGCCTCCTGCCTGAGGGGAGCAGGTCAAACAGACTGTGTCCAGGGTGAGAAGGGTCAGCTGAGATCCGAGCTGCACGCCGCAGTGTCCTGGAGGTGTACAGGTCCTGCAGAGATGGGAGTCTGCAGCCAATCACCTTCTCAGCAGAGCGCACAACACGCTGCAGTCTCTGTTTGTCCCTGATAGTGGCTCCAGCGTACCACACGGTGATGGAGGAGGTGAGGATGGACTCGATGATTGCAGTGTAGAACTGCATCATCGTCCATGTTGGCAGGTTGAATTTCTTCAGCTGCCTCAGGAAGTACATCCTCTGCTGGGCTTTCTTGATGACGGAGGTGATGGTGGGTTCCCACTTCAGGTCCTGGGTGATGGTGGTACCCAGGAAGCGGAATGAGTCCACAGAGGTGATGGGGGTGTCAGACAGGATGATGGGGGGGAGTGGAGCTGTGTGCTTCCTGAAGTCCACAATAATCTCCACTGTCTTCTGGGCATTCAGCACCAGGTTGTTGTGGCTGCACCAGGACACCAGACGTTCAACCTCCCTCCTGTAGGCAGACTCATCCCCGTCAGAGATGAGTCCAATGACGGTGGTGTCATCTGCAAACTTGATTAGCTTGACAGACTGGAGGGTGGAGGTGCAGCAGTTGGTGTACAGGGAGAAGAGCAGAGGAGAAAGAACACAGCCCTGAGGGGAGCCGGTGCTGATGGTCCGGGAGTCCGAGACATTCTTTCCCAGCCTCACATGCTGCTTCCTGTCCGTCAGGAAGTCAGTGATCCACCGGCAGATGGGATCAGGCACATTCATCTGGGAAAGCTTGCCTCGGAGATGGTCTGGAAGGATTGTGTTGAAGGCAGAGCTGAAGTCCACAAACAGGATCCTGGCGTAGGTTCCTGGGGAGTCCAGATGCTGCAGGATGAAGTGTAGGGCCATGTTGATGGCGTCGTCTACAGACCTGTTGGCTCTGTATGCAAACTGCAGGGGATCCAGGAGGGGGGCCGTGAGGGTCCTGAGATGGGAGAGAACCAGGCGCTCAAATGACTTCATGACCACAGATGTCAGAGCCACGGGTCTGTAGTCATTTAGTCCAGTGATCCTAGGTTTCTTGGGGACAGGGATTATGGTAGAGGACTTGAAGCAGGCAGGCACATGACATGCCTGCAGTGAGGAGTTGAAAATGCCAGAAAACACTGGGGCCAGCTCGTTTGCACAGTGTCTGAGGGTGGCAGGAGACACGCCGTCTGGGTCAGGAGCTTTTCGAGCATTCAGACTCTTAAACTGCTTCCTCACATCTGCTTCATGAATATGAAGAGTTGTGGTGGGAGGAGGTGGTGTGAAATCCTCTTTTGTGTGGGGTGAGGGGAGGGGGGTGTTGTAGGTGAAGTGTTTGAAGGTGGTGATGGCTCTATGGAGGGGGGAGAGGTGGGGGAATTAGTGTCCAAAGTGCTTCTATTGTTGGGGCCGTTGGAGGTGTGAAGGCTGCCTGATGGCTCGTCAAAACGGCAGTAGAAGTCGTTGAGGGTGTTGGCTAAGAGCAAGTCGTCAGTGGAGTGGGGGGTTTTAGGCTTGTAGTTGGTGATATTCCTAAAACCTTTCCACACAGAGGCCGAGTCATTCTCTGAGATCTGCTGCTGCATCTTCTCAGAGTGCTGATGTTTAGCAATGTCCACTTCTTTAGTGAACCTGTACTTGGCCTCTCTGTAGCAGTCCCTGTCTCCGCTTCTGAACGCCTTACTCTTTTCCAGCCACAGCTTTTTGAGTTTAGGGGTAAACCAGGGTTTGTCATTGTTATAACTCACCCTGGTGCGTGATGGCACAATGCTGTCCTCACAGAAGTGGATATAGGAGGTGACAGTGTCCGTAAACTCGTCCAAGCTGTTAGAAGCAGCCTTCATTGTGTCCCAGTCTGTGGTCTCCAAACACGTGCGAAGCTCCTCCACAGCCTCGTTGCTCCACAGTTTTTTAGTCCTCACGACAGGTTTGGAGAGCTTCAGCCTCTGTCTGTACGCGGGGATTAGGTGGATCATGACGTGGTCAGAAAGTCCGAGTGAAGCGCGGGGCACCGCGCGATAGGCCCCGCTGATCGTGCTGTAACAGTGGTCTAATGTCCTCTCCTCTCTGGTCGGGCATTTAATATACTGCTTGTATTTCGGAAGCTCATGGCTCAGATTGGCTTTGTTAAAGTCCCCAAGAGCAATGATGAGAGAGTCCGGGTATGTCCGCTCCGTGTGGAGAATCTGCTCTGCGAGTGCGCACTGAGCTGCCTGCGCATCCGCGTCTGGTGGGATGTAAACAGCGGCCAGGATGAATGAAGCAAACTCCCGCGGAGAATAAAATGGTTTGCAGTGAATAAAAAGGTATTCCAGAGAGGAAGAGCAGTGCTGAGCAATCACTGTTACGTCTGTGCACCAGCCTCTATTAATGTAGAAGCAGACACCTCCACCTTTGGTCTTACCAGAGAGAGAGGCCTGCCGGTCCGCGCGCAGCAGATGAAAGCCCTCCAGCTTTAGCGTGCTGTCCGGGATGTTCTCACTGAGCCACGACTCCGTAAAACATAAGACACAGGAGGAGGCAAAGTCTCTGTTCATGCTTCTCATCAGGGCCAGTTCGTCTATCTTATTCCTGAGTGAGCGTACATTGGAAAGGAAGATCCCAGGAAGAGCAGTTCGCAGTCCACGTCTCCTCAGACGCACGAGTGCGCCGGCTCGCTTACCTCTCTTTCGACGTCTCACTTTCCTGGTCAGAGTCTGCAGTAAATCTGCCGCAGATGCGACAAATATTGGAAGAAAATCCACAGGTGTAGTAGTCCTGTAGTTAAGAAGCTCTTCTCTGGTGTAAGAATATCCAGAGGAGTGCCCAGACACAGAAGTTATGCACAGAATTATGATTCATATCTGAATGTACTGACTGTTAATTATTGATGAGAACATAATCAGTAAATATAAATATGTTTGAGTTTGGCTTTGATGAATCAGAATAAAAGTAATAAAATAATGATTTTAGAGACAGGCCGAACTCAGGCCAGCTGACAGCCTGTGTACAAACAGACTTCAGCCATATGAGAGTGAGTGTGAGTGAATGAGAGCACACACAGGACACTCTGATCTCTGAATGTGTGTGACGCAGTGAAAAAGAGGATTGTACTGGATATACTGTGACTGACAAACAGAGTTTAAAGAGAAAGGTGTTTGGATTAAAATGGATTATGCTAAAGTGAACGTGCTAATGAAATCTGAACTGACTGAAATGTAAAGTGAAGATAATTCATTATTTACTGAGTCAGACTCAGAGGATCAGGGATCAGAAGTTCTACAAAGAGTAGAACCAGACTTCCTGTATAGAGGTGTGTGGGCCTACTGATCCACAGTGTCAGCACAACTTTCACATCATATTCATCTCAGCACAACTAAAACATGTGACTGACCTCAGAGTTTCAAATCGACATCGTGGATTCTCCAGAAGAACACACAGCTGCTTCACTCCTGAATCCTGCAGGTTGTTGTAGGTTCCACTCAGGTCCAGCACTCTGGGATACGAGGGGTTGGACTTCAGCGCTGCTGCCAGATAATCACAGCTGATCTCTGACAAACCACAGTCCTTCAATCTGAATAAAAAATGAAAGATGTAAGTTTATTAGACAAAGTGTGAGCTTGAAATCATTCAGTGTTTCATCATCTGTTCAGAGCTGAAGAAGGTTCAGAATGTAGAAGTTTAGAAAATGGAAACTCCAAACAGCTGAAGCCAACAGGAAGCAGCTTCAAACAAACAAGAGAAAAAAATGAATTTTTCACATTGAAGTCGTACATTTATCATAAAGTTGTCAAGTTTTGCCGTGTGAAATAACAAAACTGAACAGGAATCCTCAGAGTTGAACCCTCTGCACAGAGGTTCAGGTTCCTCTTCAGGTCCCAAAGTGCAGAACAACAAGGTTTCAAACAGCTTCGTTCCAGCAGCATCAGCCACAGAAATGCAGAGATAATTCTTTGGATCTCTTGGTTGTGTTGTATGATGCTGTGTTTGCATATCTGGTGTCTGTGTTGCTTTGTGAGGACGGATCATTTACTGCAGCTCCAGATAAACAGAGCTGGACCTGAACCTGGTAGCTTCACTTAGAAGACACTTGTGACGGGAACGTCAGGTCAAAAAAGTGCCCCTCTGACAGCCAAACCCATCTGTTCTCTGATTGGATAGTTACATTTGTGATTGACATGACATTGACCAATCAGATGAAAGGAAGAAAAATAGGGGCAAAATTCGTACTTGTAACTTGCAGGGTTTTTTTTTGGCTAAGTCCACACACAAATCTTTTTTTTACACACACACAAATCTTTTTTACACACACACACAAATCTTTTTTACACATACAAATCCTGATTTACAATTACAAAATATTTATGACCACATTTTGAGCCCATACAAATGTTCTGCAGACGAGTCCATGTGCTCACAACAAAGCTCAGTGTGGACGACGCTGTGCACGCTCCAATGCTGATTGGTTAGAAAGTGGGCGGGAACAGGGAAGAGAGCGACAGCAGTGTTCAGCACAAACACGAAGGATCAAAGAAGAAGAACATGACAAGCTCAGATGGAGGCTGCAGTGGACACTTTTCATTGTTTTAACATTCGCTTTCACTTCAGCTTCACCAACAACAGCACAAGCAGAGCAGCCCACTGACTGCGTGGCCGTGACGGCGCCCCCTGGTGACTGTAAACCACTACAACATGTAGACGGCCGTCTGCTGCTCATTTCTTTGCCACCATCACAGGAGCTCTTTATCATGTTCTACACTCTCATTGGTTCTTTGTGTGCTTGTTTTTTACAACAGTAGTCATTGTGATTGTTCAAAGAAGACAGTCAGCTGTGACTAAATGCAGCTCCTACAGCAGTGATTGGAATAACTACTGAAGCTAATCCAGTATCAAAGCTCAGGAATCAGCAGCTCCCACCTCGTTTTCTTTGAACAACTATTTTTAGCTGCTGTGTTTTTGTGTTTCTGCGGACCTCAGACATCCTGCTGCTCTGGAGAACTGAAGCTCTAAAGGCTTCAGCCTTTATCTCCAAGAAACAAAGCTGATCATGGAGACCCAGCAGGTCAGCTGATCTGTGGACAGCACCAGCATCTTTAAATAAGTCTGAGAGGTGAGCAGTCTTTGGAAGCCTTTACTGTCTGATAGTCTCAGAGCAGGATTTGGATCATTATTTGGCTTTTCTTCTATTATTATGTTTAGTTTCTGCTTCACAGATATTCTCTGAGATGTTCTCTGAAATGTTTCCCACTGTTGGACAAACTTTCACAGTTTCTTCATAAAGGAGATCTCCTGTGCAGTCCATCTGTGATAATATGTTAAACACTGAATTATGATTCATATCTGAATGTACTGACTGTTAATTACTGATGAGAACATAATCAGTAAATATAAATATGTTTGAGTTTGGCTTTGATGAATCAGAATAAAAGTAATAAAATAATGATTTTAGAGACAGGCCGAACTCAGGCCAGCTGACAGCCTGTGTACAAACAGACTTCAGCCATATGAGAGTGAGTGTGACTGAATGAGAGCACACACAGGACACTCTGATCTCTGAATGTGTGTGACGCAGTGAAAAAGAGGATTGTACTGGATATACTGTGACTGACAAACAGAGTTTAAAGAGAAAGGTGTTTGGATTAAAATGGATTATGCTAAAGTGAACGTGCTAATGAAATCTGAACTGACTGAAATGTGAAGTGAAGATTATTCAGATGTAAAAGAGAGAGAAACTGATAATAAGGTGGGGCTGGAGATCAGTGAAGGGCATGTAAACACCTGATTGGTTGAGTAGATATCAGATCGACAGTTTCACAGTTTTCCCTGTGGATTATAACTTTAAGAAGATGTGACATTCATCAAGGAATCCTGCTCCCCGGATTATTTCCATGAACACTGAGCTGGATCACATCTACAGTGCTGGAAGTGCCCGTCTCACCACCAACCTCTCTGTGCACATTCACTTTTCAACCCTTTGTGAGACACTAAAGGTGTAAATCTGAGTATTTATCTATGTTAGTGCAAACACCTCTAATAGGTTGGTTTAGTCTTTCCAAGTCATATCTTCCCCTAGATCTGCGGTCCAGGCTCCTAAAATCATCCTAGTTTAACAAACACTACAATCTAGAGGAGAGCTGCACTACCAGGTGTGACTGATGAGATCTGACCTGCAAGGATACTCATGTTTATGTGTATCAGGACAAGCAGGGAAGACCTGGACATCAACTCAGCTCATTTCAAAATAAAAGGTTGGAATTGTAAAGAAAACAAACAGAGCTCATAAACTGAAACTGATTTCATTTTTTCAGCTGGAACATTTTAGTTGTTCCTTTTTCAATACATACATAATTATATTTACAGTAAGTCTTATCATTCCCCTTTTCCCTGCCAGTCACCGCCAATGTTCCCTCTAATGTTTCACGTGTCTGAGCGAACACACAAACTCCCTGAGCGTCCCTTGGACCTCTGTGAGCAACAGCAGACGTGTGCACTGTGGTCACGCCAGCATCTTATCCATCCAAGTTACACGGTTTATTAAAGTAATCAAATTACAGCATTTACATTTATGTTAGACTACTGTTAATTAACTGCTTTAGCCCACTTACAATGAAAATTAAAAACAACCTTGTTCATGACCTGTAGCATGTTAACACTATTGGAAGTAAAAATAACTTGAACTCCAATTTTGAAAACACAACTTTATTTTTTCTATTTTTATAAAGCTCTGACTTGTATTATGAGTCTGTGGTCTGGGAGAGAGTCTGTAACTCTGTCTGCAACATACAGGATATAATGACCAATGTTGGGCAATTAATTATATAGTTACTTCTTCAAAAAAGTTACTGAGTTTTGCAAACAACAAAGTTTGTTGCAATAAATACTGAATACTATCGTTGTTATAAACAACAATACTATTCAGGAAGAAAACCAAACATTGCAGATATTTTATCATAGCTCAGGTTTTACGCGGCCGATCAACACAATTTAAAAACTGGTATAAAGTCCACACTTTTTCCCTCAGTTGCTCCGTCTGTCCTGGTCACATCTCCAATGGTTGTACACGTTGTCATTAACGTGGCTTCACCTCATCATCAGCCACTTTGCTCGCTATAACACCATTGTCGGCACATAAGGACGCTGTCATAGCCTGTCAGCGACGTTGATTAGCTGCGTATATACGAATGTGAATCGCGTGATTGGCTGGACTACGGGATAAGGTGGCATCGTTCTAATCCCATATAGGAGCAGCCAGTCACTGACTAACACTGCAAAACAGAATTGTTGAAGATTTAATTTTTATTTCAATTGAGATTTGATTTTTTTGTGTGCAACACAGATTTTCTGTGTGCAGAGACCGTGCCAGCAGCGCGCAGTTGCACGAGCGCAGCTTATTGGGAACATTGGGCACCACCACAGTTCACTTCAACAAAACTTTACTTCAGATTTGTTTTCATGTTTTGATCCAGTGATGAGAGCCGTTTCCCCCATGTCCAGTCCTTGTACTAAGCTAGGCTAAACATGTCCAGGGCCTGTCTCTGTGCAGCTTTTAATCTGATGTTAATAAGGTAGAAATGGAGGAAGAAGAAAATGACTTCATCAATCAACATGCAGCTACCAACCCAAATGGTGAGGTGGTGGTTAGTTATTACTGTTGTTTATGATCCCCTACATTGTCCTACATTTAAATATATTCTCCAGCTACAATAGTGTTTGTGTTCCTAAAAGGATTTCATGAATGTGTTATTGTTCATGTCACATCTGTATGAAACAAAGAGGAAGTGAGGTTTATCCTTCATGATCACAAACTGTTCCAGCATGTAAACCTGAGATCTGTGTGGAGCAGCTGACCTGTACGATGTGCTCAACACAAACATTATTTACCATCAGTTACTGTGTGACTGAACCACGTGGGTGTATGAAACATCGCTTTCAGTTTTAATAGCACATGGCAACATTCAGACGTGAATCTATACAGTAACACTTTGATTTGTTACAGTGAAGAGACTGTTGAAGGAACGATGAGGGGAAACTGTAACAGCAGCAACAGAAACCAGGAGACAAAGCTGAGGTCTGGGTTCCTCTATGCTACACACAGCCTCCTGCTCCTGGACTTTAGTAAACACATAAATGTCTCCAAGTACACTTACTTCAGAAACTCTATTAAACTCATTACAAGTTTACTTCAGCTTTAAATTACTCACAACATCAGCACACATGAGTAAACAAAGTAACTAACAGCTACTGTTCAAGTTTAGTCATCTTTAATACAAATATACCTCATTATTATGAATCTCACAGCTACCTGCTCATTGAACTGAACAATAATTCTGTTTGACCATTAAAACAAAATATGTGACTGTAAAAAAATCTTCAGACAGTAATTAAGAATCTCCTAAGCAATCCAAAGATAAAGAAAAGTTCACCTGCCAATTCTATAAAGCTTGGTTGTTTGTACAATAATATCATTTAATGATATGTTTGGATCCTGACCTGAGAGTTTCCAGTGTACAATGTGGACTCTGCAGTGCAGCAGACAGAAGCTTCACCCCTGAATCCCACAGGTCATTGTTACTCAGGTCCAGCTCTTTCAGACTAGAGGACTGGGAGTTGAGAACTGAGGACAGAGCATCACAGCTTCTCTCTGAGAGGTTACAGCCACTCAGTCTGGAAGAAAACAAACAAACAAACAATTAAATCAGTCAAATGAAACATTTTTAATGCCAGCATGCAATACAATTATTGGTTAACTAAATAGCTTCATTAAAACACAACTCTTCTTCTATAGCAGCACTTACTCCTTGCAAGCTCCACCTGCTCCACCATCTGAGTCAGAAGACATGAAAACAAACTGTAAATCTAGTAGAAACATGATTGGAAATCTTCTCAGATCCATTTGTACATTTAGAGCCTGATACTGAAATATAGCAGCACGGACATTCACAGCAGCAAAGGGTTCTTGCTGATCTGAGCTGGCTTGGCCCTGGCTTATTGAAGATTAAAGAAAGCGGAATCAGCTGTTCAAACCCCCACAAGGCTGCCCGCTGTGACTGAGACGATGGGACGGGTCGTGACTTCTCAAAATGGGCTCATTGAACGCAGCACGGATAAGATCTTGAAGAAGCTCATGGTGGTCGTGAGTTCTCAGACTTTGCTCTTTGAGCGCAAAACCAATAACCTCTCGGAGAAGCTCGTGGCTCTCCAACGGGAGATTGAGAGACGAGTGACGGACTGTTAGATCAGCTGTGAAATTGACATGCAGTTGTTCGCACCAAAGAAAGCCACCATCATTTCATGCGGCTAACATACCGGCGCGAGCTGTGGTCTCAAGGCTGGAGCTGAACAAATCTCACCCTGATAACAGACGGTGTTTAGACTGTTCCTTCCCATCCTAAGCATGCTTATCCCCTCCCGGTGCAGACGGTGGGTCGAGGGGACCAGCGCAAATGCTGCAGGCCCGGGTGCGCTGTCTACACCGGCTGTCTCTCACCTTTTACCCATCCCTGTTACTTGTCATGTGTTTCTATGGCGTATTAAGAGTTTTCATGTGCTCTGCGCTAAGGTCATTTTTTTTTGTCTGTTCTCAAACTGATCTCCTTGTTGGAGCTCAGTCTGGGGGGAGTTCTTTTTTCTCCTCATCTTTCCTGATGTTGTGCATTTTCTGCTGTTTGGTTCCGGGTCGCTGCTGTAGCGGCTGACCGGCCAGCTACCTAGCCTGACCCGTCTCCCCAATGTGATGTTTGTGTATTGTATGTACGGTTGGAAAGCTCAGTATCCTAATTGCCCTTTGAAAATAAATACAGTGTTCTGAATCTGAATCTGAAAAGATTACAGACGACGACTCTGTTCAGTAAATATTACGCTCATGCTGTCACGAAATACCAAAGGTAGGTAAAACTCTGGTTGTTGCAGCCATCCAGTATGACATGCTTTGTACTGTCCTGCTGCAGTTTGTGACACCTGGTTGATGAGTTGTGAAGGACGATGAAACAAACACTTCACTCAATGTTTGTCTTCTAAACTGGATGTAATTTGGGCAGCCGATAGTTTTTCTTAATCTATCCCAGCTGCAAATAGGAACACAACAAATAAATAACTTTACCCACTTGGATCCTTATCATTCAAGATTGTGAAAAGATTCTCTACTCAGAGAATACTGGAGATTTTAGATGAGAGAGATGGAAGATGATGAAGGGGAAGAGTTTTCACAACTTGAGGCCTTTTGTTTTCACTGTATAGGACAAAGAAGACAGGAAGGGAGGGAGAAGTGAGGAGAATAACACACAGGAAATGGTCTTGGGCAGACTCAAACCAGGCCCTGGAGTCATGACTCTAACCTTCAGTGCATGGGTCACCTGCTCAGCCAGGTAAGCTACAGCAGTCAGCAGTGTGTGAGTTAATTTGAAGACAATGATGACTATAAGTCAGGTAAAAAAAATACTATCATCAACCAACAAGGGGAAAACAGTGAGCTTGAATGACCAAGCTTTGACCAAGGGTGGCTCACTCCTCGGTCTTCTTGCACAAGGAGTGAACCACCCTGCATGGCTATCAATGTGGTGCAACCAAGGCCATCATACAGTACAGGCCATCCAAGCTGATTTTAACTTTTCCTCCCAGATACCACCTTAGAAATCATCTAGATTAGGATATGTTGGCTGTTCTAGATCCAATCACAACAAACAGAGAGCTGTTGTGTGTCCAAGGTGAACAGGAAGAATATATACATGCATAAAGTCAATAAAGTCAGAAGGTTTGCTTTAGACTGTGCTGCAGTTTATCATCAAAGACAAACAGGCACCATGCTGCCAACAAATGGCATCAAGTCTGACTTGAGGTTTGTTGTTCTTTTTTTTTTAAATCAAGATTAAATTTTATAGCAACCACAGCAGAGATGACCAGGGAAGGTGTGCTTGAGGGGATATAGCTACAACAGCTGGTTTCAGACTGAAGATGAACTGAGGTGCTGCACCCAAGTCTGCAGGTTCAGGGAGGGACAAACATCTGCTGCAACCAGATTGGAGTGAGAGGAGAGAGCAGGCCAACAACAACAAAGAAACAACAAACACACTGTGGAAGACCGAAGCAGAGTTCAGTTTAAAGTGGAACTAAGGATGTTTCTCTGGCTGCCAGGATTCACTGAGTAATTCAAATGCTTTCTTTAATGCAGGACCCACCATGCATGTAAAAGCAAGTGTTTCACCAACATTTGTGACTAAAATAGACCTGCAGTAGAAATGTATCTAGGATCATGCATGTGAATATAAAGTATCACAACATCAGGCACATGCAGCCTAAGTGTTTAAACAAAGACTGATAACATAACAGCAGCAGTGATGATCAGAGTTTATGGTGAATCCAGCGTCTCGAGTTCTGGAGGCATCAAAGAGGTCACAGTTGTATTGGAGAAATCCCAAAACTTTAGGATACAAATTCATACAAAGACAGAAAGCCTGGTGAAATAAATTACTGACACAGTTGGATGTTAAAAGTAAAGACATGAGTACAAATATACTCACAGAGCTTTGTTGGAGGCTTTGACCACTGGCAGCAGCCTCAGAAGAGCCTCCTCTGAAGCAGAGTATTTCTGCAGGTCAAACACATCCAGATCTTCTTCTGATGACAGTAAGATGAAGACCAGAGCTGACCACTGAGCAGGAGACAGTTCACCTGTGGAGAGACGTCCTGATCTCAGGGACTGTTGGATCTCCTCCACTAGAGAACGATCATTCAGTTCATTCAGACAGTGGATCAGATTGATGCTTTTCTCTGCAGACAGATTCTCACTGAGCTTCTTCTTGATGTACTGGACTGTTTTCTGATTGGTCTGTGAGCTACTTCCTGTCTGTGTCAGCAGACCTCGTAGGAGAGTCTGATTGGTCTGCAGTGAAAGACCCAGGAGGAAGCGGAGGAACAAGTCCAGGTGTCCATTTGGACTCTCTAAGGCCTTGTTCACAGCACTCTGGTGGAGAGATTGAAATTTTAGTTTGTTAAATAGTTTAGACCATGTAGAGGTTGTTTGTTGTTGTTCCAGCAGATTGAGTCCAGAGTTGATGAAGGTCAGATGGACATGAAGAGCAGCCAGAAACTCCTGAACACTCAGATGGATGAAGCAGAACACCTTGTCCTGGTACAGTCCTCTCTCCTCTTTAAAGATCTGTGTGAACACTCCTGAGTACACTGAGGCTGCTCTGATATCGATGCCACACTCTGTCAGGTCTGATTCATAGAAGATCAGGTTTCCTTTCTGCAGCTGATCAAAAGCCAGTTTTCCCAGAGACTCCATCATCTTCCTGCTCTCTGGACTCCAGTGTGGATCTCTCTCAGCTCCTCCATCATACTTGACCTTCTTCACTTTGGCCTGAACCACCAGGAAGTGGATGTACATCTCAGTCAGGGTGTTGGGCAGCTGTCCTCCCTCTCTGGTTTCCAGCACATCCTCCAGAACTGTAGCAGTGATCCAGCAGAAGACTGGGATGTGGCACATGATGTGGAGGCTTCGAGCTTTCTTGATGTGGCAGATGATCCTGCTGATCTGCTTCTTTTCTCTGAATCTCTTCCTGAAGTACTCCTCCTTCTGTGGGTCAGTGAACCCTCTGACCTCTGTCACCATGCCGACACAGTCAGGAGGGATCTGATTGGCTGCTGCAGGTCGTGTGGTTATCCAGAGGCGAGCAGAGGGAAGCAGTTTCCCCCTGATGAGGTTTATCAGCAGCACATCCACTGAGGTGGACTTTCTAGGGTCAGTTAGGATTGTAGTTTTGTGGAAGTCCAGAGGAAGTCGACACTCATCCAGACCATCAAAGATGAACACAACCTGGAAGTCTTCAAAGCTGCAGATTCCTGCTTCTTTGGTTTCAGTAAAGAAGTGATGAACAAGTCCCACCAAGCTGAACTTTTCCTCTTTCAGCACATTCAGCTCTCTGAAAGTGAATGGAAATATGAACTGGATGTCCTGGTTGGCTTTGTCTTCAGCCCAGTCCAGGCTGTATTTCTGTGTTAAGACCGTTTTCCCAATGCCAGCCACTCCCTTTGTCAGCACTGTTCTGATTGGTTCGTCTCTTCCAGGTGAGGCTTTAAAGATGTCTTCTTGTCTGATGGTTGTTTCTGGTCTGTCTGGTTTCCTGGATGCTGTTTCAATCTGTCTGACCTCATGTTCATCATTGACCTCTGCAGTCCCTCCCTCTGTGATGTAGAGCTCTGTGTAGATCTGATTCAGGAGGGTTGGGTTTCCTGCTTTAGCGATGCCCTCAAACACACACTGGAACTTCTTCTTCAGGGTGGATTTAAGGTTACGATGACAAACTGGAGCTTGAAGCTCTGAATGAGAAGAAAAATAAACACTCAATTCCAAAAAGAACTAATCTTTAAAACATGTTGCTCCATCTTCCATCTCTGGAAAATGTTCATTTATCCAGCAGCTTAAATCTTTAGATAAATCCTCTTACTGCTCTGCAGACGGTCAGCCAGCTCCTCCTGCTTCATTCTCCTCAGGAAGTCCACTGTGATCTTCACAAACGCCTCTCTGCTGCTGCTCCTCTGACTCTCTAAGCATTCTGGGTAATCTGGACTTAGAACCTTCTGGATCTTCTTCAGCTCGTTCTTCACAAAAGTGATGATGTTGTCCTCCAGCAGCTGGAACAGAATATTTATGAATGAGCCAATCAGACTGAAATCATGGAGCCAAACATCAGATCCATGTTGGACACACTGACGATCCACTGGTCTACAAAGAGCAGCATGGAGATGACTGTGAACAGAACAGATGTAACAGTAGTTGTTGTACATGTACAGACCATAAATATGGAGTCCAGCTGTGTTTGATGCTGCTGGGCAGACTGACCACTGGGAACCTCTGAGCTCTGCTGGTCCACTCTGTGGAGGAACCATGAAGGATTAGATCAACACAGGATAAAGATCCAGGAGTTTCTGCTCAAATAACTTCATCTGAATCAAGTCTGTCAAGTTTTAAACTCTCAGATTGTGAACATATCAGTAATTTTCAGTCTGTTTTCATGGACGTCCTTTCAGTGGTGATGTCAGGGATGATTTTGAAGAAGCTCATCAAACTGAACCATCAGCAGATCACTGCTCCAAAACCAGAACATGATCCGAGTCTCCCTCCACCACCAGAACACCAGCTTTACTAACGTGGTAGATCAGTGTAGTACAGATCAATAACTGATGAGTCATTTGATCAAAATCACTGAGTGCTTCACGTCTGACCCTCTGATGCTTCTGTAGACATTTTGCATATTTAATGAATGTCTGACAGTTTTACATTCATTCTATGAACACAGTGGAAATGTTGTGTTATAGTCTCCATGTTGTTTCCAGCATCATAAATTCTTAAGTTCAGAAAATTAGATTCTTTCTTCACAGCTGAAAAACAACAACATTTATTCTCTATTGAAATCTGCATCGTCCACTCCAAAGGTCACAATCTGAAGGTAACATCTGGTTTTGTTCCCTGTGGTTAACTCTGAGCATCAGTATGGTGGGATTTATCCACTACATCCACACCACTGTGGTTCAGTGTTGTCCTGATGGAGTAACAGCAGCCAGTATGATCCAGGCTTTAGCTGCTGGGTCTCTGTGTGACCTCTCAGACTGTTTAACAGATCAGACACAAAGAGAATCAGAGCAGCTCTGTTCTTTAAAGACAAACATGAACCCACTCAGGTCACACTTTCCCCACAGATATGAGCATCACTGTCCTCAAACAGCAAATGACCAAGTCGAACATTTGGATCTTTTCTCTTTCATCGTTTTCTTTTTAATGAATCTTTGTAACAATCTGAGGATGTTTCAGGTCATATTTATCCAGGAAACACAAACATGTAAAGGAGTCATCACAGCTCTCTGACCTCGTTGCTCCAGGTTCACCACTGAAGTTTGGATTTCGACGTTTGGACTGGTCACTCCTCACAGACGGACAGCTGGACCCTGCAGACTGTGACCTCTGACCTCTGCAGACACAAACATGATTGAAGCAGCTGTGATCACACAGACTGCAGATAATGCAGCTGTTTCCTGTCAGTAACATCCTCTTAGATTAGAGTTCAGCTTTTTACAGGAAAACTGGACAAAACTGATTTTTGTTACAAACTCATTTTCATTTCCTCTCAGCTCACAAACACAGTCAGACAATCAACCAGAGTCAACACTGATTATAATGTCAGTGCAGAATTATTTCTGTTACTCAGTGAGTTCAGCTCTCTGACCTCGTTGCTCCAGGTTCACCACTGAAGCCTGGATTTTCATCTTTGGACCCGTCACTCTCACAGCTGGACCCTGCAGACTCTGCTCTGTCCTCCTCTTCCTCCATCATCATCTTCAGTCAGTCTGAGAGGTAAACCACAAACACTCAGCGAGTTCACATTAACAGGAGGAACTGAGTTACAGTCGCTGACCTCTGACCTGTCATGTGACCATGAAACCAGGTCAATATGTCTGTAGGTTCAGTCATCCAGGTCATGTGATCTAAGGAGCTTGGAGAGAAAAGAGACGTCTTTAAGTTTCTGGAAGACGTTTCATCTGAGAAGCTTCTTCAGCTCTAAAACCAAACGGTGGAGAGTCCCAGATATTTAAACCTGAGAGGGAAAGAAAGCATGTCGCTGACCCACCACTGATGTTATTTCAAGGAGGAAACTGAGAGCCTTTGCACCAGGAGCACAAACATCAGCTCCAGCAATGATCCACTGATGTGTTTTTATTCCATGTATGAATGTTGTTATTGACAGAGATGACGTTTGTGTGTCAGTGATGCAGTGACTGTTGTTGTTACCTGTACAGGCTGGTTAGACTCTATGAAACAGATCATACAGATCTCTGCATGTTAGAAGAGACTATTAAAGGTCATGAATGAGACAAAGGCAGGGAGGCGTCCTTTACAGCTAAACAGCAGAGTGAGAGAACAGCCAGCACCTCTACATTTATCACATTATACAGCACATGTATGATACTGACAGGGATGAGAAGAATTTAGTGATTCTGATCCCATCATTGATATTACTTATTGATTCTCAGTAGCTCTGCTCTGACAGTCACCACCATCACTGAGCAGAATATCAAAGACATTTGTGCACATTAACTGCATGTTGTGGCTCAAATGTTTGTGCATGTTGGAGGCATTTCCTCTTTGTTGTGATCAGTGTTGGTCATTACTCAAAACAGTCATTATTACACATATTACACAGAACACTTTAATTAAAAGTAATGGAGTACGTTACTTCATTACTCCTCATAACATTACTTTGATGTTAAAATGAACAAATGAGCATGTAACAACATAAAGCTGAGGTACAGCCCCACACACCAACACAGATCCTGATGAGGTCACGTGATGTTTCTCTGAGTGTTTATGAACACAAATCAAAGATGAAACAGCACAAAGACACTTCAAAGTGATTCTACTGTAGAAACATGAACAGGTAGAAACCTGCAGCCTGACTGCTCATCACTTTGTTACCTGTTCAAGTTCAGCAGCAGCAGCTCACTTTATCACGGTGCTGGTCTGGGGTCAGTGTTTACTCAGCTTTAACTCACTCTGGGTTCTTGGCTAGCTTAGTGTTAGCTTAGCGTTAGCTTAGCTTTAGCTTAGTGTTAGCAGCTGTGTGCTAGCTTAGCGTCAGAGCTCTGCAGGTGTCTCGTGTGTAAACATTAATCACAGTGACAGTAAAGGAGGTAAAGGGCTGTGACGTCATCACGTACGCTGCGTCCTCTGTGGGCTCTGAGTGAACTCAAAGTACAAACTACAAGTACACAAACACGAACGTAGCTCAGAGTGGCGGACACACTCGGCCTCGTTGGTCCAGCTGTGAGTCCGTTACCGTGAACTATGGAGCGGCAGATTTGTGCTGAACTAAGCTGCACACAGCTGATGTTAGCCAGGAAACATTACACACTGACTTTAATGGAGAGACCGGAAATACAAACACACACAGTTTGTTGTGTGAAGAAATCAAACACGAGCTGAACAAACAGTAAAGTTCCTAAAGACAAACTGTTAAAGGAGGAAACAAAGCAAACTTACAGTTTCTTCACACACCAACAACAAGCTCCACTCCACGAAGTTCAGGAAGTGACAGTAAACTTTGAGCAGGAAGGAAACACCCAAAGAGACGTTTGAGGACAATCAGGAGCATTGGAACACTGTGCTGCGTTCAGTTGCACCTCGGAAACTCCAAACCTCTGGCAGGCTGTGATTTATTTCTGCTGGTTTTCCTGTTTGAAGCACAAACATCCGTCATCAATTTGTTGTTGTTCTTCCTGCAGCGTTTAAATGTTTCAGCACTGAACTGATGTTTCTTCAAAGCTCATTTCAACCTGTTGAAGTCATGAATGAAAGTGCAGACTGAGAGTGGATCACATGATGTTTGAGGTGTGTCATGTGACATGTTCAGTATTGTCACACATGTCTAGATTGTCCCTGATATCATAACTGCTCAAACACTGATGATTATATTTGAAGAATTATTCCTGATGGCCGCAAAGTTTGAATGGAGCTCTCTGTCTGTGCTGCTTTGTCGCCCTCTGGAGGTCAAAGCACAAACTGCATGATGTCACTGTAACCACCACAGTGACAGGAAGTGTTTTTATGACTGAAACACTGAAATGATGCTAACGGCTGTCGTTAGGCTCACTGACAGCAGTGCTGATGTGTTCATGTCAAACACTGGCTCAGGTCAGACTCCTTCATCCTTCTCCAGCGTGAGGCCACCCTCAGACCCACAGGAGCTCTGACCTTTGACCTCCTGACCCTAACCATTTTAGTCTTGTTGCATCTTTAAATGCAAATCCATCCAAACTGTAGCCGAGCAAAAGAAGCTGGAAGCTGTTCTATGAATGATGTTGTTGAAGGAGCTTGGAAAGAAAAGCGTCTGGACTTCTTTAAGTTGCTTGATGAGGGACATGGACGTCTTAACACCCACTCACATCCTGGGACATTTGATCACAGGAAATCACATGATAGCGTGGGGCTAGATCTCACAATGGGTTCACCCAAAACCTTGGCTGATTGTGACCCACACCCGTTTTCACGGAGGAGGAGGAGTTTCACATCCTGAACATGTGACAGCCTGGTTTAAAGGGACCAAAAGTAACTGGACACCTGATTCAGTTCAGGTTTATTCATCCGCTCCAAATCACAGCAGCAGTCACCTCCAGGGAACCAGCTGATCCATGTAACTGGGGACAGACCACAGCCCAGAGCACTGGTTCATGATGTGTTTGTGGACTGTAGGTTGTTTGGATAGAGATGAGATGTACTCAGCAGTCTGTCTCTAATGTTTAATGAAATGTTCTGAAGATGATAATAACTTGTGATTTTCTTTTGAATGAATCTTTAATTGTGTTGTAGGGCCTCTGACTCTCATGAAGATTTTCACATCAATGTGCTTTTCACAAAGATATTAACAATGAAAATGACGTGCAGCCCTGAACTACTCATGCGTTAACTCAGCGGTTCCCAACCCCCGGGTCACGGACCGGTCCGTGAGTCGTTTGGTACCGGGCCGTGAGAGTCGAGGCTCGGTGTGAAATTGATGGTTGATAGGTTTGTAGCATAAACCTGTTCGCTGGATCGTTCAATCCAGCTACACAGCAAAGCAAGACACGAGTAGTTCTTTATGTTTCTCGTGCACGGGAGAGAACTGGACCAATGCCGTTCCTTCGCTTGACCACAGTCGCTCTCGTCCGTTCCCTCGTAACACTGCTCTTTTATTGAGGTTACATGAACATACATAGGTTCATTAACATACACGTGAACAAAGGTACCAGTCTGTATGTTATGTAGGTGTGTGTGTGTGTGTGGAGTCAGAGTGTGACCCATAAACGACTTCCCTAAACCTGCTGGTCTGGAAGTCCAGCAGTTCATCTAAACAAAAGGCACTTAGACTAAAACAGACATCCTACCACAAAACAATAAGAAGGTAGCACCTCTCCCATGATCCCAGGACGTGGGTGTGAATGCCAGAACACTCTGGAGTCACACAAAGTCTTTAAAGACTACTATCATTACACAATTGGTTCTACACCTCTGAGCATATATGGTTAGATATTCCCCAATAACAATGACAATGATAAAATATAAATCCAACAATGGTTTTCAGGGTTTTTATCGTTAACTTCGTTTCCCTGGGTCTTTTCCCGTGTTGTAGTCGTGTGTCTTATTTTGAAAGAAATGTTTACGTGTTACCATAGCGACCAGAGAGCATTAAGGGTGCAGACAGGTGCATCCAACAACATTTTATTTTCCCTTATTTGATTTATGGACCTAACTGTATGAACTGGACTTTGGCTTTAATGCTGCTCCTCTTCATCATTGCTGTGTTGCATTTCCATCATTCTGCTGCTGGATTCACTGCAGGCTTTAACAAACACTCCTTTGGGTCCAGGCCCAGCCACGTGTTTGTAAGCTGCTGTGCTCCTCACAAATAAAGCCTGAAGCAGCTCAGACTGTTAGAAGCAGCACTGAGCCCTGTTACAGTTATAGTGTTAGAGCAGCGGCTGCAGCCTACAGCATTTAAACTAGCTGACAGTAAACACATCAGTCCAGATGTTACCACATTACTTTGTGATGCTGAGAGTTAAAGGAGACTGGCTGATTAAAATCCCATTCCTTACATCACCGTCCTCTGCTCTGACTGCTTTCATTTAATCACAATCAGAATACTTTTTTGATCCCAGGGGAAATTATTTAGGTTACAGTGCTGCAGCACAAACAGGAACAAAGACACAACACACTAAGTAAGAAATAGCACAACATACACAATATATACATGCATACATATGAGTCACTTATAAGTAACATGTGAGTGCTGGGGTCTATGACAGCAGGCAGGTCTGTATTTATGTCCAGGCTGACATGAACAGCTAGTAGTTCAGGGTTCAACACTCAGGAAAGTGTGTGACCTTCCACACTGACAGAAGATGCTAAACATGACTTTAAACTGTTGTTTGTTAAAGCCTCACAGATCTGAGAGCAGGGCTCAGTGGGTACATGAGCCTTTATACATGAAGGCTTTCTGTTTCCAGGAGAGGAAACATGTGATCCAGCTGTGTTTGGTCACATGGATCTGCTCTGCATGGATCACCTGACTAAAACATGTTGTTATTATTGTTCTTACAGTCTTAAATCGGTACATCAGGTGGGTCACATGACACCCGGGGGTGACAGCAGCATCTTTCCTCTTTAGAAAGCTGCTCTCTGTCCCAGGAGCTGTTGTCACAGTAACAGCAGGAACAGGAAGTCACATGCTCTCTGCTCTGTGATTGGCTGCTTCTTATCTCAGCTTCCTGCAGAGGGTGGAGGTCTGCTGATAACGCACACCAACAGAAGTGTGACTTTCACTTCCTGTTTATTGCTGTTGTTCTTAAAGCTCTCAGGCGATGCTGCAGCGCCCCATGCTGACACAAACTCCTCCCTCTGTCTCAGAGGTCACAGGTCAGCCTGCTGCAGAGGGTCTGCCTGTTCATGGACTTCCTGTTACAGAGACGGGTCTCAGCGTCAACACTGGTTTCTGATTGGACGGTGTGGAAAATGTTACGAGTTCAAAATATTGGGGATGGAGACAAGAGAAAAACCACAATAACAACACTGGTCCGGTCGGGTTGAGTCAAACGATGATTTTAATGATCACACACGTGGGAGATGGACACTGATGCAGACAGCCTCTGATCTCAAAATGGTGGAGCATTGCTCAAACTCTTATAGCCTCTGGTGCCTCCACCTTATCATAAAAGCCTAAACATTCACATGCTTTCTCTCACACAGCGCCTAAGCTACGACCTTGGCTCCCTGTTTATCTGCTCCTGCTGAGATGGGGCAGAAAACTCCAGCATGTTCTCTTCTAATCAGACAAATAAGGCGATGACTTTCTGCAAACAGTATTTCTTATAACTCAGCAGTATAATGCATCATAAAACAATATCATTCATTCACAATAAATCAGCAGTTTAATATAATGCACATCAGTTTAACTAATGCAATAGTTATCAGCTTCTTCTAATTCAGGAGAATAATGCAAACTAAAACTACATAATAATTCACAATCTTTAATTAGGGGTATAACATGGCATAAAATAATATTATAATCTAACAAAACCCAGCTTCCTCCAGCCGAGTGATGTGTGGATTCATCACTCTCTGTGGATCAGTGTAAGTCTGTGTGTGGGTCAGCTGCAGGACTTGTTTGACCTTTGACCCTGGCAGACAGAGCTGGTTACTGCTGTGTGACTCCTGCCGTCGCTCCACTTTAAATTTTACTTAAAATAAGTCCTGACATGGCCCCGCCCCCTCTGACCTGCTGCTCCTGGATGTGCTGAGGACACAGCGGAGGCTCAGAGGGGGCGGGGCTTTTCCCGTGGCGGTAACCAAACTGCATTAGGTCACTGCACTGCCAGTGTTTAACCACACCTCTTCTGACTGACCTTTGACCTCTGACATGTTGATTTGATCCTTATTTAATGACGTCTTTTATCTAGTGATTTAATTCTGTGTATTTATATGTGATGGTGTTCCTGAGTTATCCACAGACGCTCCTATTGGCTGGTGTCAAGGGTTGACAATTTGTTCAAACACAGTAAGAGAGAAATGAGACACTGGCAGACCGACTCAGAGTTTCAAAGACGTGCGCACGGGTGAGAGTCTCTGAGCAGACTAACACACCGAGCACCGTTTACTCGCTTTATTTATAAGGCAAAATGGGTTACATAATACTTCCTCTTTCAACTGAAGAGGGGAGAGCTCAGGCATTGTCTTAGCTATCTAACTTCTGCACACAAACTGAAAAACAACGACACAGCAGTATTCATGCTTATCTGACATCGCAGACACTGAAGTAAAGAATGCATGTATATATCCTGTCTTTGTCAAACATCTCACACACTTAAGCAAGGAATACATTGTGTTCTTTTCAACAGTAAGCTTTACCGTGTGAAAATATATAAACACTTGATTATAAGGCATACTTGTTTCTACTTGATTATACTTTAATGATTTAACTAAAATAAAAATTCTCTTAACATTCCCTCCTGATGTTAATATATTTCACATGTTTTACTCAATGCATAGTCACTTGTTAGTCACATTTTCAACTTGCACGTCATTCAGTGAAATAATTAAACAACAAGCTTGTCAAGATTGTCATAGAGATTTTCTTCTCTCTCTCCCACACTCAGCATATCATACTGACGATAGGGATCCTCCATAACTGACTGAGCCAAGACATGGTTTCCTAACATACGCTTGAACATGTTTGTCAAAAAATGTCAAAAAATACAAGGATGAAAACCTTATATTTAAAATGATGCAAACCTGAAATTGAAAAACTTTATATGTAAAATAATGAAAACTTCATGTTTAAAATGAAAACTTCAAAGAAAATAAAAGCATGAAAACGTTGTATTTAAAATGAAAAACTTTATGTTTAAAAGTCAAGACTTCAAAAAAAAAATAAAAATAAAAGCATGAAAACCTGCATAAACTACTAATGTTTTAATCAGTGCATGATCACTTGACAAGTCATTTTTAATCACCACGTCATTTATTAGCAGCTAGTACAAGTTCTCCTCTAACAGAATTGCAACGGGATGTTGTTCTTCTTGAGGCACGGCAACATAAGCAGTCATTGTAGTTGTTATCATCTTTGAAATCATTACTCTTAGACATGGCGGTGTAGCTGCTCCAGATGTGTGGTCAGTGACATATTTTTGCAGAATGGACAAATTCTGCAAAGTTTCATAAATGTCTCCTCCAGTTTCGTATCCATCAGGGATAAAAGTGCAACATGTTTCCCCGATCAGCTTGCAAACTCCTCCTTGTGATGCTGTTAGCAGGTCTAGTGTCAGTCTGTTCTGCAGCACCATCGTTCTGATGGCCTGCTGTTCTCCTGCTAAGGCAGTTCCCAGGGTCTTAGTCAAGTTGATGTGTCGTAGCAGAGCATATCGGTTGATCTCCACGTGATCTCGCACCTCGGCAACTCCAATGCCGGGGATCAAGCTCTGTAAGAATTTCACTCCTCCTCAGATGCGAAACTCTGGTTCCTTTGCTGCTTGGTGCCGTCCGTGCACATCCTGTCTGGTAATGAGTCTTTGTTTGTAGTATCATTCGGTAGCTGTAGTTGGAGCGACAGTTGAGGCTCATCAGTGTCGCATTACTGGCACAGGTTTCGTTGAGTGAACAGTCCATACACTTCCTCTCGTTCCTTGGTGGGCAGAAAGTGTATATGTATTTGCATAGCAGTCAGTTTTATTATTCAAGTAAGCTGTAGTGTTCATAAACTGCCACCAGAAATTAGTGGCATAGCCATGGGGAAACTTGGTGTACTTTCCTTTGTCATACAGTGTCTGCCTTTTCTCCATATAACGTGACTTGTTGTCCCTCACGGAAGCAAAGGTGAGGAGCCCGGCCATGGTCAGGGCCGCTGCAGTTGTTAAGAGCCACCACGTCATGACGACGGAACACACCCTCCTGTCGCGAGTAGACCCCCCGGCCAGGAAAGCTGACCCCTCCACCGGGCGAGATCACAACAAGTGGGCGAGCCTGCCGTCAGCTGTGTTTAGATGGCTTCACTTACTGGCTCTGATGGATGCAAGATGGTCGTTCCGCTATTTTGCAAGCTCCAGTTTTTCCTTTGGAGCACTTTGATCAGAACCCAGTCACCGGGCTGTGATCTGCAAGACACTTGATAGACATCATTACATTCTTCGTCATTTACAATCATCTCTTTATTTTCCTACAACTTAGACATACATTTTGCTACTGAAATTGTATCTGCCTTTTTCACTGGGTAGATTTCTGGCCACTTTAAGAATACATCTATAACCACTAGGGTGTATTTTTACCCTTGGCATTCATTTAGCTCAATAAAGTCCATATGGATTGTGTGGTCTCAGGTTTCCCTGAGCATTACATTTTTGACACGTCATGCATGTTCTGACAAATTGTTTTGCTGAGGTTTCAAAATTTACAGTGTAGAATTTACAGTGTAGAAATGAGAGTTGACAATACTGGTCAGTCCCCCCGTTGACAAATGCGTACAGCCATGAGTCACTAATGCCGCCATTTTGTGGAGGAATTTTGGCAACACTGGCTTGCCATAACACATCATTAAGTCGTTTGTCAGAACTGCACCGTGTTTTAGCCATTTTGCCTGCTCTGCTGTGCTTGCTGCTTTTTGTTCATTTTTCAACACATCCAGTGGAATTGATGTGTGTTTACTGCCATCAATGTCATGTTTGCCTGTTGTGCCGCCTATTTTGCTGCTCTGTCAGCAAAATTGTTGCCTGTAGTAATGAAAGAGTCAGTAGGCGTTGTAAGAGGTTGGCATGCTGGTTTGCCAATTGGTGTAATCATTCCTCTGGTTTTCCAGGTTTTTTGCAAAATGATGCACAGCAGAGAAAACATACTGGCTGTCTATATAAATGGTTATTTGTTTATCTTTGTGTATTTCACATGCGCAACAATCTCGTGTGAAGTGACCTTCCTCTCCACGGTTCTAGCAGGCGTTGTCTCTATGTTATCTGCTGTTTCTGCGTGGCTGTCTGCGGCCTTGGTGTTTGTGACTTTGCTCGCCTCTCTGTTCCTGATAGCCACCTGCGAATTAGTGTTTTAGTCTGTTGTCAACAGTCAGCCTTATTTTTAAGTTACAGAATGCTTCTCCCTTTTTTTGTTTTTTGATTTTTTTTTTGTTTGGGAGAATAGATGCAACTCTACATTTTCACTTAAGGCAGTTTTAGATAATTTCTAGTTCTTCAAACAATGCATGGATCTCACACATTTCAAACTTTCAAGTTAGGGTTGTTTCCCATTTATACAAATATATATATATATTTAACTTTGCATTGCTCACAGCTCATAGCTCACAGCTCTAAACCTAGGCATTTTTCAATCATATGCCTAATCACTATGTGTCACTGTGATTCTCAAGTATGGTCACAAGTTCGTTTAAATTCGTTTCCAAAACCAACAAAATAATCAAACAAAACCAAAAAACATAAACGTGTCAGGACACAAAAGAAAAAGAAAAAAAAATGCTGCCACCCGAACAAGGCAGAAGTCTGCATATGTTGGCTTTTAATAGCATGCAGCTTCTAACATACTAGACTAATGTGCCTGTGTTAATTCAGCTCCATATTATTGTGTGAAGTTTCACTTGGTTGGGAGTGGTTTTGTGTGTGTCACATTTTTGGTGAGCCAATGGCTGGAATCAGGTTGGACTAATTAGAGGCAGGTGTACTTGATTGCACTGATACACTGGTCTACTTATAGCCCACACTACAACCACTGCTGTTTTGTTTTGTCTCTCTGTGCAGGTATGTAATGTGATGAAATCAGATATGTTTGGGATGGATTGGTTTTGCGCTATGAATTTTATATTAAGTGTGTCGTTTTGTCTCTCTGTGCAGTCCAGGGCCTATTATATGTCACAGCCTAAAGGCAGCTGGGTTGCAGAGGCTTGAGTGACCACTGACTATATGCTTGCAGGGTGGTGGGTCTCCAAGGACAACTTCTAACCCTGTTAAAGGCAACATGTGGAGTGCAACTTGGCCGTGTGTCATAGCTGTCTCTGGCCTTGGGACTGTGTGTTTTTATACAAGTCATAAGTGGGACACTGGACTGTTTTATCTTTTGTCTCTTGATATATTTTTCGTCAATAAATTATCTTTTAGAATTTTATTGACTGACATCTTTTTGCCCATGACTGAGACGGTTGGTCAGACCTAGAGTCTTTCTTTGGGTGTGTTACAGCAGCTTCTGCTCTAAAAGAAACAAATAAATAAAAAGAAAAGAAAATGTGGAACATGTTCATCAGCTTAGCAGTGTCTACATATTTAATTCAGCTTCTCAATCCTGTAGTTGTAGCTGTTGTCTACAGGGTTTTGCTTATTGGTTGTTATTATAGGTGTGCTCTATATCTCAGCAATGTGACATTCTAGGATGATAGGTTTCAAGCTGGTCAAGTGCCTCTATGCACTTCATTAGTTTAGTTATTCTCTGTATTGTCTTCATCTCACATGTCATTACACTGAGTTTCAGCAAACCTTAAGCTTGATGCAGACTACTGCTTAACAATTATCCACCTCACATCATAACCGATTAAGGTGCCTCTTCATATTAATATTATGTCATTGTTAATATTATCCTCTTTGTCTTATATAACAGCAATAGCATATTATAATATTTTATCAGTGTGTACCACTATACTACTACTGAGCCAATTTGTTAGTTAGGATCATCTTATTCAGCAAACAGATAATTTTGAATTCATCCAATCTGCGGTCACATTTGTTCTCTCTGTTGCATGGTGGACCAGGCAGTTCTATTATAATATATTATTTATATTTTATTTTGTATCCATCAAGGGCTTCAGATGACCTGCAGAATCATCCTTTTCCCAGGATGGAGACAGTTACCTTTTCACACACTGTCCTTGGCTGAACAATGACACAGCCTTAATATACCTTATTTATTTTATTAAAATATTTTCGTGTGAATTATTTGCTTTATATTCATTTTATACATTGTGGGCATGGTCATCATGCCAACTGTGTTTCATTGTTAATATCACTTTACAGGTTGTTATCCTTGCTATTATTAATTTCAAATACTCTAAAGATAATTTCTACTGTAACTTTCCCTTTGTTCATCTTTATTTCGTACTTTTTATATTTATATCTACTCAGTGGGGTCTGTTTTCAACCCTTTTAAACTACTTCAAACTACTGTGATCTCTAGTTTTCACTTAATAAGGGATTATTAAGTTCTTCCTGATATGGGTGGTGCTGCAGATGCGGCTGCAGGAGTGAGTGATGGTTTACTAAAAGGGTTGTGGGAACTGCACAGTGTCTCGTCTTCTGGTTTTACTAAACTGGCAGTTGAGTTCTGTTCTTCTGACTGTTTATATTTTGTTTTCTTAAATCTCTCAGTTTACAGACACTGTTTTTGTCCGGCGTCTGGACTTTTCTTTTCTCACCACTGCTCGTCAGCAGGAGTGAGTTTTAATTTCACTTGCTTGATTACCCATCTTATTTATGTATTTACTTATTTTTGTTTAAGTAATACATACACAATACAGCTGCTATCACCTTCGCTGGTATTAGAGACGAGAGTGGTTGCTCACACGCCCTTCTACTTTCGGACTATTTCCAAAAGCGGTGTGAACTTTACGAGACGGAACTCGACCGTTCTCTCAACTCACCAGCACGTCAGTGAATAGCAGTAAAAGAAAAACACAGTAGGAGCAGCTCAGTCTCTTATTGGACCGTGAAAATTCAGCTTGCTCCATTAATTAAAACAATACACACACACACACATTCACATTCACAGCTTCGACGCGCGCGACCGGAACCCTTATAATAAGGGGAGCTCCCAGAGCTACTTACTCCCTAGACCCAGTCTAGACCCAGCTGGGGGAGCTACCCAGAGCTCCAAAGCTACCAGTCGACGAGCTTCCAAAGCTTCCAGTCGACGAGCTACGCTACCAGTCGACGAGCTCCCAGAGCTACCAGTCGACGAGCTACTTCCGCTATTTTAAATTCCCTGAATTCAAAACGCGCTTTTACGCAAGATTGTGTCAGTGTGTCTGTATCTACCTGGTCGGTGTCGCCGGGTCTGGTCCACCTCGATCGGGTCCCACCACCGTGGGTCGCTTTCTAAGACGTTGGCCAAGACCCGAATTTAACGCTCTTGGTCTTTTTCCACACACCTGGTGTGTGGGCTGTCGACAGGCGAACAACGTGGACTGGTCACGGAGATGGGACACGATGGAGGTGATCCGGCTGTCGAAGGACCAAGAAATGTTGGGGGAAAACTCTGTAAAAGACCCAGGAGAAATAAAGACACAATGAGACAAAGTTACTTTCTTTATCAAACGTGTACACGGGTGAGCTGCTAAGGACAACTCACACCATGCACAGTGGCTTGGTAATTTTTATAGGAAAGACAGTGAGAACAGGATAAGAAAATACAAAACAAATAAAATAAACAACTCCATATGTGGCGCTAGTCTCGTCAGCAGAGAGCTGGGAGAAGGCTGTGAGAGATAAAACAATCTAAAACAATATGTCCCAAAACAGTATGTCTTTGCTGAGAAAGTCTAAAAAGATTATTCTAAACTAATCTAACCATAGGCAAAGGGCAGACAAAAGGCATCTTTGTACATTTAAAAGAAGGTAAAGAAACATAGAATCATTTTTCCTGTAACATTATGCTTCTCAGACATGGGATAATACAAGCAATGAAAAGGCAAAATAGTAACATCACACTGAAAAGGGCCAACAGGCCTTTAATCAGTAGAGATTTCCAAGAGCCGCTCAGCAGCCAGTCCCACCAACCTTGAGTATCGGTAACGTAGTCCTGCTGCTGAGCGTCTCTCAGTTGTTTCAAAACATTCAAAGCATTTGTCATGTTTAATGAATGGATGTTATCAGGTATGTAGGTACAACATGTAGTGTTAAACAATACGCAGAGACCACCTTTCTCTGCGAGAATGATGTCTAAAGCCACTCGGTGCTGCATGACAGTGATGCGAATTGCATCAATTTCTTCATTCTGTCCTTGTTGTTTCTGCAATAGATTTATTAATTGGCTCACTCATTATGGGGAGTGGAAAATGTCTGCCATGTACGATTTCAAATGGCGTTAGACCACCTGTTCCTTGAGTTATTCTCATCCATAATTTAACCAAGCTTAGACATTCAGGCCAAGGTTTTTTAGTCTCTTCCATACATTTCCTCAACCTTTGTTTAATTGTGCCGTTAGTTCTCTCGACTAATCCTGCACTTTGTGGATGATAAGAACAGTGATGTTTTATGCTGAAGCCTAAAGCTTCAGAAACTTTACTTATTACTTCATTTACAAAATGTGTGCCATTGTCTGATCTTATCAGAGATGGAATACCGTACGTTGGAATAAAATGATTACATAGACATTTTGCTACTGATATTGCATCTGCTTTTTTCACTGGGTATATTTCTGGCCACTTGGAAAATACATCAATTATCACAAGTGCATATTTGGAGGATTGTGATTCATTTAATTCTATGAAATCCATGTGGACAGTGTGAAATGGATGCGGTGGTATAGGGAAATGCCCTCGCTTTGGACGTAGATTTCCCTGTGCGTTGTGTCTTTGGCAAATCATACATGTTCTGATAAACTCTTGTGCTGAACTTTCAAAATTTTTTGTATAGAATTGTTTATTAAGAATATTAATCATCCCTCCTGATGACACATGAGTTTTCCCATGTGTCACTAAAGCAGCAGTTCTATGCAAAGATTTTGGAAGCACTGGTTTGCCATTACACATCATGAGGTTGTCTTTTAATTCTGCTCCATCTTTCACCCAAGATTTTTGTTCACTCAGCGATGCTGTTTTCTGTGCATCTGCTAGTATTTCTAAAGGTATTAGATCTATGATTTCTGTTGTTAAAACATCAATTTGTTTTTCTGCAGCTGCTTTTGCTGCTTTGTCAGCAAAGTTATTTCCTCTCGTAATTTCTGTGTCATCCTTTTGATGAGCTGCACATTTGCATAGTGCTAATTCTTTTGGCAACGTTATTACTTCTAATAGCTTTTTTAGAAGGTTTGCATGTTGAACTGTGTTGCCTGAGGAAGTTGTCATTCCTCTGTTATGCCATATTTTAGCGAAATGATGAACTGCTGAATAGACATATTGACTGTCTGTGTAAACATTAACACTTTGACCCTTATATAAAGTACATGCTCTGATGACTGCGGTTAGTTCTGCGCTTTGAGCAGAGTTTGAGGAGCTGAGAGCTTTTGCTTCTATCACTTTATCAACAGTTGTGACCGCATAACCCACACAATTTCTACCGTGAATGTCTTTTGACGCTGAGCCGTCCACAAAAACATTACTGAAACTGCTCTGGGGGGAGCTGTATATATCAGTGCGAGGTTTTGTATCTTCCTCTAATTTTTGAATGCAACAGTGTTGTTCTCCGTCCAGAGAAGTCGGCAAAAGTGTACTTGGGTTTAGCTGGCCACACTTCTCTATTTTTATGTGTGATTGTGTAAGTAGAATCCCCACATAAGAAAGTTGTCTTGCATGCGTGAGGAAAGAGAGGTTCGCTTGGAGCAAAATAGAGGTCACTGCATGTGGGACTTTGATGATCAGTTTATGTCCTAGAACAATGTCTGCACATTTTTTAACTGCCTCTGCTGCTGCTGCGCATGCCTGAACACAGGTAGGTAATCCAGCAGCTACAGAGTCAAGTTTGCATGAGTAGAAAGCTAATGGACGTTGTTTTTCTCCAAAAGCTTGAGTTAAGACTGCTTTCATATACCCTCCTGCACCATCAACATGGAGAACGAAAGGTTTTCCATAGTCTGGTAATGCTAAGACGGTACATGTCTGCAGTGCTATTTTCAAATCAACGAAAGCTTTTTCTGCTTCTGGAGTCCATTGTACTTTGTCTTTTAATGCTAGATCTTTACCATAAATGAGGTTCTGTAGTGGTTGAGCTAGTAATGCGTATTCTGGAATCCAGCATCTACAGAAATTGCACAGTCCTAAAAAACTCATCATTTGTTGTTTAGTTACTGGTTTTGGGGCATTTTGGACTGCTATCTTTCTGCTCTCTAACAGCTGCCTGCCTTGTCCTGTCAATTTGTGGCCAAGGTATGTTACTTCCTGGCTCCACAATTGCAGTTTATGCTGTGACACTTTATGGCCTTGCTCTGCGAGATGTTGCAAAACTGTTAATGTATTTTCTTTGCACTCATCTTTTGTATGGCCTGTGATCAATATATCATCTACATACAACAAGAACTGCCCTGGGGCAGGGAGCGTACAAGATGACATTGATTTTCTCAAAGCCTCTGCATACAGAGTTGGGCTATTCTGGAATCCCTGAGGCAACCTTGTATAAGTATACTTTTGATTGTCAAAGGTGAATCCGAATAACTTCTGTGAGTCAGGGTGCAGAGGTACGGAGAAGAAGGCATTGGACAAGTCTATTACAGAGAACCACCGTTCTTTTGGTGTTACTTGATTTAGAATTGTGTGTGGATTTGCAACCACTGGAGGTATTTGCTCTGTTACCTCATTTATTGCTCTTAGATCATGAACTAAGCGATATTTTCCTGTATTAGCCTTTTTTACTGGAAAAATTGGTGTATTACACGTGGCTTCATTAGTTTTCACGAGAATACCTGCTTTTTGCATCTCTGCTATGACTGGTCTGATACCTTCTTTTGCCTCTGCACTCAAGGGATATTGTGGTTTTACAGGCCTATATGAGGTTGTAGTTTTCACCACTACTGGATCTGCTCCTTTTATTAGGCCTACATCCGTGGGTCCTTGAGACCATAATGTTTGTGGCAGCTTCTCTAGTTCTGGATGTGCTTCAATTGTTAATACTTGTCATTCATCTTGCTCTGTTGTGGCTAAATGTGTGGCTGGTGTGGCTGTCACCGGCCAACACAGCGTTAGCCTCATGCACCCAGTTCTACGGCCTTTTTGCCAGTCCTCACACTCTATTTTGTCATATCTGTCCATTTCTACATTTCTCAGCACTGTGCCTAACTCAGACCAAGGCGTTTGGTCGTTGCGTGCAACAGATACATGAGGGTTGCACATCTTATTTAAGCGCTGCACTGCATCTGTCTGTAACACTGAGCATACTGCATTACCACTCTGTGTCACATACAGGTGTTGTAGGACTAGTTTTTGCGGTCCTAGTCTGTGCACTTGTTGATCATAAATTTTGTCTGGACCTGGGACATATTTATACCACAAGGTGTTGTGATATTTTGCTGGGTCCTGTCTATGTGAGTGCTCAGGTAAGTACATATTAGCTTTGGCCTCTAATGGTTCAAGTTTTGGTAAATCTAAGGCCCAGTAATAATTTGGCTCACCTAAACCTTCACAAACAAAAATGTCTTCAGTTTGGCTCTGACTTTCAGAGAGTAGGAGTCTGGCTTTCATGCCACTTTCTTCAGGAAAAACTCCTATTTTTAATTTTGTTAAAGCATCTCTTCCTAACAAATTTAGTGGACAAGATGGATCATAGATGCACTGATTTTTGCAGGCACGGCCACTATCTCTATGTGACATAAAAAGGGGGTCGGTTAGATGCTGTTTTGTCACATGTCCTGAGGCTGATTTCACGATTAAGGTATCTTTTGAAGAGGTTAAATTTGGGACTTCTACTGTTAGGACAGTTTTACAAGCACCTGTGTCGCAAAGGAATTTTATTGGGACCCCGTTAACGTGCACTATAACGGTGGGCTTTGCTTCTGAGCCTAGCAGCAGTTGTTCAATGTTGTAAACTTCCCCTTCACTTGTTTCACTTCCCTTTTCTTGTGCTAGTCATTCATCACGGCGTCTGCGCCTGTCATCTCCACCTTCCTGTTCTTGGCTTACATTTCTACAGTTTCGAGCAAAGTGCCCGATTTTACCACAGTTATAACATCTCATATCTCTTCTATCTCTTCTTTGTCCTGCTTTTTGCTTTCCCCTACTTTGCTTAAAACCTGCCGTGTGTTGCTGTCCTGAGAAGGCTATAAAGCCTGTCTCTGGATCAATCATGAAAACTCCTTCTGTTTTTTCTTTTTGTTTTTGAATTTTGACTGCATGCTCAGCATATTGTAGGGCTTCAGGCAAGGTTCCTGTATTTTGAGTGACCCAGTGTTTGTCTACATGTGCTTTTATCTTAGGCAGTAGACCATTTAGGAAGGCATTTTTTAATTGTTGTTGAAAAGCAGACAGTGGATCGGCATCATAATTTAGCCCTGAGTTTTGTCTGAAAACTGGGCGTAGGCGATCCAAATAGTCTGATGCTGTCTCTCCTTCCTTTTGTTTGCATTCTCCTATCTTTCCATAATCTGGCCTTGGGGCTAAAATAACTTCTATTCTGCCATACAAGTTATTAAGCTCCTGTATTAATTGGGGAGTGTCTGGCCCCAACACGTCACCGTTTAAATCATTTCCTGTAAATTGACCTCTAGCTCTAGGAAGACTTAAACCTAATAAATCTTGAAAAACTTGATGCATCTCATGACCATTTAAACCCCACCCCTGACGGATCAATTCCACTGCATCTCGCCACGGCCGGAAGCCTTCTTTAAGGGGTGGCACATCTTTTAGTACATTCTCTCTGTCTTTATGAGACCAGGGTCGGAATGCATAAATTAAAGGCTCACCGTCTACTGGTATGACTCCTTGGGCGTCTGGGGGACCAGTGGGTTGACCGTACCTGGGGTTAGATAAGGCTACCATTGGAAACTGACCTACAATTTCTGTTTTTTTGGAATGACCATGCTTAGTCATAAGATCAAGTTGTTGTCTGGCCTCCATATAGGGATTTGAAACAAAAGGTTTGTGAGGAGAGCTTACAGGAAGTGCTGACGTAGGGTTAGGTGCAGCTGCTGCAGGCTGTGCAGGCTGAAGAGCATAAGGAGGGGGGTACGGTTTTTCTTCTCCTGCAGTTTTCTGTTTATCTTTAGTTTCCTGCTTTTGGGCACGTTTAGCAATGCGTTTATCGTTTTCTACCATCCACGCCTTGAAAAGGTGCCATTCTGCTAAGCGTTTTGCTTTTTTCTTTTGGCTCTTTTCCTCAAATAATTCTTTTTGTAAAGCAGCCTTTAAAGCAGTTATTGATTCTTGATTGCATTTGCCTTGCCAGGCTGGGCAATAAATTTTATGTGGATTTCTCCACCTATTTGCACTGACTCTTCCTGCATTTGGACAGTTTTTTTCCAACCATCCTTCATCTGCTGTTAATTTTACTTTAGTTTTAGAGTTACCCATTTTGAACTAATTACGTCAGAACTGTGACACCTTCTTTGGCATGAAAAAGTGAGAATGGGTTTTCGATAACAGCCTTCTACTCTCCCACTAATTGAGAGAGTGGTTATCAATTTTACGTGATGAAGCACAACCCTTTTTTCCACCTTTACCAATACGTGAGTGTACACAGGAAAACAGTTTGAGAAGTGGTTCGACCGCGTATTGGGTCGTAAAAACAACTCACTCCTCACAAACAAAGCGCGTTTCTATGATTTTTATTGAGATTTTCCGTAGGCCTATTTATTTGTGTAACACCTTCACCTTCAGCCACTCTTCTTGAGTGACCGGAAACCTGTTCCGTTGCAGCCACTCCCAGAGCGACCGGAACTTTTAATAGCGATTTTTCTAGAATTTCGCTCTTGCCTGTCGTCTTCTTAGTCCCGCATGGACACTGAGATCTGTCGGCGTACCTAGGTTTACACACTACTTAAAGGAAAATCTCAATATCAACGTATTTTAGCGCTTGGTGGAATGCGTGTCATATTCACCTCTACTGTGGCGCTGCGTTTTAAGATCCGGTGCTCATCGGGTCCTGGAGCCGTGAAGGCCGAACGCTGACCGGAGATCGAATTCACGTTCCCGGGTTTTTCGTTTTACTGATCAGATTTCTTCCAGCGCAGGCGTCACGACGTCAGGATCCGATGGAGACCGTCTGTGGAAAACTAGACGTTAAAATAACAGTCAGTTCTCCGGCTACGAAGGACCAATTAAATGTCAAGGGTTGACAATTTGTTCAAACACAGTAAGAGAGAAATGAGACACTGGCAGACCGACTCAGAGTTTCAAAGACGTGCGCACGGGTGAGAGTCTCTGAGCAGACTAACACACCGAGCACCGTTTACTCGCTTTATTTATAAGGCAAAATGGGTTACATAATACTTCCTCTTTCAACTGAAGAGGGGAGAGCTCAGGCATTGTCTTAGCTATCTAACTTCTGCACACAAACTGAAAAACAACGACACAGCAGTATTCATGCTTATCTGACATCGCAGACACTGAAGTAAAGAATGCATGTATATATCCTGTCTTTGTCAAACATCTCACACACTTAAGCAAGGAATACATTGTGTTCTTTTCAACAGTAAGCTTTACCGTGTGAAAATATATAAACACTTGATTATAAGGCATACTTGTTTCTACTTGATTATACTTTAATGATTTAACTAAAATAAAAATTCTCTTAACAGCTGGTTTTAAAAACACGTCTGCCTGAAATTCACATTTCATTTATTTTGGGGGATTTTAACAGAGAGATAGAACTTTATGAATCCCTCATGTTTATCCTCCAGGAAATCCAGTTTGTAGCAGCAGAACACCGACAAACTTTTACACAGCACAGAATTAGGATATCAAATAAAGGGGAATAAGAGAATATGAATATAAGCATAAATATGTACATATATACACAGACCTCACACAGAGACAGCAGCTACACTGTGTGTGGATGTGATCCACAGTCACAGCTGTGGGTTTCAGTCAGTGTGTCTCTGACTTCATGGTCACATTTCAAAGCTTATTGCAGCCAGAAGATGTTCAAGTAAAAGATTTATTGCTGTACTCGTCTACCAGGATAACAGGAGGTTCATAAAGCTGTGTAATACTTCAGCTTTACATCAGGGAGTAGTAGTTTATTAAACCCCCCAAAATATGACTATCCAGAGTTGGGACCAGGAAGCAGAGTTGCAGTCTTACACGCCTCTCTGCAGCTTCTCTCCTCCTGCTACCCCCCAAAAACCCATCTCCATAGAGACTGTGTCAGCTTCCAAACAGACAAAAAACAAACTAAAAACCAGCAACAAACAACTTAAACATAAACAATCACAAAGAAAGAACAATACAGTATCCACATCTGAACCAAAGAGTAAAACAGTGAAATGTGGATTATTAAACATTAGGTCTCTCTCCTCCAAGTCTCTGTTAGTACATGTTAGTAAAAACATTTCTGCATTTTACCCATATTTTATTTTTAACTCAAAATCAAAGATTCCAGATTCTCCTACATGTTGGTTTTGAATCAGATAGGACGACAGATTTCAGGTGGCCCTGTGTCTTTCTCTATTACATTTGCCACTGTGTAACTCAAAGTTATTTAAGGACTAGTTTATTTCAATGGATGAGTTTACTGACTGATGCGCAGAAGAAATAGTTCTTTATGGAGCCGAGATGGTGTGAATGATGAGACCAAAGACTGCAATATCTTGTACCAAAAATATATTGAATAAATGGAGGAAAGGGGAAATGGAACAAAATAATTAACACAACACACAACATAAATGCCCACAATTAAATAATAAATCAATGCTGTGATTTTTCTGTGCACGAGTCCTTTTTGGTCCTCTTCTTTTTAAAGTTCACTTTTAAGGTATTCCTCCTTAGAGTCCAGCTTCATACAAATGGGGAAATATGTCCGTAATCCAAAGACGGCTAAGTGGGGGAAAGAGGGGAAACAAAGAATGGTCCTACCGGCTCGCCACTTCAATATGAAGAAGATTAATTCAAAGGGAGGGAACAAAACCTGACCTGTAGGTCAGAAAAACGTCCATTAGCACATCAAGTTCGATTCAGTTTACCGGTAAACAAATATATTTTTCTGCAAGCCTATGTAACAATGCAAATCATCATCAACCAATGTACAACAGTTAAATTATTAATTATCTTGGCTACGTAGCTTAATCTATACATTCCAGTAGCGTTCGCTACAAACAATACAAAAACAACAATAAAGGAAAACAGCTGTCTAACAGACAGCATAGCCGAATTCAAGGCAACACATAACAATAATCATTCAATCGCACTTTGTTTCAAAGTAAGCCCATTAAAGTGCTTAAGTAAATAAAAGTGTTCAAAAACAGCGGTTTTTGAGCCGGAGTTCTGCTCGCGGTGGGAACGCCGCCGCACAAAGCCACTTTTTAATCGCGAAAACGATCGACTGGTTACTGACAACCAAAAGGTTGTTTTTGGTAGATATTAAAGATCATGGGTGGGCGGGGCAAATGGAGCAGTTTTCTACAGTCGAGTAAAATTCCAGGAAAGAGCTGGGTGTGGCTTTCCTTTAAATCACATGATCAACAGCTTTAAGATGGAGGCAACTCGCTCAGTGTTTCCTGTTTCATTCTTAGACTGTGGCGATGGTAAGTAGCAGCTTTTCACTTGTTACCTGGCATCTTTTCAGCCACCAATGATAGTCATTGTATGTTATCAACATTTCACTAACTATGTTTTCTCTCATGTTTAAAATAGGCCGACCAAGAGCAAAATAGGTATGTCTGCAGACTCTGCTGTAGCCAAAGTTATCAGATCTCCTGTGTTTTTAAATCCCTAACTGCTCGATCATTATCATTTTAGAAGACAACAATTTCTCAAAGGAGGTTCAAAACTAATGCCTACAAGATTACCAAGAGGATGGTTCGGGGCTCTTACATGACTCCGGGAAGTCAACACTTGGTGGATGAGGTGTGTTACCTTTGACACTTTTAAGACAGTCCTGTTTATCACTACTAACAATAAGCAAATATGTTTTCACTCAACAGATCCTTCACAGCATGTTGTTTCTGGGCAAAATCAACAACATCCCCTTTTCTCCAGAAGAAATCTTCCCTAATCCTTTTGTTTTGGGTTCTTTAATGAGAAGATATCCCAGGCCTTTAAAGTTGTATTCGACTCAGCTTCCCAGGCGAAGTCCCTTCTCCTGTGTGCTCGACATGGTAAGATAACTCTTCTCACATTTTCAGTCAATCTGACAAACTTCCAGTTTTTAGGAAAGTATAATGCAAAGTGCTTTTTTACTGAGAAATCCAAAGAAAATCCATACTGTACCTTATACTTCAACATATGCTTCTAGCTATGCTTCTCCACCAAACACAGAGACTGCAGGAGAGCTGGAGACTTGCTTCAGAATTTGTTAGTTCTAAATAATGTCTAACAGACTCATTATTGGAGATGCTTACAGTCTTCAAGGCGTATATGATGCTGTCACTGTGTAGCTGCTGGATCTGTTAAGCTCAAAGACTCTAAATTCAGCGTGTTTTGACAGCCCGGCATAGCAAAATAGAAAAAAAAGGTCAATTAGCAAATTTAATTATAAATTAGTGAGAACAAAGATGGATTTTTGCTTATTGATTTAAAATTAAATAGATTTTTGTGACTTGTTTCACCCCCTATCTTAAAATGTCTAAACCAAAAGCATCCAATGGTCCTGCATAGTTAAATAAGTCAAGCAGCGAAACAAACATGTTGATCAACTTTCTATGAAAAACAACTATATAATCAGGTGCAACACTTTGACCAGATCTGTAACTGTTTTCAGATCGTCCTGCAAAATAACTCAGAGAATGAAGAGCAAATAAAGCAGAGTCTGCAAGATCTCCTCACAGACTTGGACTTAGAAGAGAATAATAAAAAAACAGCTTTCGTCTCGTCCACCATCTGCATTTCTCAAAAATCCCAAACCAACAAATCAGAAAGGTACTGCGGAGTCTCCATGTCCACCAAAGGTCCTAACGCTGGGAAAATTATGATTGCTGCCTCCTGTCTTAGCAAATGGCATAAATATGTATCTGGTGCGGTGATGACCTATTATCCAAACACAGTCCAGAAAGATTACTTTGATGGAACAATTGAAGTACCTGGAAATATCAGGTGTGAGGCTTTTTGTCTCCGTGATGGTGCCAGAATGAAGCCTTGCAGATCATGTAAGAATTTGTTTGGCTTGAACACAGAAGACCTCAGAGAGTGGCCATATGGTAACTGTGCTGAAGCTGAGAGCCTGAGCAATTTGCTTGAAAATGAGAGAGAAGTTGAAACACATGTGGATGAATACTCAGCTGAAAAGGATAACAGGCAGAGAGCTGAGGATGAGGTTGGTAGGGTTCTTAGAACCGTGTTGCAAAGGATTCGGTTTAACTGGACAGGTGAATTTTACAACCCAGAACAAGAGTGAGATTTCATGAAATCATTTGCATTCATCATTCTGATAAATCAAAGATTCTCTGCTCTGACAGCATCTGTGTGGATTTTCTGTAATCACAGAGACGTGTATAAGCATGTTTACTTTCCATCTCCATGTAATTGTCACATTTAATAATTAAAACTGGCTTCTATGGGTTTTTGTTTGTTTGCTTACATATCTAGTGTTTAATGCAATGTGAAGCATTATCAGACAGCATTTATTGGGAAGAATCCCATATTTATACTGGTCTGTACCCAGGGTACACAGAAAATAAAAACACATGTTTTCTTATTATGATCCCAACTATAATTTACTTAAACAAAAGCACTACATGTGTAGTTATAATATTTATAGCAGTTACTGTTGAGCTTTAAATTTATCATCTTAAATGTTTATATGCTGATTATATTGCTTTATATAAGAAAGGCCTAACTCTGAGTACACTCTGTGCCAAAAAGTGCTGACAGGAAACTGCATGCTTTTGCAGAAACGTGCTTTTGCAGCTAGAAAGTGAAGCTGATATATATCAGTTTTAATTAGTTTTTACCAACTGCTTGCTAGGGCAATCCCACGAGTTTGGTGTTTTTGTATTGAACATGATTCCAAGTGCTTTCTATAACACATAGCAGAGGTGCCACAACAAAGACTGAGAAGAGGACAGGAAGAGACAGTGAAAGAGATGCACTCCTTCGCCATTCATGTTAAAGCGTTGCATAGCTTTAATTTTAGAGAGTGTTGCATAACTTTAGTCATTTTTCTACCACAGGTGAAGCCAAGAATTGTGAAGCTCTCTTTTGGCCAAATAACAGAATCTGTAAGAAGAAGAAAAAACAAACAATCAAATAGGTCATTATTAAGAGGACAACAATCTCTTGATGATTATCCACAGTGTCTTTGATAACTCTGAGATACAAACTGTCAAGGATATACACATCCCAGCAAACAATAGCTGTGTTTGACTAAAGCGATTAATAACAAGGACAGAGCTACAATCACTACAGTCAAACATAAAGGGCTTAATCCTGAATCCAAGTCTGAGCTGTGATGCCGTTGGTGCTGAAAGCTGCTCAGATCCTGAAGCTGCACGTTTTGTCTCTCTCTAACCAAACCAGCAGCAAAAGAAGACACATTTCGCTTGACATAAACATTGTCATGAATTCCCTCTTACTTTTGCTGGTTTGCTTCCACCACCATTAAAACACACACAGAAAAACAACACAGCACAGCTCTCTGCCTCTCTCAGTGTACTTTAAGAACACCGTTTCCCATCTCAAATCTCTGTTTTTGGCATTATTCGCTTGCTTGTTATGAAGCAGTCTACCGTTGTTTACAGCCATTTTTTTTTAATGACTTCCGACAAGACAGCCTCATTTCTGCTGTTCAATACCAAATTTTATTTATTTTTTTCAAATTAAGTGAAACTGCAAAATGCTCTGCTGTGTCTCTATTAAAACCTCTTATTAAAACCTCTGAATCACTTCAGCAGCATCAGCCAATGTACATTTGTTGAGTCGTGGTTCTCGTCTGCTTTTGTTCTACTGCAGAATAATATTTTTAAGGTTATCTACTGTAAAAAGCTAGGCCAGGAAAATCTGCTTCATGGTTTTGTGTTTTATCCTCAGTTACTTTGACACAAAAGCATCTGCTGTGATGCTCACACCTCTGATGAAGTTTCACAAGTGTCAGTACTGATAAATGATCAGAATTATAATGTTTCTGACTCTCTGAGTAAGAATTAAATGGAATCTAATTGGGACCTTGTGAATTGGAATTGAACAGGTTCTAGAAATCAGTGATGATACTCAGCTCCAATACCCACCTATGATATTAGGCTGACGAACGCTGACTGGGTTTCATTTACCAGCTTTTTATGTTCTTCCTGCAGTTTCCTCCCCACATCACTCATCTTAACTTTTTTCCAGTCCTCCTCAGTCTAAACAGAACACACAACAATACAAAGAAAAGCTCAGGTGATTGATCTCTAACACTAGGCATCCCCAGTCTTATTCTTAGCAGTCTAACTTCTCACCATATCTTTGAAGGCCTCTCCATTGTAGTAGCGCTTGGATGCTGGATACTCTATCGTTTTGTCACATAGTTCCAGGAAACTGGAAGCCACCAGATGCAGCTCCTCTCCGTCATAGCCGTACAGCTTTTTGTCCTCACGCGTCATCAGCACAAGCTCGTCACATGGACATGAGGTGCCCTTTACCACACCAATAACCTGCATTTTTACAATCTCGGGAAGGTAGAATTTTCCCCAGGCGTTAACTTCATCATCATCCCCGTTGTATTTGGTGTTCTCAAGCTCTTCTATCCACAGGTCAGCACCACTTGGCTTCTTCAGGTGAACGCACATGCTTTTGTTTTTGGAAACAAAATCTTTCACCCATTTCAGGTACTTTTCACCTGGAAAGAAGCAGACAAGGAAATATGGATGAATGTAGAAGTGTTGGAAAAGACAAATAGCAAGGTTATCCTACAGCAGTTTGTGAAAATGTTGTATCTTGAAATAAGCAGGCAAAATGAGGATCTCACTTATCTCATATGTTCTGACTACCGACTTTCTTCAGTTAAAGGACAAAAAAAGGGCACACTGGAGGCTGACAGAGTGTGCAATGGTGGGAATCATTTTGCAGAACTCACTAAAGTTTGTTTCTCCTGGAACAAGCTTTTTACACTTCGGCAAATGAAAATACTGTGTTAAACTAAAAAAGAGCACCAGACCAAGGTCTACAGTACTAACAGAAAAGCATGCCGTTACCTGTTGCCTGTCGACACAGCTGCTGATCTTCCTCACCAAAAAAATGAGGATCCCTGAAAGGAATAGAAAGGTTATGTTAAAATGAATGACTGTTACGGTGATCATGGGAAGCTCCGAAATATCACAACAATAGCTACGAAATCACAAAATGCAGTGTGATGTCTGTAAGCACCAAACATGACATCTCTGCAAATTCATCTTGAAACATGTAGGTACCTCACACGTACAGCTGCAGCCATCTCAGCCATTTATCACTGTGGCTGCCAAGTGGCTGCCACTTCACAAGCGCATGGCACAACATAGAAGAGCCACCTCCACAGGACAAGACTCAGCAGTCCATCTGCATCTTAAGGATAAAGGACACTCTTTCGAGGATGCTAATGTTCACATTTTGGACAGAGAGGACAGATGGTTTGAAAGAGGAGTGAAAGAAGCCATCTATGTCCACTGTGAGCGACCATCTTTGAACAGAGGCGGGGTTTACGACACCAACTCTCTGCCATCTATAATCCAGTTTTGAGATCCTTCCCAGACGCCTTAACGCCCACTCACATCCTGGGCCATCTGACCTCAGGAATTCGCATGATAAGGTGGGGCCAGGTTTCACAATGAACTCACCCGAAACTGGCTGATTGGGGCCCACACCCAGTTTCCCACCTTGGCTCAGGTGATTAGAGGATCATCAGGGGGTCCTTTGTCCCTCTGTGGGGGGATACTCCCACTAGGTTTATATCTGGGACTCTCCATCATTTGACCTTAGAACTGAAGAAGCTTCTCGGATGAGAGGTGAAACATCTTCAAGTAACTTAAAGAAGTCCAGACGCTTTTCTTTGCAAGCTCCTTTGACTACGATGACCTGGATGACTGAGAACCTTCACAGACATAAGGTGAATGTGACAAACAAAGCGCCTTCTTGTTCTCTGTGATAATGTAAAGTTATTAATGAAAAAACAAACGAGTAAAAAACGGACTGGAAACATGTCTTCAATCAAAACTCGACAAAAACAAAGAAACAGCCTCACTTCTCTGCAACGCTCCCTAAAAATGACGTTACGTGTTACGTACCAGAGATTTCTATACAGCCCTTTATCAAGCCGAGAGAAAGTGACGCAAAACCCTCCAACTAATAACGACTAGCAGAGAGGCTCAGCTGAGTGTAGTTACCTGGTTTGCAGACGCATACAGACGTTTCCTGTCCTCTCGGACGCAGCTGTGATAGAACATGTGGTGCATTACCGCCACCAACTGGCTTGGAGTGAGGACCGGAAATCGCTCATGCCAAATCAAAAAAAAAAAAAACATAAAGAAAGATTAAGTGAAGAGATAAATGAATACATTAAATCAAGAAGAAAAAAACCCACCACCGGACATATACATCCTCATATCCTTCTGTACAAATGAGTTTGTTTTAGAAACTGAAAAAAGCCACAAAACCTTCACATCTAGAAATCCTTTGCAGTAAAACTTGTTTTTTGGCAGGTTCCACAGGTTTTGAATCAGTTTTCTTCTTTATTCCTGATAATTTTGACAATGAAAAAGAACATGTTCTATAGGGCTTTGGAGTTGACGTCACGCCGCAATGCATTGTGGGAGCGCGGCACCATTTTCGAGGTCTACGAATCAAAACAAACACACTGTGTTGGAACGACGATTACAAGATGCTTAAAAGCAGCTCAAAAGAGAATGGACTGTATAGAGACCGATTGCGTCCAGAGGTTCCGCTGCTGAAGCCAGTGCATGTCCAGGCCCGTCTGAAGTTTGCCAGAGAGCACATGGATGATACAGCAGAGGATTGGGAGAATGTCATGTGGTCAGATGAAACCAAAGTAGAACTTTTTGGTATAAACTCAACTCGTCGTGTTTGGAGGACGAAGAATACTGAGTTGCATCCCAAGAACACCATACCTACTGTGAAGCATGGGGGTGGAAACATCATGCTATGGGGCTGTTTTTCTGCCAAGGGGACAGGACGACTGATCCGTGTTAAGGACAGAATGAATGGGGCCATGTATCGTGAGATTTTGAGCCAAAACCTCCTTCCATCAGTGAGAACTTTGAAGATGAAACGAGGCTGGGTCTTCCAACATGACAATGATCCAAAACACACCGCCCGGGCAACAAAGGAGTGGCTCCGTAAGAAGCATTTGAAAGTCCTGGAGTGGCCTAGCCAGTCTCCAGACCTCAACCCCATAGAAAATCTGTGGCGGGAGTTGAAAGTCCGTGTTGCTCGGCGACAGCCCCAAAACATCACTGCTCTCGAGAAGATCTGCATGGAGGAATGGGCCAAAATACCAGCTACTGTGTGTGCAAACCTGGTAAAGACCTATAGTAAACGTTTGACCTCTGTTATTGCCAACAAAGGTTATGTTACAAAGTATTGAGTTGTATTTTTGTTATTGACCAAATACTTATTTTCCACCCTGATTTACGAATAAATTCTTTACAAATCCTACCATGTGGATTCATGGATTTTTTTTTTCACATTCTGTCTCTCACAGTTGACGTGTACCTCTGGTGCAAATTACTGACCTCTGTGCAAGTTCCCCCACCTAAAATGATGACAATCGGTGGCTGACTAAATACTTTTTTGCCCCACTGTATATATCAGCAATCAATCAGAAAATCATTGGTTCATATTACAATTAAATATGAACAGGCTCCTTAGATGTAAGCAGTTCAGATCTGATGTCATTTACATTCTTCACACAGCACATTCGTCCAGGCTGACAGGTAAACATAGAACTAATCTCAGGTAACATGACTCATAGTAGAGATCCAGTAAGAAAGATTGCAGGCTCTAATATTATTACCACACAATCCAAGGACACACCAACAGCTCAGATTTGTAGAACTATTTAAACAAATGTCTTCTGAATATTCAATTCAGGTTCACAGTGGGGGGGGGGGGGTTTCGTGGAATTTTTTAAATAAAGTCTGCAACACAGAAAGAGCTGTGATCAAGCTATTTATTACTGCACCAACACACATCAAACATCACAGTTCAGTCATGTCAGCGCTGCCACAGAGGTCGTGCTCCTCCTCCTTTACGCCTTCCAAGGAAGAGGGAGGAAGTTACAAACTGATCCTACCACACTTCACGTGTCTCGCTATGAAACCTAACGCATCAATGGTTGTGCTGTTTTGTGCCCTTGGCCTTATCAGCACCTGTAAAGGGAGTTGTTTTCTCAAACTGCTGAAGTAAGTTCATCTAGTTTTAGCAACTTTCACTGAACAGTAACAGTGTCACAACTAAGCATATGCATAAGCACTTAAACACTTTAAATGAGAATAACAGAACATTTCTATTACAGAGGCTGGAACCTGTCCCAGTAGTAGGTAGAGCACACCTGGACAGGTCACCAGTCTGTCAGAGGACTAACACAGAGACAGACATCAGAGTAACAAATCTATTTACAATTAATGTAAGTTTGCTGCAGCTGTATGTATGAACATGTGTTTCTGTGCTCACAGTCCACCTCTCAGGAACCTGCAGTTCACTTTTAGTCTACTTTAAACAGACCTCACAAAAGGCTGATGTGGCTGGATCAGTAGTCTGATTTGAGTACGATACCTTTGGCCAGGGATTCATCTGGTGCATCGCTTCACTGCAGTCTTACGTATTTTCTCCACACCTGAATAAAAAAATACTGATATATACAAATAACAGCTTCAGCTGATGCAGCCTGACTCAATCCTAGATGTTCAGCACACAGAGACACAGAGGTGCCGTTTAAAGTTTAGTGTTAACCTGAGTCACTGATCATTTGCAGTATTACAGAGTCTGGCAGTCTTTGCATGATGTCCACGTCACTGTAAGTTTCTAGCTGACTTCACTGCAATTTCAATTTCAATTTCTGCTGTTCACAAACGCTGTCCATCTAATCTGACTGAGCTGGAGCTGTTTTGCAAAGAAGAATGGGCAAAGATTTCAGTCTGTAGATGTGCAAAGCTGGCAGAGACAGACCCTAAAAGACTGGCAGCTGGAACTGCAGCAAAAGCTGGTTCTACAAAGTGTTGACTCAGGGGGCTGAATAATTACGCACACCCCACTTTGCAGTTATTTATTTGTAAAAAATGTTTGGAATCATGTATGATTTTCGTTCCACTTCTCACGTGTGCACCACTTTGTGTTGGTCTTTCACCTGGAAGTCCAATAACATTGATTCATGTTTGTGGCTGTAATGTGACAAAATGTGGGAAAGTTCAAGGGGGCCGAATACTTTTGAAAGCCACTGTATATGTAGACACAGGACTACAAGTAGAAGATCAGACATGAAAGTGGAGATAACACAGAAGACCTGCAGCAAAGGTCAGAGGTCAGACTGGGCCCTGGATTCAACAATGAGCCAATGATCATCAAGCAGTGACTAAAGCAGAGCCCTGACGTTCTGACATTCATCACACAGTCAGAACAAATGTCTGCTGATGACTTCATCTCATGAAACGACTGATAGATGTCAGTTCATTGATCAGCTGAGCTGCTGATCTTCATCGTCACAGAAACATTCAGCTTGTTTCAATCAGTAAATAACTCCCACTACTCCCAGTTTGAACTGTTCCCACTCAAAATGCTGTGAGAACAATGATCATTGTAGAACTTCACAAACATCACGTGTTGTTTTCCACATGTAAGATCAGCAAACACACAGAAACTTCCTGTTGCCACACACGGCCTCTAAAATCTCTTCCACGCTTTCTGTCTGAAGTCCACTCTCTGTGTCGGATCCACAGGAAACAACAAGATCTTATTAACATGGTTTTCAATGTGTCTCCTTCCAAAAAGTCCAACCAATGAACAAATGTGTGTATTTGTGGAGGCCGAACAAAAGCATGACACATTTCTCTGTTTCTATAAACTGGAGTCAAACACAAACATGAAGAGTTTCACTGACAGACTCCAAAATGCCCCCACAGTGGATCAAAGGGAAATCCTACAGTGTGGCCAGAGACTCTTAATGGCTCCAACATCAACACATCCACAATGTTGGATCCAGTTCTGCCTCACAGAGTTACTAAGACACACCCTCTGCCAGCATCACAACAGCTCCACCTGCTTCACCTGCCTCCTCAGCATCTGTACACCTGAAGAGAAAAGAAAGGCTCCAACAGCTCAAATCTACAAAGGATTCATGAAGTTTCATCCAACAATAACATGTTTGCCTTCCACAGTGTGCTGTTAGACACCACTGTACCTCTGCCATTTCAAAAAGAGCAGCTTGGGAACATTTTGGCTCCAAACACTTTGTGTTTAAGTTCTTTGTTTTCTTTGTGAAGCCGACAACATCTGGAGCTTTGTGACTCATAGAAACATCATTTTGTTCTTTAGATGACAGCAGATTGGGACTGAATAATCAATCACTATCAAACCAATAAAGACAAACATGCTGATTTTACAGGAACTTTGTTGGAGAAGCTGCAAAGACATGAAACTGGTGGAGATCCCAAACCAGTTGATAGTGCTGGTTATTCCAAATAAAGCTGTTTCCCTTTGAGATGAAATGACTTTGTGTCCTGATATATAATAAAGATGTTGTTGTTTTTGAGCCCCTGTATTAAAAGTAGTTTAAAGTCAGCTTGAGTTTGATGTCTTTATGTCAAAGCTGCTCATGATGTTGAGCTGCTGATGGAATAAAAACAATATAAAAGCATGTAGTCCAGACTTAAATGTAGCCTGTTGTTAGCTGAGGTCCACACACAGTGTTTGACAGTGTAAAGTGTGTGAAAGGGCTGCTGGTGGAGCTCACTAGGATGAGCAGGTGACCACGAGGTGGAGAGCAGCTGGCCTGGCTTTGACCCGGGCCACGCCCCCTTTCTCTCTGCTTTGCTGTCACTTATCTTCACTGCTCTGTCCAATAAAGCTGAAAAAGGCCCCGAATCAAAGAAATCTGCTGCAGCCTCTGAAATGTCTTCTGTTTCCTTCCCGACGGCTTTTTCACCGTCAGCCCATCAGACAGTCCAGCAGCATTTATGATGATGTCATGATGTTGAAGAGGCTGCTACGGTGGCCTCCCATGACCCCCAGCCTCATCACAGCTGAGATGCAGACATTTGAAAACATTCAGCAGACAACTGAATAACAGTCCAACACAACAGTCTGTGTGCAGACACACACTGACCTTTCATAGAGTCAAACACAGCTGGTTGAGTCATTTCTCTGTGAGTCTAAAGTGAATCTAGTATTTGAAAGTCCACTTCCTGTATTTGTTGTTGAAGACTTCTTCAGCTTCTTCTCAAGGACATCAGCTGCTTGTTTGGCAGCAGAGGCAGTTAAGAAGCTTCCTGAAAAACACTGAACAGTGAGTTCACTGTGGCATATGACAGATTCAGCTTTCTGTGTGCAAATGTGTCTGTGTCGACCTTTCAAATGCTGTTGAATCCAAAACATCAGCGGCTCCTCGGCTGCTCACTTCATGCACTTCTGTCTGTGTGACAGTCCAATGACATCACAGCTGTTTCCAGCCCCAGTGTCTCAGGACTGGACACCTTTAAACATGTCGAGGATCAAACAGCGTCCAGCTAAACACACATGAAACTATCAGAGCTGACAATCATTCCAATAACATCTAATGGTTCATGTATGTAGACACAGGACTACAAGGAAATGGCTCTCAGCATCTGGCTGTGGGAACACATGAGTCCCTGTTTGTGTTCAGATTGTGTGCATGTTTTAGACGTGTGTCACATGTAGAAACACAACAATCCCACAATGACACACAGATGTGTTTGACACAGCTGTGCAGCTGTAAGTTGTTTCTAATGATTCATTGAAGCTCTTCTAACATTCTGGAGACGATCAGTACATGAATCTGTTCAACACGACAACAATTTGACTTCAGTGTGAACGTTTGCATTAAATAACCTTCTTCATCCAGCTGACAGCATCTTCATCCTATGATGTGAACAGTTCCTCCTGTTGATGACAAACCTCTGACAGGATCTGCTTGAGGAGCTTTTTCATGTGCAGCTCTCTGAGCTCAGGGCTGAGCTGCTGTTTCATCTTTAAGAGCTGCTGCCTCCTCGCCGGACTTGTTCTCCTCTTCTTCTCCTAATGACACCATTTCTGCTTCATATTAAATTCAATAAAGATGCTGACATGTATCTGTAGCAGCAACATCATTGAATCTAGAACAACTGGAGCCAAACCAGTGGCTCTGCTGGGATCACTGGTGAGCCAACACTTCCTTGTTGATGCAGATTTCAGGGCTTCCTTTTGCTCCTCCGTTATAACTGTTCTCTCTTCTCAACACATGATGACACAAAGGAATCAGCAGTGACAAAGATGATGCTGAAGAGAAGCACACACTTCACACATATAACAGAGCAGTGCAGTTACACACACCTCTGCTCGACATCAGGCCTCAAACAAAGACACAAAACACTAACTTGACTCTAAACAGAAGAAACGAGCAGCTGTTTCTGTTCTGTGCTTATTTATATTTGACACACATGCTTCTCTTTGTGCAAACACACATCGCACTATAAGGGTAACCTCGCACACAATGATTGGACAGCACAGTGATGATGCTGGGAGATCCTATACGCAGCAACACAGAAACACTGAGAACTTTAAACAATGATGGAAAGTGTTATAAATGACTTGTTGGCCTCTGATCTGTCACAAACAGCTGAAACGTGTCTCTCATGAGTCACATGAAGGTTTTTGACAGAAAGGACAAAAAGTAGCTGCAGTCAGTTTGTGTCATTTTTATATTTATTCATCTGGGAGAAAAATCTGAGGGACATTAAAATGTGTTTTCAACAGAGACAAGAACATGAATATAACAGAACAGGTAAATGAACATGTTTCAAGTAAACAGCTGGACTGATCAGGTCCAAACACAGAGTGATAAACTTGTCAAACAGCTGTCATATCTTTATATAGAAGCTCTTTATAAATGCTGCTCACTGCAGTCTGTTTACTAATAATGTCAAAGTGTTAGAAACACAGAAACATCAGAATGGTCTTTGTTCACAGAAACCTGTCTGGGATCCTTTGTTGTTCTTTTGATGCAGAGTTACATTATAAATATAAAGAGTTATTTCAGAGTCTCATCAGTTTTCCTGCATGTCTTTATTTAACACATCAGCAGGGCTGAAGCTCTCATGTTAAACACACACTGATCTATGGACACGTTCATGTGTTTCTAACAGAACCAGGCTGTTATCAGCCTGCACTAACATTATGTCACACACACTGAATGTAACAGTGACAGTTTACATCATCACACAATCAGCTGTGATTGTTTCACTGTCATCAAACGAGTCAACAGGAAGTAGAATCAATAGAAACCAATCATTTCCTGACAGCATGTCTGATGGAAATAAGTGCAGATTATGTATGAAGTCTAACTGCACACAGTAACTGTGTTACAATAAGGACTTAACAGCGCCCTCTGCTGGAGTGTTTCAGTACTGCGTTAACTACAATACACCACCTCCTCCTCACACCACCTGCTACAGCTCTACTCTTCTATGACTACAGTCATCCACAGCACTGATGTGAGGTCACATGGTTCATATGTAAGGAGCACAGCTGACCTCAGGTCAGTTTAATGACTGTGAGCAGCAGCTGTGTTATTGTCACTGTGACAGGGAGACACTCTCAGACACAGCGCTCATGTCAGCTTGTTCTCATGCAGGAGGATCAGGAGCTCCATGTTTGTCTTTCTGTTTGAATCATGATGTGTTTGTGCCATCAGAGTCTGTCATGAGTACTCAGGGTTTCACAGCAGCTCTTCTGGATGCTGACGAGGACTCCAACCTCATGTTTCACCTCTCTGAGCTTCTGATGTCTGTGAACACTCGTGTTTCTTCTCTGGGCTCATCTGGACAAAAACACCTTTCTGTGTTTGGCTGCAGCCTCATTCTGACTGACAGGAAGTGTGTTATCCATGAGCTGCACTTCTGTCAGGAAGTTTCCTGCTGTGTTTCCTGTCTGTGGACAAACACGAGTGTTCCAGCTGAGGACTTGCTTCCTTCCACCTGTCCATACAGGACATCACGCTGTCTGCAGCTCTGTAAATGCAGCTCCAGGTCCTTCCACGTGCTGCTCTGTATTTGTGCAGTTTGTAGTGTGTCCTGGGAAACGTAGCACACATGGTGTTCTTCTGCTGTTTCCTCCTTTCACTGAGTGTGAAACACTGACGCTGTGCTGTTGTTCACAGAGGGGAGCTGATTCTAGCTGCAGCTGGACTCTGTCATCTAACTGAATGTGTTGGTGCTGATCACGGGGCTCTGAGGGGGGAGCAGCAGGAGGACTCTGGATGCTGACGTCAGTGTATCTGTGGAAGCTCCCACAGCGTGTCTGTCATTCAATATTGTGCTGTATATTGTATCTATGCAAAGATGAACAGACTGTGTGTTCACTGGTCTCTGTGCTGCAGCTCTGATGTCATCATCACTCCCTCCTCCACCCTCAGCAGTCCCAGCATGCTGCTGTGGTGCACCCCACCCTCACTCTACACCTGAGCCACAGACCACACCCTCCACCTCAATATACACCACAGTTTTCTCTGCTGTGGAAATGAGATCAGGAGGAAATCATCATTATTATTATTTAATAAACGCTCACATTAATGTGGGCTTATTTGTTTCATATTAGAAACATTAGTTGAGTGTTTTTAGTATAAAATGGTCAAAGTCCCTCTTTTTGCTCCTCCCCTCACCTGTGGATGGGCGGTGCTGTTACCGTGGTGACAGCTTGGATGTGTTTCAGTCCTGCCTGGTTATCACTGCAGGAATCTTTCACATTTATTACAGGTAATAACTCTGATTTTTCTGTGTATTATGAACCAAATGTATCCTGATACACACAGAGATGGATGAGCAGAGGTCACATGATGAAAGAACAAACATGGAGTCTTTGATTTATTTAGATATTTATTGATGAATGCAAACAAACCTGACACTGAACCATCGTCCAGCAGAACAAACCTGATCACATGACCTGCTGACCCAAACAGTGCAAAGCTCCATGGCAACAACAACAAACAGCCTCACATATGTTAACAGAGGCTGTTAGAAGCACAGAGTCTTTACAGTCTTTCTCCTGTTTGGACACAGATCTCTGCACATCTTCATCACAGTTACTCACAGACGTGCAGAGTGTGTGGATATCAAAGCTAAGTTTCCACCATGTTTGTAGTCTGTACTGGGACTCATGGAGCATCTCTCTATGAGCACTCAGTGCTTTAAACAGTGAGTCCCAGTTTAACCAGCAGCCTTCACACCACACATCACACAGACATGGAAACTTCAAACCTCAGACTGAAGACACCATCAGAAATAAACAGATTGTGATGAAGATGAAGAACTGGACCAGTTTGCTGTGGTTTCTTCTGTTCCTGTCAGAAATAAGAGTCTGGCAGCACTTTGCTCTCCTTCCACATGTTTAAGGAGGAAGTGAAGAAGAGCGAGTGAGTCGTCTTCCTCTGTGGGCCCAACATCAGGCAGCAGCCACGTATTTTTAAAAACCCAGCACACTGCTTCAGAAACACTGAGTCAGGTGACCAGAGTCATGTGATCAGTGAGGTCTTCACTCAGGACGTCACTGCTTCAGGACCTGATTCAGAGGTTTATAAGGACGTGGATCATTGGTGCTGATGTTGTGTGAGAGCTGGTGAACCATGGGGAACATAAATAACAACCAGGCCATCAGCAGTTCTACCCCCAGCTCTAACACCTACATAATACACTATACATATAGTTATTGTTAAGGTTCAAATATTGAGGAAGGAGAGTACAAACAACCAGGTCCAGAAGAGCTTGGTCAAACAATTGATTTTAATGAACACAGGCGTGGGGGGACCAGCGCCGTACGCAGACAGCGCTGATCTCCGACTAATCAAAGCATAAACAGATATTTTATACCATCGGGGTTTGAATTTAATGACGCCCCTTCAACGTCACACAGATACATACATACATACGTCAAATCAAAACCACAATGACTTTTAACACAGTTTGAAAAGAACATTATCTTCATGGCAGATGTTTCCTGTCAACCTTTTGACTGCCGCTTCTCCAAAACCACAGACCATGCTCTGCAGTAAGATACCACTTCTGCACGCCCGCAGTTGCAAGCAAACATGATTAACCTCTCACCTATAACTGAATGTATCTACTATGTGTGTGTGTGTCACGACCTCACTTGGCACTCTGTGTCACCTCTCACCTACTAACGCTCGCAGTCAAACAGAGGCCACTCTCACATGTGTTAGCAGTTTACTAAAACTATATATGTAGTATATTGAATAAATGTTTGAATCAAGAACCTCTACTAGAAGCTTAATAAAAGAATATAAAAGTATAAAAGATAATAATGAACAACCTGGTTATTCAAATAGCATCATCCACACAGCTCCTCAGAATAAGCTGCACTTACACTCTGCTTTTAGTTTCACTTTTGCAAAAGCACGCTCTGCAAACCTGCAGTTTCCTGTCAAGACTTTGCACAGAGTGTCCTCAGAATCAACAGAATCAGCCCATACACACTTAAGATTATAACAAGCACTCAAAAGCATTTAAGATCATAGATTCAACTCAACAGTTTAAAGTGGTTATAACTGCACCTGTAGTAAAGGCTAATTGGGTACCAAAATGTTTAAACATCTGAATGCAATATCAATGCTGTAGATTATATTATTAATGCAATGGTAATGATGATGATTATTAACAGTAGCAACAAAATAATTTCCCTGATCTCCACATTATATAGGTTATAGTATGTTATATATAAACGTAGCTGAAGCAGTTTCATTTGTAGCTTCACGCTGCACTTCACATGTTTGTCCACCAGATGGCAGCACAGAGGCCTGTGTTGGAAAGCTTTGAGTAATGAAGCGTTTTCAATCCAAGCTTCAGAAAGCTTCATGTGGTCATCAAGGAAGCAACCAGGAAATATCTGCTGTGTGTAAAAACAGCAACACAAGAATCCAGGATGAAGACAAGAAACTCAAAGCTCACAAAACAGGTGGAGCTAATTTTGTGACGTGTTTCTGTAAAAACACCACAGAAGTGAATCATCAAAGTTTCCATGTGAGCTGATGATGCTGCTGCAGAGTTTCTGTGAACCTCCTGTGACCCCGCCTCCTCATACAGAGACATCTGATTGCTCTTCAAACTGCATCACGTGGACACATGTGATTGTGTGTTGTAGTATTGATCCCAATGCTGGTATCAGTCCTGGATCAATAACACTGGATGGATGCGTTCAGCATGGAGCCCCTGAGCTGTGTTACAGACAAACATGGAAACTGACAGGTCTGTGTCATTCACAGTCTGTAACACTTCTAAACAACAGAGGCTGACCCAAGTGCCTCAGAGCCAGGCACGCTCACATCACAGCTCTCTAAATAAGCCAGTTTCAAAATAAGAGCTGAAAGCTGTGTTTGCTTGTGTTAGCTTATTATTGTGGAGACTAACATTCAGTGATCATGTGTTCAGACTCATAATGATTACTCTCAGAAATCCTGATCTTTGTATTTACTGTGTGTTGGATCAATAACTGAGATTCATGGTATCACACAGCTGTGCTGCTGCTGCTGATGTCAGCACATCTGGAACAATACGAGGTATCTGCTACCAGACTGAGCAGGACGTGAGACCTGTGGACTGTTTAAAGCTGTCCCTCCACAGCTCACTCAGACCTGATCCACACCTCAGTGATATTCTCTGACTTCCTCAGTAGAGACAGAAACCATTCAGATCTGGGACCATCAGCTGACTGATGATGTCACACAGACTGTGTTTTTCAGGAACAGTGATTCTGATGTGAGCCTGCTAGCTGACAGCAGACCTGATGAAAGCACATGTTCACATCTGTGAGGACAGACTGGACTCTTTGACTGCACCTTGGTTCTCCTCAGAGGTCTGTACAGGAGCATGTCCACCCCCACTGAAGATCTCAGTCACTGTGAAACATAGAAAGCTGCTTGTGTGGCCTCTGCCTCACATGTAGATACAGCTACAGGTTTCTCTGTCAGTCAGACTGAAACAGTGTCCTGATGCTGCATCATTCAGCTCTGTGCCCCAGTCAGCATCACTGGGAGCTACCAGTGTTTCTGCCCTTTTCCTGTAACACTACACTCAGCACAGGCTCAGCTGGTATCCAGTGTTGGACTTTGGCTTCAGCTGCTGTGATAGATCCTCTAACATAGATCAGCTCTGCTACATGTTGTTAGATAAGTGCAGCTGCTGTCATGTCCTGATGTTTCTCTGGCTCAGCAGCTTCTCCATCAGAGGTTCACATGGAGCTGATCCAGTATCTCCAGTAACTGTGTTCTGTGCCTCACTGGTTCATCCTTCTGTCTGTGTGACGTCAGTCAGATGTTGAAGTTAAACTCTGTAATCTTCACTGTGTCACAGAGTTCAGTGAGTCCCGTTATTCACAGTATCAATCAGATCATCAGAGAACAGCTGATCAGCAATCAGTGGTGCCAACAGCGCCTCCTGTGGTGAGAGGATGCAATAATGCAATGTAGCATTTTTCCACTCAACACTTGCAGTCATGGAAACTGTCTGTTGGATCTGTGTGACGTTGCTTTCTTGGTTAGAGTTCCTCACAAATGTCCAGATGATTCTTCTAATGAGGCGTCGACCATGTTTGCAGCTCTTTGGAAGAAAACGTCGCCCTTTGCCATCCTTACTTTTCTTTGACTTCTTCAAATGCAGCTGAACTCCAGCTGGTATTTTCTTGGACTTTGCAGCTGTTTCTGGTCATCAGTTCATTCCTGCAAACCTCTGAAGCTGAACAACAATGATGCTGCATTGCTGGCTGATCCCAAAAGGTTGATTCTGTTCATCTGGACCTTTTCAGAAACGTTTGCTCACTGATCAGGTGACTTCTTCAGTCTCAGCTGACTGCAGCTTTACAAGCTTACAAACAGCACATTTGCACAATGACTGAAAGCAGCAGCACCTGATATATATGATACTAATATAATACATATACATATATAATCCATACTAATGATGAAGGAACTGAGCTCACAGTCCATTGTTCATTCAGTGAACTACTCAGTTTATTTTGGGCCTCAGAAATGCTCACTCTGTTTGTACATCACTGTCAGCAATAGACTCATTCTGCTGTGTGGACAGGAACACATGTGACATCACTTCCTGTTTGTTTGTGACTGAAGAGGAAGAAGTTTACAAGGAATCATTTAGAAGAGTTTCAAACATCAACTGCTTGAATCCATGAATCTGAAAACGTGTTTGTGAGTGAAAGAGACAGACATGTACAGACTGAACTATCTGTTCAACAGTCAGAGTGTTTCTGTAACAGGAGACACTCTTTACACTCCACTCAGCACAGGGACACTGAGGAACCACGAGACAAGACCATAAACCCAGGATAAAGAGTTTGAGTGAATGTGGTGTTGAAGGTGTGGAGGTGGATCAGAGTGTCAGAGGAGACTCTGTAGAAGGACAGAGTGCCAGCAGGACAGTCCACATACACTGCTGCTCTGTTAGAGACAGAGGAGGAGGAGGAGGAGGAGGAGGAGGAGATGGATGTTTGTCTATTATTGTGCCAGACATAACCAGGACCACCATCAGAGCAGCTCAGACTCCAGGACTGATCATTCCATCCAAACCCACAGTCATCACCGCCTCCTTTCCTTCTGATGCTTCTGTAACTCACTGATATATAAACGTTTCCTCTCCACTCGACCTCCCAGTAACAGCGACCAGTCAGACCATTTCTACACAGCAGCTGAGGAACATCAAATCTGTCTGGATGATCAGGATATGACTGAACCTCCTCCACATGTGTCACCTTCCTGTTGTTGTCAGACAGTTGGAGCTTTGTGTTCACTGTGTTTGTGTCGATTGTGAGTTGACAGGAATCTGATGGAGAGAACAAACACAATCCAGCTGCAGTTATTGATCCATCATCTGTTCATTGATTGACACTTTGATGATGACTCCTGACATGATGAAGATGGTTGAATGTGTGCTGCTTTGTTTTCATGAATCCCATTAAAAACACACTTACACTTCCTCAGACCTGGTCTCAACCATCGGACTCCAGCAGGCTCCACCCTGAAAGGAGGAGGGGGGTCAGAGCAGCACAGTCAGCATGCACACATGGACATTACATGGCTCTCACACACACACTGTTACACACTGAGCTCAAAGCTCGGCTCCACTGTTTTATTCAAAGAAATCTACATTTATTTATCAGCACATTTAAAAACAGCTTGAGCCAAAGTGCTGCACAGAGTAGAGAGAAAATAGGAAACATACACAGTAATGACTATAAAGACTGGTCAGGATTGAAAGCTACAGAGTACAAATGTGTTTCCAACCGGCTTTTAAAAATGTCCAGTGTTGGTGACGACCTGATGTGAAGGGCGACTGTTCCAGAGTTTGGCTGCAGCCATCGATAAAGCTCACCTCTGTTTTTACGTCTAGTTCTGGTCAGAAGCTGCTTATCTGCAGACCTGAGGGCTCCACTTGGATTCTTTTGTTAAAGAGAGATAAGATGGAGCCAATCCATTCACAGATTTAAAGACAACCAGATCTGGAAGTGGATTCTACCACGTACTGGTAACCAGTGGAAAAAGCTGGTGATGGGTCGTCTAGCACAGACCCACCGCTGGAACCAGACAATTGATGAGGGAGAGAACTGTGACAGCGCCGTTCCTTCACTTGACCTCAGTCGCTCTCGTCTGCTCCCTCGTAACACTGCTCTTTATTGAGCTTACATGAATATGCACAAGTTCATTATGACGTCTTACACAGGTATGAACAAAGAGTACCAGTCTGTGTGTGTGTGTGTGTGTGTGTGTGAGTGTGTCTGTGTGTGTGTGTGTGTGTCTGTGTGTGTGTCTGTGTGTGTGTGTGTGTGTGTCTGTGTGTGTCTGTGTCTGTCTGTGTGTGTGTGTGTGTGTGTGTGTGTGTGTCTGTGTCTGTGTGTGTGTGTGTGTGTGTGTGTGTGTGTGTCTGTGTCCGTGTGTGTGTGTGTGTGTGTGTGTGTGTGTGTGTGTCTGTGTCTGTGTGTGTGTGTGTGTGTCTGTGTCCGTGTGTGTGTGTCTGTGTGTGTGTGTGTGTGTGTGTTCCAGATGTGACCCTGTGACCCCAAAGCTGGTGCTAAGAGTCCAGCGGTCCCCCTAACAAAGGGCTCTTATACTTAACCAGACACAGAGTAGGTGTCCTCCTACACCAGGGGTCTCAAACTCGCGGCCCGCGGGCCAATTGCGGCCCGCAGGACGATAGTTTTTGGCCCCACCTTAATATGAAAATGTAATGTTAGTTTGATAATGTATGACACTTTACAGTGTTGTGGGCGGAGCTGAATTAACCCACCAATCAGGGTGGGATATGGATCTCAGGGGACACCAGCCGGGCTTGATGCAAGCAGGGAAACATTTCTCAATGAGTCAAAGTTCCAGCAGCGTTGCCCTGGAGTGTTTCTTTCTTTCCTGTGCCTGGCTGGCTTCCTCCTTTCTATTGGGCAAACGCCGACATTCGCCCCAGCGCGCTGCGTTCACAACACTTCAAAAAAAGTTGTTTTTTTAAGTTGCTGCCCAGCGGGACATTATACGTATATAGATTTATACACACGTCAGTGGGATTTAAAGTTATTTTTCCACAGAGAGAGATCTCATATTAACTCTCACAGTGATGCGTAGGCGGCGGGATAAAAGAAAAGTCATGAACTCAATGCAGCCCAATTTAGTCTGCAGTCACATAGCGACACCTGTTCATCGGCAACAACAGTCCCCGGTAACCCGGACTAATTATAGGGTCGCACCGTAATTTGTGGCTCCATGTTTTTATTTGCATCACTGCGTTTGCATTGCAGCAAACATGAACATTACATATATTTCAATATAATGTAAAAGCAGTCAAAACAACTAACATCAGAAACAGCTGATGTTATTTGTTATATGTCACGGTGTCATTTCCGCTTCTTTCTCCTGTAACAACAGCCCGGCGCCGTGAGCAGTCGCCTTTTTTGCGCTCGCTATCCCTGCACTTTCTACCATCTGCAAACGCCACGGTGTTCGTGTCGTCATGAAAGACATGAACATCGAGCGTAAAAACAAAGGAGACTGCTACCGGCTTTTTATCTGCCGATCGCCGTGCTACGGTTGCAAGAAAAAGAAGCAGAAATGACGTTCTCTACGCGTTGAGACGTTCCCCGTCCGTCGGCTAAACGCTTGATTGAAACTTCAATGCGACAGTGACACCAAGTAGAATTATAAATGTCACATAGCCCCAAACATGTCTTTTTCAAAGCCTGCGGTGAAGAGAAAGGTTGGTGATGAGCACCGACAATTTCAGGAAAAGTGGGAAATGCAATATTTCTTTGTTGAGCACAGGGGCACCCCGACCTGTCTTATTTGCACAGAGAAAGTTGCGCTGCACAAGGAATACAATTTGAAACGTCATTACACAACTAGACATGCTGAGCTGGATGCAAAATACCAGGGAGACGAGAGAGCGAACCGGGTTGCCAGTCTTAAAACAGATCTACTGAGGCAGCAAGATTTCTCCAAGAAAGCAACCAAATACAGGGATATATACATACAGGGAGTGCAGAATTATTAGGCAAATGAGTATTTTGTCCACATCATCCTCTTCATGCATGTTGTCTTACTCCAAGCTGTATAGGCTCGAAAGCCTACTACCAATTAAGCATATTAGGTGATGTGCATCTCTGTAATGAGAAGGGGTGTGGTCTAATGACATCAACACCCTATATCAGGTGTGCATAATTGTTAGGCAACGTCCTTTCCTTTGGCAAAATGGGTCAAAAGAAGGACTTGACAGGCTCAGAAAAGTCAAAAATAGTGAGATATCTTGCAGAGGGATGCAGCAGTCTCAACATTGCAAAGCTTCTGAAGCGTGATCATCGAACAATCAAGCGTTTCATTCAAAATAGTCAACAGGGTCGCAAGAAGCGTGTGGAAAAACCAAGGCGCCAAATAACTGCCCATGAACTGAGAAAAGTCAAGCGTGCAGCTGCCAAGATGCCACTTGCCACCAGTTTGGCCATATTTCAGAGCTGCAACATCACTGGAGTGCCCAAAAGCACAAGGTGTGCAATACTCAGAGACATGTCCAAGGTAAGAAAGGCTGAAAGACGACCACCACTGAACAAGACACACAAGCTGAAACGTCAAGACTGGGCCAAGAAATATCCCAAGACTGGTTTTTCTAAGGTTTTATGGACTGATGAAATGAGAGTGAGTCTTGATGGGCCAGATGGATGGGCCCGTGGCTGGATTGGTAAAGGGCAGAGAGCTCCAGTCCGACTCAGACGCCAGCAAGGTGGAGGTGGAGTACTGGTTTGGGCTGGTATCATCAAAGATGAGCTTGTGGGGCCTTTTCGGGTTGAGGATGGAGTCAAGCTCAACTCCCAGTCCTACTGCCAGTTTCTGGAAGACACCTTCTTCAAGCAGTGGTACAGGAAGAAGTCTGCATCCTTCAAGAAAAACATGATTTTCATGCAGGACAATGCTCCATCACACGCATCCAAGTACTCCACAGCGTGGCTGCAAGAAAGGGTATAAAAGAAGAAAACTAATGACATGGCCTCCTTGTTCACCTGATCTGAACCCCATTGAGAACCTGTGGTCCATCATCAAATGTGAGATTTACAAGGAGGGAAAACAGTACACCTCTCTGAACAGTGTCTGGGAGGCTGTGGTTGCTGCTGCACGCAATGTTGATGGTGAACAGATCAAAACACTGACAGAATCCATGGATGGCAGGCTTTTGAGTGTCCTTGCAAAGAAAGGTGGCTATATTGGTCGCTGATTTGTTTTTGTTTTGTTTTTGAATGTCAGAAATGTATATTTGTGAATGTGGAGATGTTATATTGGTGTCACTGGTAAAAATAAATAAATGAAATGGGTATATATTTGTTTTTTGTTAAGTTGCCTAATAATTCTGCACAGTAATAGTCACCTGCGCACACAGATATCCCCCTAAAATAGCTCAAACTAAAAACAAACTAAAAACTACTTCCAAAAACATTCAGCTTTGATATTAATGAGTTTTTTGGGTTCATTGAGAACATGGTTGTTGTTCAATAATAACATTATTCCTCAAAAATACAACTTGCCTAATAATTCTGCACTCCCTGTATTAAAGAGACTTTTTGAGTTGAGAGCAGAAGTGAAGCCTTCATGGAGAAGGATGGAGTTAGTGTTCCTGTGCTAACTGATCCCAAATGGCTCATGGACTCAGCTTTTCTTGTTGATATGACACATGAGCTTAATGTACTGAACAAGACGTTACAAGGCCAGGGGCAACTTGTCAGTGCTGCCTATGACAACGTGAGAGCATTCTCCACAAAACTGGCGCTCTGGAAAGCTCAGCTCTCTCAGACAAACCTTTGCCATTTCCCAGCATGCAAGGCACTCGTGGATGCAGGCACACCATTCAGTGCTGACGAGTATGTTGATGTCATTTTGAGGCTACAGGAGGAATTTGATCACAGATTTGCTGACTTCAAGACACACAGAGCCACCTTTCACATGTTTGCGGACCCCTTCTCCTTTGATGTGCAAGATGCCCCTTCTGTGCTTCAAATGGAGCTCATTGAGCTGCAGTGCAACTCTGAACTCAAAGCAAAGTTCAGGGAGGTGAGTGGAAAAGCAGACAAGCTTGGACAATTTTTGAGAGAATTGAGCCCTAGTTTCCCTCGGCTTTCCCGAATGTTCAAGCGGACCATGTGCCTTTTTGGTAGCACATACTTGTGCCAAAAGCTCTTCTCCACTTTGAACTTCAATAAGTCCAAGTACAGGTCCAGACTTACGGATGATCATCTTCAAGACATACTGAGGGTCGCAACTGCTTCCTCCCTCAGGCCAAATCTGGCTCGGCTATGCGAGAGGAAACGCTGCCAGGTCTCTAGCAGCAAGGAGTAGGCAAGAGAAGCCATGTTCAGAAGAACAGTTCATTTTCTACAGTGTTCCATTCATGTTCAGAAGAAGGTTATAGAACTGTTAATACAGACATTTCAATCTAAACAATGCAGATATAGAAGACTGAAAGAAACACACAAGTTCACTGACTAAAAATATCTTATTATTATTTTATTTATGTATTACAGATTGATTTATTTTCTTATTAATTCTTAATTTGTTTATTCATTTTTCATATTTTGTGTTAAAAAATAAAAATAAAGAGATTTGAGAAGATTGGAATTTTTTAACCATGCCTTTCTTGTAGAAAACCTAATGCGGCCCAGCCTCACCCAGACTCTGCCTGCAGCGGCCCCCAGCTAAATTGAGTTTGAGACCCCTGTCCTACACCATAAATCAGTAAGAGAGGGTACGACCTCTCTCATGGCCCCAAGTGGTGTGTGCATGCCAGAGCACTCTGGAAGGCACACAGAGTCTTTACAGACTACTAAGGATCAAACCTCTATCATCATGCAATCGATTATACAACTCTAAGCATATATGAGTAAATATTTCTAAGCATAAATGACAATCAACAATATAAACCTTACAGCTGGTTTTAATAACAGAATTGATTTGTTTCTCAAACGAGAAAGAGCTATCGAGAAACACTCCTAAATCTTTAGTTCTTAACTTTTCCAGTGGGCCAAGGTCAACATTATCTGCTAATGCTAAATAGGCTGCCGTTATTAACTAATGCTAATTTGACATGAATTAGCATTATGCACTAATGCTAACACTTACTTTTTTAAAAATGTGAGTAGCTAATGCTAACACTATTTCCCTTAACTTTATAACAATGTGAACGGCTAATGCTAAACACTCTTTTTCCTAGCATTATAACATCTGAGCTGCTAATGCTAAGTAGGCTGCCATTAGCACCTACGTCTAATTTAAGGCAAATACGCATTAGAACCTAATGCTCATATCGTTTTCCTTTGCTTTATAACAATGTGAGCAGCTACTGCTAAATAGCATTAGCTAATAACAGCAGTCAAATTTAATGCGAGTTAGCATCATTTGCATTATAACGATGTGAGGAGTTAATGCAAAGTATGCTGCCATTAGCGGCTAATTGTAATTAGGGGTGAATAAATATTACCAGCTAATGCTAATTGTTTTCTCTTCCCTTTTAACAATGTGAGCAGCTAGTGCTAGGTAGGCTGATGCTAGCAGCTAATGCTAAAGCTAAAGCTAATTTGATGTGAATTAGCATTACATTAGTGAGGAGTTAATGTTAAGTAGACTGCCATTAGTCACTAATGCTAATTTTAAGTAAATAGAAATTGACAGCTAATGCTAATACCATATTTTCTTGCCTTATAACATTGTGACCAGCTAATGCTAAGCAGGTGCCGTTATTAGCCAATACTAATTTGAGGTGAATTAGTATTATCCGCTTATGCTAACAATGTTTTTTCTTACTTTTTAACAATACTCCATTAGTGGCTAATTCTTATTTTAGATGAAAAAGCATTAACAGCTAATGCTCATACTGTTTGCTTTGTAAGAATGATAGCAGCTAATGATACGAAGTCTACCGTTATTAACTAATGCTAGTTTGATGTGAATTAGCATTTTCCGATAATGGTAACTCTTTTCCCCTGCATTATAACAATGTCAGGAGTTAATGCTAAGTAGGCTGCCATTAGGGGCTAACTCTAATTAGGGGTGAATAATTATTAGCAGCTAATGCTAATACCGTTTTCCCTTTCCTTATAACAACTTGAGCAGCGAATGCTAATTTGATGTAAATTAGCATTATATTAGTGAGGAGCTAATGCGAAGTAGGCTGCCATTAGCAGCTAAAGCTAATTTGCGGTGAATAAGCACTAGTAGCTAATGCTAATACCCTTTTCTCTTGTGTTATAATGATGTGACGTTAATGCTAAATAGGCTGCCATAAGTTACTCTTTTCCCTTGCATTACAACGCTGTGAAGAGTTTATGCTAAGTAGGCTCCCATTAGCGGCTAAAGCTAATTTGAGGTGAATAAGCATTAGTAGCTAATGCTAATACCCTTTTCTGTTGTGTTATAATGATGTGAGACATTAATATTGTTCTCAAACAACAGAATGAGAATGAAATATTGATTCTAACAGGGCCCATAAATAGCATTAGCCTATCAGCATTAGCTTATCAGAGTTTCCATCATGGTCACACAAATCCCTAGCAGAGCAAAGTGGCCTACTTAGCAATAGCTGCTCAAGTTGTAAAAAGCAAAGGGAAAACAGTAATAGCATTAGCTGCTAAATGTGCACTTGAGAACAAATCTATTGTGAATTCAGCTATAAATGTAGAGTTTGTCATTATTTAAGCTTCCATTTCCGAATGTTAGCTGCTCCTGTCTGCCTCTTTGTAACAAACACAGACTGAAATGATTCACAGCCTTGTTTCATCCTTCTGTCAGTGTCACTGACTGTCACTGTGACTGTGGACATACAGCATGGGAAACATACACATGGCTGACACTTTATTAGGTACACAGTGCCCACTATCTCAGGTATAGTACACCTGTGACCTAATAAAGTGTATCTAAAGTTACAAAATGTTGTCTCTGTCCAAATATTTATGGACTGTAGGTCTACTTTTAATGAAACTCTCAACATGAATTATCAGTTATCATTAATGTTCCTGCAAACAGACTCCTTGGAGACCCCCTACATAAATATCCATATACTATCCAGATACACTAGTGTGTCTGTCCCTGAAAATATTCCTGCATGTGTGATTGTTCATGTCTCATCTGCAGGAAACAAACAGGAAGTGAGTGAAGGGCACAGGAAATGTTTCCAGCTCTTCCTCCTCTATCAGACATTCTCTCCATACCTGAGAGTGTCCAGTCTCCAGCCTGGATCCTTCAGTCCAGCCGACAGCAGCTTCATTCCTGAGAGACCTGGATGATTGTAGCTCAGGTCCAGCTGTCTCAGATGGGAGGGGTTGGAGCTCAGAGCTGAGGCCAGAGAAGTACAGCCTTCCCTTGTGATCAGACAGCCTGACAGACTGCAGACACACAAAACAACAATCTATCTGTCAACAACTGTTTTCTCTTTGTCACAATAACATCTATCCATCCATTGTAACTTTATTTATAAGTGACAATACCCAACAGACAACAACAGTCATCTGAAGCTGTTTAACAGTGTAAGGTGACCGCCTCCACTGTGAGCAGCACTTGGTGATGGTGGGAAGAAGAACTCCCTTTGACACAAAGATCCTCCCAGTGAAAACAGGCTCCAGGAGGAGCATCTACCATGACTGGTTGCAGGGTGAGGGGAAAGAGAAGAGATGAGCTCAGAGAGACAAGAACAAAACAGAGAGACAAAAGTTAAGGACATGCAGTAGTGACATATAAAAGCATCAGGAGTGAAAAGAGGGGAGAAGAAAGCAGAGCATCATGGGAAGTCCACCAACAGCCTATAGCATATAGCAGCATAACTAAGGGATGGTTCAGGGTCACCTGATCCAGCTCGAACTATAAGCTTTATTAAAAAGGAAAGTTTGAAGCTGATCTTCAAAGTAGAGAGGGCGTCTGTCTCCTGAACTCAAACTGGGAGCTGCTTCCACACCCAGTCCAACATAGCCAGGCTTTCTTTGTGTTTGCTGCTTTGATAAAACCTCAAATCCCAGTCAGAGATGATGAGCATCATCACAGTAATGATCATTTCTCTGTTAACCCAGGCTTTCTGCTTCAGGATCTGTGCACGCTCACAGAACAAGGAGACCTTTAAACATCATTTCACTAAATGGATGGACTGAGCTCAGCCTACAGATGAACTGGTGCCAGAGATCATAAAGAACATCAAACAGTCAAATTCAACACTTTAATGGAAATATGAGATTAATGCTGCAGACAATCATGAACCTGCTGAATTCATGAACATCAAGAATGCAGCGAGTGGTAAAATAAAGATCTGACCTCAGTGTGCTCAGTGTTCCTGTCTATTCCTAACATATTCCTAACATGATAGCTGCACTTTAGAGCTCTAAAACTGGAACTGACACGTTTAAACTCTACATTGATTTTGATTTTTTTTATTGATTAGCATTCAAATATCTCAGTGAAAACAGAACAAAGATCTACCAGAAAGCAAGAAAGCATGAGACAAGGCTAATCAAAAGGTATTGGCTGAAGCATTGCTTATTACGCCAACCCTTTTCACAAAATATCTTTTTGCATGCAGCTCCTGTACACAGGGCTTGAAGCAAATAATAATAATAAAATAAACAAATAATAAAACAAAGCAAAAACCAAACAAACAAACAAACAAAAAAAACTTTCCACCTTAGTTAAGTAACTACATCAAATCAAAAGAATTAAGAGGGTTTTTTTTTTCTTTTGCTCTTTTCATTCTTGATTTATATATTTTTCTAATACTCTATTTTTAAACATGTTTTTAAACAAGGAAAATGAACTACACCTTTTTAAATCACTGTCATAACTATTCCACAGGTTAACTCCTCTAACAGAAACACATCTCTGCTTTATATTTGTCCTTATCTTGTTTTTTTTTAAAGAAATCTGTTCCCCTTAAGTCATATTGACTTACATGTTACTCAGTACATTCAGTTCTGACACTCGCCCACAGTCCCACAAAGGAAACATGGAGATCACATCAGTTTGTCACCAAAGTCTAATTATTCTAGAGGGCAGTGTTGATACAACTAAAGTTATTTTTAAGCAAAGTTGAGTTTTTTATTGTCGGAGTACTTCAAGTCTGAAGTATCACTTAAATGCATTACACGCTGTTGATGGCAGCAAACAAACCACCCAAACAAACAGAGGTGGGAGGCTTGGGCAGACTACGTAGGATCAGCTTGTGGGAGGAGTCAGGATAAAACCAAAGAAAGACAAGCTAACAAACACCACAGTGAAGTGAGTAGCTACAAACTGCAGGCCGATTAGTGTTGTTGAAGAAGTCGGTCTGAGAAACGTTCTTAGGATCAACAAATGACGGCATGTATGAGCCTCAAGACGCAGCATCACAAGAAGAACACATGAGCTGTAGAAAAAGGAGAGACTACGAAAGCCACGGCGTTACAACGTGCACCAGCTGTTGGTCTCTGGAGACTACTGGACGTAGCTGGGTAACCATGGTTACTTGGAAGTTACAGTACATGATATTAATGAAGAGTGGGAGCTGCGTTCTATAGCAAACAATTTGTTATGAGGTAATCAGCTGATCTTAGTTTAACCGGAAGCCCTTCACAATAATTGCAATGCCTTTATTTTGTACAACTACCATCAGTTCGTCTGTACTGATGGTAACTTAAAGTCACACAGATGTCGTTTAGTTTCTATAGTTTATGTAGTGGAAGTATACTACAGTACCCTGATCACTGATAGGATAGATTTATGTAGATATACACCTTTCTGTTTAACATTACTGCATATAACTGGATATGTAACTTATCTATTCATCTTATTTGTCATGTATTTGTATCGCACACGTGATCACAGCCACAAGAATCAATCAGTGAAAGAATAAAGTGCCTCAAACTGAACCTTAAGCTCCATTTCAAGTTGCTATACATCAATACAACCACTACAGCCTAAATTTTAATAATATGCATGCATTAAGTGTATAGTAATTACATAAATTGCAAAAAAGTGCAATAAACTACAAAAAAACATTTAAAATTGTTGTTTTTTAACAAATATTTCTAGTTAGAGAGATTTAAGAGGCTTATCCCTCAAAAACTGTAAATACAAAAAAGTTGCACAAAATAGTTTCCCACCACGGGACATTTATTTTGGTTGTCTTCATAGTTTTATTTTTGAAATACACCAATTTTTATATACTGCAGGAAAAACTAAAATAAATATTATAGTGCAAATTTGCAAAAAACACCATATGCATTAAAATAAACTATTTCCAGCAGTGCAATATGAGTCCTAAGTATCCCAGAAACGACACAGAAAGCTCTCTCTGCTGGGATGAACCACTGGAGCTCACCCAGTCATCCCTCTCTTTCTCTCAAGAAGAAGTGAAATAAATATATTTATTATGTTACGAGTCTAATATTCTTTAAATCAAACTGTAATGAATAAATCAAGCAAGAAGATTTGGTGGCTCCAAGTGTTGTAGATGAAAAGATAAACATCTCATTTTGAGAAATCAGCCTTTAAAATTAAGTACTGTGAATAAAAAACAAACAGCGAACCAATCAGCAGTCGCCAATATCCTCCTAATTTCATTCACAAAGAAATCAAATATATATATTATGGGCCCAAAGGAGCCTAACTCTTTAAATTAGGCAGTACATGAAGTATTTTTTTAAATAAACAAAGACATGACTATAACAACTTTTAGTAATTCAGAGTCCAATTATCCACTCAAATGTAAATAAAAGTTCACTTGACAGCTGTATAAAGGTTACCTGTTTATACAATAATATAAATCACATTTCAAATGATCATCTGTGGAAAAGTTTGAATCCTGACCTGAGAGTTTCCACTGCACACTGTGAACTCTTTAGTCCAGCGGACAGAAGCTTCACTCCTGAATCCTGCAGGTCAGAGTTACTCAGGTCCAGCTCTCTCAGACTGGAGGACTGGGAGCTGAGGACTGAGGACAGAGCTTCACAGCTTCTCTCTGACAGGTTACAGCCACTCAGTCTGAAAAATAAAAGACAATCTATAAAACAAGTACTCATGTAGAGTTTGTTAATACATTTCACAACATTAAATGTTGACTTTCTATTTTTAAAGGAAACATAAACATACTAAGATATAGTATCATATGGATGAACTTTAATTAAGAATTCTAAAAACTAAATGTTTTCTGATCTGACCTCAGAGTATTCAGTTTACAGTTTAAACGTTGTAGTCCAGCAGACAGAAGCTTCACTCCTGAATCCTGCAGCTTTCTGATACTCAGGTCCAGCTCTGTCAGACTAGAGGACTGCGAGCTGAGAACTGAGGACAGAGCTTCACAGTTTTCCTCTGAGAGTTCACAGATGTTAAGTCTGAAGATAAAAACATGAATAAAGATTGTTGTTAAAGTGTAATCAGTGTGCAATAGCTTATTGTATTGTGCTGAACAGGTTAGTAAAGCTTCACTTTAACTTGGAAATAAATAAAAATGCTATGAAACAAGGATAACTGGATAAAGATATAAACAAAAACAAACATCAAACACATAAACAAACAGAACTAAACAGAATACAAATTGATCTGACCTCAGAACATTCAGTTTGGCATGTGGACTCTCCACTGCAGCAGACAGAAGCTTTACTGCTGAAGCCTTCAGGCTGTTGGTACTCAGGTCCAGCTCTCTCAGACTACAGGACTGGGAGCTGACCACTGACAACACATTTTCACAGCCTTCCTCTGAGACGTTACAGCTGCTCAGTCTGTGAGAGAAAGGGAAAAACCACAACAAAAAAAACAAAGAATATATGTGATCAAATTAAATTTGTTTATATGATGAACCATTTTTTTTTTACATTTTATTTTAAACCTATGAGACCATGAGTGCTACCAATCCAGTGCACATGATTGGTACCTTGATGGAACCTTGCTCAGGGGTACCACAAGGTAACTATTCGGTGGATTCGACCCCTGACCTTATGATCATGGGGCGACCACTCTGCCTACTGAGCTAATAATTCTGTGTACACTATCATACAATATTAACTAAAACAATTATTTTAGAAAATTTTAGTAATTCAATAATCATTATGCTCATTACCTGTGTACTGTGAGGAACACTGGATTTTAAACACTAGCTGTATAAAACTCTTCCTGTTAAAGGTGCATATAAAGGAGATGAGCTGAAATCCTGTCTTCCTTCTCTCACCCCAGTTTTCTTCCTGTTAAAAGGGAGTTTTTCCTTCCCACTGTCGCCAAAGTGCTTGCTCATAGGGGTCATATGATTGTTGGGTTTTTCTCTGTATCTATTACTGTACGATCTACTGTACAATATAAAGTGCCTTGAGGCGACTGTTGTTGTGATTTGGCACTATATAAATAAAATTGAATTGAATTGAATTACATCCCATTTCAGGTACCTGGAACCTGAACCTTCTCTGGAAACCTGGGACACTGGCGGGTTTCTCTTGCTTACCTATCTGCTCATCCTCTTTCTTTCTGCTCGCATGATGATTTCCTGGTTGAGTTTGTAAAGACTTTTGCTCAGGACCTTCTTGCTGTGCGGCAACAGTGCTAACCACCGTCCGCTGTATGTTTTTCAGTCATTAAATCAAACCATGAAAGATCAACTTGCTTCTCGAGATGACCCTGTATGTTTTCGATTCCACACCAGGGTCTGCCCACTGGTAAGTTCGGGGATAAGGGTGGAGGATACTCACACAAACAAAAAAACCCCAGATTGCAACTCCAAGTCTCTGTACTAGTTAACCAGACCTTTCAGGCTCTTGTTCAATCAGAACCTCATGGAGTCTGAGTTAGCGAGACAGTTAAACATCCCTCTATGCGCCCTTAATCCGCCCATTCCCACTAAGTCATTAAATAACCGAGTGTCCCCTCACTTAACTCACCGCACAGAGCCTGTCACCCTTGGCAGGTCAGAGGGTAATCAGTTAGAGTCTGTTCTGTCATTCAAATTGCCTTGTTTCCGCCCGTCCACCGGAACCATCAACCAACACTGAGACTGTTTTAGATCTCTCCTCTGTGCCCACCAAATGTCATGATCTTCAGGAAGTATTTAGCAAAAGTAAAGCGCTTTCACTGCCACCTCACAGACCACATGACTGTACCATAGAACTCCTCTCTGGCTCCACCCGGCCTTCTAGCTGGCTGTATAACCTGTCTAGACCTGAGTGTGCGGCTATGGAAAAGTACATTAAGGAATCCCTCGGTGCAGGCATAATCCAACGATTGTCATCTCAAGTTGGAACTTCTTTTTTGTGGGGAAAAAGGATGGCTCTCTCTGGCCATGCATTTACTTCAGGGGCCTCAGTGATATTACCATCAAGAATAAGTACTGTTAAGGTTCAAATATTGGGGAAGGAGAGTACAAACAAACAGGGTCCAGAAGAGCTTGGTCAGACAATTGATTTTAATGAAATACACGCGTGGGGGGACCAGCTCCGTTCGCGGACGGTGCTGATCTCCGACCTAATCAAAGCATAAACAGATATTTTATACAATCAGGGCTTGAATATAATGACTCCCCCTCAACGTCAGATCCATTTCATACATAGGTCACATCAAAACCACAATGACTTGTAACACAGTTTAAAAAGAACATTGTCTCTGTCTTCATAGCAGATGTTTCCTGTCAACCTTTCTGATTAGCGCTTCTTCAAAACCGCAGACAATGTTTTTGCAGTGAGCGAGCACTTTTGCAAGCCCACAATTACAAGCAAACATGATATGTCACGACCTTACGTGGCACTCTGTGTCACATCTCACCTATAAATGATTCTCTCTGAGTGTGTGTGTGTGTGTGTATGTGTCGTCCTTAAATGCTCTCTCATCTCACCCGTTGCACTTCTGACCTTTCACCAGAACAGAGGCTTATCTTTACATGTAATCCTCAAAATAACCTGCACTTAGACTCTGCTTTCGGTTTCAGTTCTGCAAAAGGCACACTCTGCAAACCTGCAATTTCCTGTCAGCCTGTGGCTTAGTCTTTCTGAAAGACACACACTGTTTAAACATCTGAATGCAATATCAATACTGTAGATTATATTATTAATGCAATGGTAATGATGATGATTATTAACAATAGCAGTAAAATAATTTCCCTGCTCTCCACAGTACCTATTACCTCATTAGCTCTGCTTTCAGGCCATTTCACAGTGCTACAGGGTTTACAAAACCCCACCTCCGCAACGCTTACCACTTTTTCCAGATCAATCAGGGAGACAAGTGGAAGACCGTTTTAAACATGCCATTGGAGGACTACGAGTATTTGGTCATGCCGCCTGGGTTAACTAATGCTCCCGCAATGTTTCAAGATTAGTTAACAATGTCCTCCGGGACTTCCTTGACAGGTTCGTATTGGTGTATCTGGATGATATACTCATTTTTCCCAAAACCTGCGAGGAACATCAGTCCCATGTCCATGCTATTTTTCCAACGTTTGCTGGAGAATAAACCTTATGTCAAAGCAGAAAAGTGTGAATTCCATTCCTCATCAATAACTTTTTTCAGTTACATTTTGGCACGGGGGCAGGTGAAGGCGGATCTGGCAAATGTGAAAGCTTTCACAGAGTGGCATACCCCTTGTACCCATTGTAGATTCAAGAAGCATCTCCAATGGGTTTTGGGAATAGCAAATTTTTATAGACTGTTCATTTTCAACTATAGTCAGGTAGCTGCACCACTCAAGTCTCAGCATGCATCTGGTCCCCCAAAGCTGAAACTGCATTCACCAAACTTAAGTATCTGTTCACCACGGCGCCTTTTTGGTTCACCCTGATCACAGTTATCATTGCAAAGGCGGACACATCAGAAATTGGAGAAGGGAGAGGTAAATGATGCCAAGTGAAAGAGAATGCTTTGGGGGGGGGGGTCATGCTGCTGTCATGGTCTGTGTGAGCGGCGGTGGTTTCCCACTAGACTCTGGTTTCTGCCTTTGGGTGAAGCCTGGTCAGCCTGTCCATTGTCCACACCTGACAGTAATCTACTAGGCTGAATATAACATCAGCACTCCCAATAACTCTGCTAACCTCCTAATCCTCGGATCATCTACTCACTCTTGCAGTTCAGTCACGTTTTCCTGGATGCTGGTCTTCTTGATTCACTCACAGCCACATTAATGCCTTTCGTCTCTTAGACTTACTGGACCACTTGGCCTGGATTCAAAGCTAACAAGTACTCACCCAGACCTCACCACCTGCCTTCCCCAAGTTGCTTTCCGACTGCTGACAAGTAAATGGTAAATGGACTGATTCTTATATAGCATTTTTCTACTCTCCCGGAGTACTCAAAGCGCTCTATACAACATGCCACATCCACCCAATCACACCCATTCTCACAAACACTTTATCTGAACTTAGTGCTTTCTAAGTACATTCACGCACATTCATACTCTGATGGATGCATCGGAGAGCAAGTTGGGGTTAGTATCTTGCCCAAGGATACTTGACATGCAGACTGGAGGAGCCAGGGATCGAACCACCAACCTTCCGATCAGTAGGTCAGATCAGACCAGCTTTACCTCCTGAGCTACAGAAACCCCAAATAAGACATTGAAGATAACCTCGTTCACTTACTGTAACCTCCACCAGTGATCTTTCTGATGCTGCTCTACCTCTGTTACAGTGACTCAGATTACCATCTACCAAGACCCATTTCCGGAAACCTACCACAGAGCCCACTTCATGCTCACAGCTTCAAGTGCTTGACTTCCGCCATAGTTCACAGTTCATGTTAAAAAATTCCAAGTGTCAAGTTCCTGTGTGTAAATAAAGCCTTCACGTCTAGTAATATTCAGTTCCTTCACCTTTGTCTGTATTTTGGGTTCACCATGTTGTTCTGGCCACACCGAGGTAACAGATTTATATTTGAAAAACAGAGAGACATGGGGGATTGCAATAAAGATGAGACACAAACCAGACCTTAAAATAAGAACATCTGAAAACGATGTAGGTGCAGTCTGGTAGCTCAAGTATTTGCTTTAAAAAACAGAGCTAGACTCCTGGTTGTTGGAGACAAGTGAACAACTTGAGGATAATAAACCTGTCAGAGGGGCTGAAGGATCAGAGCTCATGTTCTTATAGGCTGGGTCTGGATTGTGCTTTGATTCGAGTTGAAGACAAAAATATTTCAGAAATGCTGACATGTCCTGCTGGAGAGAAATATTTAAAGTATCATGACTATTTTAGTGACTATTTTTTAATTTTTCTAAAGTGGTAGTGTTCTTTGAACTGAGCACCTCTGATTTATTTCCCATGATTTTAAGAATGAAGCGATGAGTTCATGTTTACTTACAGAGCTTTGTTGGAGGCTTTGACCACTGGCAGCAGCCTCAGAAGAGCCTTCTCTGAAGCAGAGTATTTCTTCAGGTCAAACACATCCAGATCTTCTTCTGATGACAGTAAGATGAAGACCAGAGCTGACCACTGAGCAGGAGACAGTTCATCTGTGGAGAGACTTCCTGATCTCAGGGACTGTTGGATCTCCTCCACTAGAGAACGATCATTCAGTTCATTCAGACAGTGGATCAGATTGATGCTTTTCTCTGCAGACAGATCCTCACTGAGCTTCTCCTTGATGTACTGGACTGTTTTCTTATTGGTCTGTGAGCTACTTCCTGTCTGTGTCAGCAGACCTCGTAGGAGAGTCTGATTGGTCTGCAGGGAAAGACCCAGGAGGAAGCGGAGGAACAAGTCCAGGTGTCCATTTGGACTCTGCAAGGCCTTGTCCACAGCATTCTGGTAGAAGTGTTTCTCTGCAGATTCTCTTGTTTCAGACTTCTTGGAGGTTGTCTGTTGTTCTTCCAGCAGATTGAGTCCAGAGTTGATGAAGGTCAGATGGACATGAAGAGCAGCCAGAAACTCCTGAACACTCAGATGGATGAAGCAGAACACCTTGTCCTGGTACAGTCCACTTTCCTCTTTAAAGATCTGTGTGAACACTCCTGAGTACACTGAGGCTGCTCTGATATCAATGCCACACTCTGTCAGGTCTGATTCATAGAAGATCAGGTTTCCTTTCTGCAGCTGATCAAAAGCCAGTTTTCCCAGAGACTCAATCATCTTCTTGCTCTCTGGGCTCCAGTGTGGATCTGTTGCAGGTCCTCCATCATACTTGACCTTCTTCACTTTGGCCTGAACCACCAGGAAGTGGATGTACATTTCAGTCAGGGTCTTGGGCAGTTGTCCTCCCTCTCTGGTTTTCAGGACACGCTCCAGAACTGTAGTAGTGATCCAGCAGAAGACTGGGATGTGGCACATGATGTGGAGGCTTCGAGATGTCTTGATGTGGGAGATGATCCTGCTGGCCTGCTCCTCATCTCTGAATCGGTTCCTGAAGTACTCCTCCTTCTGTGGGTCAGTGAACCCCCTGACCTCTGTCACCCTGTGAACATACTCAGGGGGGATCTGGTCTGCTGCTGCAGGTCGTGTGGTTATCCAGACGTGAGCAGAGGGAAGAAGATTCCCCCTGATCAGGCTTGTGAGAAGTACATCAACTGTGGTGGGCATCGTAACATCAGTCACAGTTTTGTGGAAGTCCAGAGGAAGTCGACACTCATCCAGACCATCAAAGATGAACACAACCTGGAAGTCTTCAAAGCTGCAGATTCCTGCTTCTTTGGTTTCAGTAAAGAAGTGATGAACAAGTCCCACCAAGCTGAACTTTTCCTCTTTCAGCACATTCAGCTCTCTGAAAGTGAATGGAAATATGAACTGGATGTCCTGGTTGGCTTTGTCTTCAGCCCAGTCCAGGCTGTATTTCTGTGTTAAGACTGTTTTCCCAATGCCAGCCACTCCCTTTGTCAGCACTGATCTGATTGGTTCATCTCTTCCAGGTGTGTCTTTAAAGATGTCTTCTTGTCTGATGGTTGTTTCTGGTCCGTCTGGTTTCCTGGATGCTGTTTCAATCTGTCTGACCTCATGTTCATCATTGACCTCTGCAGTCCCTCCCTCTGTGATGTAGAGCTCTGTGTAGATCTGATTCAGGAGGGTTGGGTTTCCTGCTTTAGCGATGCCCTCAAACACACACTGGAACTTCTTCTTCAGCTTAGACTTAAGTTTAGGCTGACACTTCTGAAGAGCATCTGAATCAAAAAAAGGAAAAAAGAAGGAAAAGTACAAATCTGGTCTGAAGGAGCTATCTGACGTACTTTGTCCTTTGTTGAGCCTATCATACGTTTTAGTTTTTAATATACTTATTCTACCAGAAAACCAGAAAAAAGGGGCTACAGGAATTCCTAAATGTAATTCCTGAAAACAGCCACATTAAATGTTTTGAACCTACACATCTGTATTGCTTTGCAGCTTTTCATATGTACCTGATGCCAACATGTGCAGGCTAAACAGGTTTCTGCTTTCTGTGCCTCTTCTCCAAACTTTGTCACCAAAAATAACAACACTGCTATGTTATTTAAATAAGCATCTGAGAGAGATTCAGTAATTCACATTTAATTCTTGTCGTAAATTACAATGGCGAAAGATAATGTAAACCCTTTCTGGCCACACTAAACATGTTCCTTCTCGTTTGGCTCTTGGCAAAGGCAGTCGAGTTGTCTGGGCTCGGGAGAGCCCGAGTGCCCTGGAGGGACTTTCCCTGCCGGATACACGATGGACGAGTGGCAGACATGGAGGATCGTGTGCCTGGCGGGACTGTCGATCGAGGACGCTGAAGATATGTACCTATTCGGAACCATGATAACAGGGTTCTTGCTGATCGGAGCTGGCTTGGCCCTGGTTTATCGGAGAATTAAGAAAGCGGAACCGGCTGTTCAAACCCCCACAAGGCTGCCCACTGGGATTGAAAGGATGGGACGAGGTGCGGCTTCTCAGAAAGGGCTCAGTGAATGCAGCATGGTTAAGAGCTTGGAGGCGCTAACGGCTGCAGTGAAGGCTCAGAATAACACCTCTGAGTGTATATTGGATTACATCAAGGAAGAATCCACTCGGAACAACACCTTGGGGCGGAAGCTGGATTACATCGCGGATCAGTTGGCTGCGGTCGTGAAGTCTCAGAATCTGCTCTGTGAGCAAAAGCCTGAAAAGACCACAGAATTGAAGGTAAATAACATAATTGAGAGGCTCGCAGCTATCCAGCGGGAGATTGAGAGACCAGTGTCGGTGTCGGAGTGTTAAAAACAGCTTGAAATTCTCATGAGTTGTTTGTAAAAGAAAAATCACAAATCATATAATGCAGCTACCCCTTCGGCGCCAGCTGTGGGCTCAAGGCCTGAGCTGAACAAAAACACCCTGATAACGACTGTGTTGAGTCTGTTCCTTCCCATTCCATGCAAGGCCACCTGGGTTGGCTGGTAGACTGTTTACTTAGCCTGATAGGGCGGAGGACACTGTCTCAGCTGAACTATGGACACGCACACACATACATTTACACTGATAAGCACTCACACATCCCCCCTCCCCTTCCAATGCCTTCGATGCTTGTTGCCTCCTGGGAACACGAGGCGGGTCTGGGCCCACGCTGGAGAGTCGGCGCAGTGGCAGGATGGCTGCTGTGTTGCCTGGAATTACTCCTTATCCCCTAACCAACCTTGTTGTTGGTCACGTGCTCTATAATGTTGTACTGTGGACATTTATGTGCTTTCTGTGCAGAGGAGTTTTTTTGTTTCCTGTTCTCATGCTGTCCTCTATAGCCCAGCATGAGCAGAGGTCTCTTTTTTCCCCTTGTACTTTCCCATTGTAGTGTAGATTTCAGTGTTTTTTCTATAATGCAACGTTCTCTGACTTGTATCCCCATGTGATGTCTGTGTTGTGTGTGTATTGTCGGGGGGCGGGTTCATTCCACTGCAGGGCAACCTGACACTGCAGGTGATGAATAAAATTTGAACTTGAACTTGATTATATAAAAATGTGGCATTTAAGTCAAATGACTCATGCTTTTCTTCTTTAAGGCAATCAGTTTGCATGGTTTTTAAAAGTAAAGAACACTTGTGTTTAATTAAATACAGCTCACATTAGATCTAAGTAGTTTCACACGTTTATGATGTCCATGTAGTTTAGAAAATACATTTGCAGGCATGTAACAAATCCAAACATTCGTCGTAGAATGACGTTCTTGCCCTCTCCTTTTTCTTACAGTGAATCCTGAGGTTTCACTTTCACATCTCAACAAACTGCAAGGTGACCATTTTTATTCATGGTATATGATGCATGACCTCACCTTGTTGAGCAGATGGATCAGAGTTCAAACGCAGCTGAGAGAAAAGAGAAGGATCTTTGATCTGAAGATGTTTGATTGTTATCTTGCATGCTTTGTCTCCTTTTTTCCTCACTGTGTCGATGAAGCTGCGTGCCTTATCTGCTCTGGCTAGGTTCTTCTCCAGTATCGATTCTTTCTCCAACTCATTTAAGACAGTGTCACATACGAGGGCCTCAAGCAGCTGTGTGAGGATTTCTGTTGTTACCCTCCAGACAAAGGCTGACCGTACCCTGGCAAGCTCCTCCTCTACAGAAACAAGAAAGAGACATAAACATGGTTCTCAGTCGACATCATGTGAAAAATATTCTAACTTTGTTGAATTAACACTTCATCATCTCATCAACAAATACTGAATTTTAGGATGTGTGGGGTTAAAATTATGCCAGCTTAAAATGAAACTGAAGAAAATATTGAAACTGAAAAATAATATTGTAACCGATACACAGATGATCTGTATTGCTATACAGACGGGCAGGTATACAGGTATACTATGAACAAATATACATATATAAAGATGAAGCACTGTGAGGTAAACAGATCTACAGAGTGCTATGAAAATATCTACAGTAGTGGAAGCGTAGCTCTCTGAACAGACTATAACAGTGTAGGCACTATAACAGAGACTACACCATGTCAGTGTCCTAAAACTACAGCAGTAACCAACGTGGTGAATGTTGATAATGAAAGGATCATGGTCACTGGGAGGAGGAGTGTAGAAGGGTTAGGTGAGTGTGGATGGAAAGGCTCAGCGGGGACTGAGTTCAGTAGGGTGACAGCTGTGGGGAAGAAGCTGTTCCTAAACCTGCTGGTTTTAGTCTGAAGGCTCCTGTAGCGCCTCCTGGAGGGGAGGAGGAGCTGGAAGAGTTTATTGGCAGTATGAGAGGAGTCTGAGAATGATGCATACTCGGCTTAGAAATCTCTTTTTGAGCGTTGTGTGATGGAGAACTTTGCTTTGTGTAATGTTATAAATACTTGGATAATCCTCAGAGTCTCTGGACTTTTACTTAGAGATATTATATTCAGTCCTGTGGATAGTTATATATTTAAAAATATATGATCCTCTCTGGTTACTCTGGTATAAATGACTCTGAATCACTTTATGGTAAATAACACACTATTTGCAAATTTGCAAACTGTGAAAGAATTCCAGATGACAAGTCTGTAGTTCGACATACAAGTGACGACCTTTGACCTTCATCAGTTTTTATTTAATTGTGTCAGAGAAACTCAAACGTGCTCTTCATGCAGCTGAGTACATTCAGTGTTTAAAACGGAAGCTGTGCAGGTCTGAGATCAGCAGCTTTGTGAAACACCAAGCTGAGGTCCTGTTAATGCTGATATATAGTGACACAGTTACATTTCAATTTAATTCAATTTTATTCATATAGCGCCAAATCACAACAGTCACCTGAAGGTGCTTTATATTGTACAGTAGATCCTACAATAACAGATACAGAGAAAAACCCAACATTCATATGATACAGGGGTGATTAATCCTTTTGACTTTGTTTTTATCAATAAAACAGCTGCAGCTTTCACTACAGCACATGTGGTGCTTTAACCTTTGTACTGTTTGCATCAGTTCATTCTGCAGTTAACATGTGAACATGTTGGATGATCTGTCTGCTGTCACTGGGTGGTGCTGAGGTCTGAATCTGAGGGCAGCTCCTGTAATCACAAAGAGAACTGAACCATCACAAACTGAAATATAAAGTTTATCTCAAATCTGAAATAGAGCTGATCCTTCTGTCCTCACACACCCAGGATCTGAAGTTCTTCTCTTACATTTCTTTAGTTCTTCAGCTCTGCTCACATACGAGCTGTTTATTTCTTAAAGCCGTATATACCAACAGATTTTCCAATATAATGTTAACCTTTGAGTTGTTGGTGCTTTGTGAATGTGAATCTGCATACATGAGCAGACGGAGCAGGTTTCAGTCCTGGTTCAGTCTGCTGCTGCACCGTGGTCACCAACATACAGAGGTATCATAACAAATATTAATGCTTTTTTCCCTCTCAAAGGATGTAAGCTGTACTGCACATGTAACTTTGTGAACTTACCTCAATAAGAATGATTCAGACTGTTTTATTTAACCTGAATATTTGAAACAAACTTAGTAAAAACAATACACAGAGTCAGTGCTAAAAATGTAATCCGAGGAAAAATGAAACACACATTTTAACTTAAGCTGCCAAGCAGAAGTATTTGGTTTGAGTACATAAATATTAGGCTTTGCTATTTAATCTGTAATTAATGATTAATGAGGGGTTACTGAAGTGCAAGCCTTTTTTAAAATATGTGTTAATATCCTTACAGATGTGGCAAAAGAGTGAAAACATGCTGCTGTTTGCACATATTTAATAATCAGCTCTGCACAGGAGCTGCAGCAGAGTGCAGCCTGTTGCTCTTACAGTGTAATACTCATAATAAAAGTACAGTAACTGTGGTTAGTTACTGACTGAGCAGCCCGGTGCGTTTCTGTTCATTTCGTTCACCTGCACGGGTTAGCTAAACAAACTTTACAAAACAAGTTTTGCCGATAGCCGAGTGCCCATCTTAGCTAGCTAGCTAAGGATGTTAGCTACAGATTAGCTTACAAACACCTTTCACTTACCAAAAATATTGTGGCGGCTCTCAGGTCCTTCTGTCAGGCAGACACTGAAGAACACCTGAGTCTGTCAGTTTGAAACAGTCGGTAAACGCTGGACCTCCTCTCAGCGTCCCCGCTCTATGTGCCGTTCAGAGATACGCAAGTTTCTTCATGACTGCGGCTGCTGCAGATATTAGGTCGTCCATGATTTCTACAGTCACTGGTCAGCAATATAATGTGCGCAAACATATGTGGCTCATATATGTGGCTCTGAAGCCCCGCCCCTCAAGCGCACCCTCAGATGCCGAAGCAGTGCCAACTAATTGAAGCTGAAAAAATAACTGTACGTGGGAAAAAACGATGTAAGTGTGAAAACCACATGAACAGTGAGTTTTTCTTTAAATTTCTATATTTATGTTTTTTCACTATCATTTCACTTTCAATACATTTGTTTCAGTTTCAATATTTCTTCAGTTTCATTTTAAGGTGGCATCGTTTTAACCTCATATGTGGGTTCAAAGTACAAAAAAGTCCAGTTGTTTCTCTGCCAAACTCCTTAGACTGGAAGTTCTCATGTTATATTAATGTCCCACAGAAAGATTAAGGCAAAGATTAGGACAGGTTACAACTCGTGAATTTCATGTACTTATCACAGTTACAAAAAAAGAATCTGCCTGAAGTCTATACATCCATACGTCTCATCATACAAAGCACTGATCTCCTACCTGCTGATGGAGCTGCTTTGGCTGGCTGTTCTTTAGGTTCTTCCATCATCTTGCTATTAAAAACACGAGAAGATGATTTTACCAAAAGAAACAGTGAACACAGTCTGGGTGTCACATCATATGAATTTGTGTCATGGTTTAGTGTACGGGCCACACACACTGAAACTGATCTGTGTGAAAGAACACATCGACGACATGTGAATGTAGTGATAACCTCATCATAATAGAGGTTTTTACTTTTTCACATATTTGTTCAGTATAATGATTAAATAATCTGACAATACAAACCTAAAATACTTTGTTCCCTGTCTGCGACTTTGTGCGTCTCTGCTGTTAGTGCTTAAAGGAAGTTTTAAACTTAAAATCCTTCCCCACATATGTGACTGTGGTCTCTGGGGCCATTATCCTGAAACACTGGGGCTCAGCCCTGAAAGCTTTGCTATCTTCACCTGATAACAGCAGCTGTTTAAAGTTACTGAGTTTGACAGGGAAGTGAATGTAAATGTGAGACACTGTGTGCTCACAGCTAAAGGCTGCAGTCAGCTGTGTCAGAGCGTCCAATGATCCTTTAATAAACACTCAGAGCTCCATGTTGATGAAGCTGTCATGTGTGAGCTTGTGAGGCTCCTTTAAACTGGCTCTGCTCTGTCAGATGCTCACCTCTTCTTCACTGTCTCATCAATCTGCTGCACTCTTCATCTCCTCCTCTCTCTCTCTGCTGTCCTGTTTAAAAAAACAAACAAATCAGCGTTAGCCAATCAAACTCTGTGCAGATGCTGCAGCTACAGCTGATATGTCATTCAGCTGTTCATCAATCAGCTTCTGCTGCTGTTTATTCGGCTCTTACTCTGAACACGTGCAGATCTAGGAAGATTTTCTTGGGGTGTCAAAATCAAAGCGTTTGTTTTTTCAAACACATGTGCAGGTGTTACACATGGTTTTCATAAAGTAGCAGCCAGTTGAGGAGGATGACTCTGAGGATGATGAGGTAACTTTTACAAACATGAGAAACCTCATAGATGGGAGCCAGGAATCATAAAACTAAAATCAGTTGGCGTTATCATCACACCTAACGCGTTATTTACGAACACGTTAGTCCCAACACTGATTGTTACAGGATACAGCAGCAGGGAAAAGTTCTGGACTGTCACGATTGGTCAGAATTAGCCCAACAAAATATAACCAATTTTACCTTTTTCTAAAGACAGAAAACACATCTAGTCCTTTTTTCTTTTACATATATTTTTTTAATTAATCAACAATAAAGCTCAACGCTACACCAGCTTCTAGCTTTGATTGACACAAAACTTAAAAATCAGCCTAATTCTGAGGACTCACTGCATGACACTCACAGTCTTTGTCATTGTTGATTCTTAGCTCACAAACAGTTCTTATAAGGACTAACTAGTGCTGACAGTTTAGCTCTTCATAAAGTTACAGGAGGATAAAATAAACATGAGATCGTTGAAATAATCCTGTCTGATCACACGTGTGGACAATAAACGCTGTAACAGAAAATGAACAGTAATGTAACGACACTCATCTCTCACGTCTGCACTAAACTAAAACGTCACTACTTCCACATCTAGTTTGTTTTAATGGAGGCGGAGTCTCCCTGCCCAGTGCGCACTCAGGATAATTAACTTGTCACAACACAGGAAGTGAGCGCATGTAAATCAGAAAATCAGGTCTAGAAACGCAGTGAGGGAAATGAAGTGAAAGATCTTCGTTTTAACTGACAGGTTTCACTGACACTCAGAGACCTGCAACAACATGAAAACACATCACTGTAACACTCAAAACTCAATCATATGAAATCATAACTGAAGGACTGTGATGATGTTGTGTTATGGAGCGTCTGCTGAGTCCAACCTCTAAGAATTACGAGTCTGGACTTTAATGATTAATGATTCAAAATTCAGACATCAAAGTTTCTCACATTACAGAATCAGATGAACAGACATGAAGGGATATTTGTGGTTTTATGCACAGAGTCAGAATCAGAGTCAGAGGTGTTCCTCGTGATGTTTGGTGATGGAAACAGTCTCATCGACGTTTCCATCACCAAACTAGAGAAACTAGTAGCTGCATGCAGCAGAGTTTAGCACAGCTGATCTCTGTGACACATCAACAGGAACAACATGTTGTTAAACAGGACTGTATAAAGACTCAGAGTCTGACTCACACCTGAACAATGAGGCTGTGCAGCATCGTCCTGTCACACCTGCTAAACCACTCGTATCAGTTTGAGCCCGAACAGTAACACGGTCACATGACCGACGAGGCCAACGCGCCCAGACGAACGTCTTCCTCGTGGAACTAACTTGTTCCTGTTATCAGATTTGTGAGCAGCAGCTGAAACTACCACATGAATAAATGTTCTTCAAACTGTTTGATTCCAGCCGATCAATAATCTATAATCATGAGGATTCAAACACAAGAGCTGAACGTGTGGTTACATTGTAACCTTGGTTCTCTGAGTGAGAGACTCTCTCTCCCCTCTGTCACATATGGAACAGAGGGGAGAGAGAGTGTCGGTGTGATGGAGAACATCAGGTCCAAACATCACAGAAACAAACAAACTGTTAAAGGAGGAAACAAAGCAAACTTACAGTTTCTTCACACAGAGACACCAACAACAAGCTCCACTGTCCCACTCTGATCCTGTCTCCTCCTCTTTTATTCTTGCTCTGAGCTCTTTTTGGGTGTGTGTTTCTGTCTCCACCCACAGGAATGCATTGATACACTGTTGATAACGACTCGAGAGCAGACGTGTTACAGAAAAATAACCTAAACAGCTAAATAACGTAAAATAATCAGAATATTTATTAATATGTTTAATTTCTCTTTAAAAACTTTTCTGCTCCTCAAATCCTTTGTTTAAGTTCAATCTAAGGAAAGAAAAGCGTCTTCTTTAAGTTTCTCAAAGAAGTCCACGATCTGTAGGCTCATGGAAATTCATTTTGTTGTTTTTTTGAGCAGAAACACCAGAGTGTAGAGCAGGAAAACGATCCCAGCAGGACGTCTCTGTTGGGGAAATATCCCAGTTATTCCCCTGAGCCTGGTTAGTGAACTGAGTCAGAGCTGTTCATCGATCCTACAGGTGCTAACATACAAACACGATCAGCAGCTTCTCTCATATGGAGAACACACTTCAACATCTGCAGCAAATCCTGTGTTTTATGTTGATGTGACCAACATCTTGTGTTGAGCCTTTGAAGATGAGCAGCCAAACACAGACAGTGGATCCAGAAGGACTGTTTATTCAGGGCTTTAATACGACTGAACTGATGCTTCACATCCTGTTTAGAGACGATCGACCAACACAGGCTCAGTCCTCACTCATCACACGGACTTCAGTCACACTGGGATCAACAGAGGAGACTGTTCACCATCACAGTTCAGCAACAATAATCAGAGCTTTTCTCTCTTGGTGAGGATCACATGTTCTGACACACAAAATATCTTCTGCTTTAACTCGTCTCTCTTTTTTAGTTTGGTTGTCGTGTTTTTTACTCTTTGTTCCTGTCAGTGTCAAATATGAGAGCAAACTGTTTTATGCAGGAGCCAAACCAACACCAAGCTGACCAAGAGAACCTATAACACCACCAGAATTTATTATCCACACTTTACTGACAGATTTATGTGCAAGTAAAGCTGTTTTTTAAATTATGTTCACTGCTTTCAGCCAAGGAAGCATTCGTTCTTAAAAGTTCACGAAACGAGTAAATCCAGTTCAGCAGAGTTCCAGTTTGTAGCACAGCTGATCTCAGATGATCAACAGTAACAACAGTAGGGGTGGGCCATAGAAACGATATACGATAGAAACGATATAAATTTGGCCAACGATAGAGATTGTGACTATACCGCATGTTGATGATGTCATCAAGCTGCGCCTGTTTTGGTCGAAAGCATCGCAGCAGCTACAACAATTATCATCTGCAATTATGGCGGGCGACAGTCATAACAAAGAGATGAAGCACTATTGAAATATGGCGAAAGCCAAAAAGTTAGCATTCATCCTCCAGCTTCACTGTGCTAATGTTATGCTAACATAGCTGTGTCGCTAGCAGTCATGTAGCACAACATTATATACCAGGTAGTCCAACTTCAGTAACCCTGCAAACGCCACTGCTGTTTAGTCTTCATTTATGTTGGAAGTGATAGCAGAGCTGTACGTTTGAATTAGTTTCAAAAATCTCTCAGTCAGAATATGCTATGAAATGTTTAGGTGGAAGCTAGCGAGCTAACTTCCTGTTAACTTCTAACTCCGTTAAATTTAATAAATTCTGTTTTCATGGATGCCTGGATGTAGGGCTGCTCGGGTTTTTATCGGTTTTCCACGTTATTTTGTTATCGTTTTTATCGTTTACTCGGTTTTCCTGGGTCTTTTCACGTGTGTTATGAATAAATCTTCTTTTTTTCGGTACCGGCACTAGTTTTATTTTGTTGTATTTATCCAACACCTTAATGGCCGGCCCGTGGAAATATTGTCGGGCATAAACCGGTCCGTGGAGCAAAAAAGGTTGGAGGCCGCTGCTCTTAATTGTTGTGACACGTGTTCGAAATGCAGAGAGGTGCGCTCGATTTGCCACACGGAGCAGTGCGAGAGTAAAGCACGAGGGAGGGGCTAATAATCGGCTCAGTCATTTTTAATGATCGTTGAAAGCCCAGATCGTAATCGAGATTAAAATTCGATTAATTGAGCAGCCCTACCTGGATGTTAAACTTAATTGTTACACCTGGTAAAGCAGCAACGCTGATGATTTAATTAAAGATGAAAGAATTTAGACCATTTTTAACTCTTAGTGTTCGTTTGACTTTGGGACCTGAAGGTGTCGGAGTTTTGGACCCAGATTACTCCGTGAAGCTCCTCACTACGGCAGCCGTAATGCTCTGACGATCCATCAAGCAGTGCTGCTTACCAAAGTTGTACTAAAACATTTTTAACAGATTTCTGCAGCCAAAATCGGTTCGAGGTCAGTAAGCACAACCAGAATTCATACATAAGGCACACTCTCGATTTTTGAGGAAATTAAAGGATTTTAAGTGTGGAAAATATGTTATACAGAAGAATATATCGTGATATGGATTTGAGGCCATATCGCCCAGCCCTAAACAACAGGTTATTAAACACATCAGTTTGATCTACAGATCAGATCATACATCAGGTTTACTTCATGTAAAATAAACGTCTCACTCTATGAGCTCCATCAGTCTGTGTACCTCCTCATTGTCATTTCTGAGCAGAGTTTACCTGCACACTTCCTCATGTCTGACAGTGTCACAGTGTGTGTGTGTGCCAACATTAACCAGCTTATCATCAGCTGCTTGTGCTTCATGAATAACTCAGACTGACAGAGTGATGAACAGAGCACAGAGGGAGGCTCTGCTCTGGTCCATCAAGCAGGATTCACATAGTAACATGTTTTTCCTTTGAACACTTCATTGTGTTTAACTTGAAACAGATTAAAAAGTGTTCGATTGTGCACTTCACACAGTCCTGAGTCACAGAGGCTTAAATGTGTTTGATTCTGAGAGGCTTTACTCCTGCATCAACATCAAGTATATGTAGGATTTAAACCGCAGTGAAAACATCCTTAAATATTGATGGTGTGTGAGAGAGTCTGTATTTACTTCTGATTATCTCTGTTTGCAGTGACCCTGAACTGAGCTGGAGCAGCTTCATGTTGTTTTGACGTCACTCGGTAAAACCTGAATGTCGGCTTCTGAAGAACAAACTGGTTTCATCTGTTTCCAGTTAAAGGGACGATCATTGTTCCACCAGTGATGTTGGATCCAAAGTTTCATTCAGATCGTTTTAAACTGTTTATCAAAGACAAATGTTTGAGTGCAGAGTTACTGACTGATAACCAGAGTGGATTCAGCCAATCATCAAATCATCTCATTGGTTTTATTTTATGTAAATACAAACGTCTCACTTCCTGATCTGCTCATAAAGTTCCTAAAGACAAACTGTTAAAGGAGGAAACAGAGCAAACTTACAGCTTCTTCACACACCAACAACAAGCTGCACAGCTGCACACTAAACACAGACACACAGGTGATTCCTGGAAGGAGGCGGGGCTTCACCTGAAGCAGGACAGGTGGAGACTTGATAGGAATTTTCCCCGTACAGGGAGGAGGCTGATCTTCAGATGAGTTCCTGTTAAATCTGACGAAACAAAGTTAAAAGTGGACTCAGTCTTGTCTGATTTCACTCTGTTTTTCACTGAGCAGGTTTAAGTTTTATTAATGAAAATCAGCAGAGCTTGGTACTGATGGAAGACCCTCCTCTAATCGTTGTCATTCAGAGTGATCCAACCTGTTTGTGAATGCAGCTCACAGACTCTCCGCATTTCCACACGACTTAACAGACTGATGGTGTTTTTCCTTCAAACAAACTTTACTGAGAACACTCAGTGACACTCATGGACGCTCCAACAGAGTGAAGATGGTGATCAGGATGAAGAAGACTTTAGAGAGTTCTCAGAGCTGCTGAGCTTCTCACAGTGGAGACTCAAAGTCAGGACTTTAACCTTTTTAAGCATCTGTATTAAAGCAGATATAATATTAAACAGTGCTGTCATATACAGGCTCACCTCCAGGAATAAACATGCAGACACATAAACTTGTGTTCATGCTGACATTAAATAGGAACATACAAAATGATTTTATCAACTCTTACAGTTCAGATCAGGCAGAGTGGAGCTGGTTATAAAGACCAGTCAAACCTAAGATAAGATCATGAGAGGTGGAAACAAAATCCCCAAATGACTCGTTTGTATTTTAATGTCACAATAACTCGTGTGTTGCTCACCTAAAGTATAGAAAATGAAAAAATCAATTGAGTTTAATGTCATCAAATTAATGTTGCAGTTCATTTTCACTGCAGTGAGATAAAAAGGTTTAGTATCTACGTGTTAGCTGGTGTTTGTTTGCTTACAGCTGTTCAGTTTTTAATGTTTGTCAACATCTACAAAGATTTTAGTTTTCTATTATAATCATGTAAAATACTATTCTCACTGAGAAAAAGCAACGATTGAATGTCACAGCTCAAAGTCTGACTTTTCCTACTAAAATAAAACGTGTGAGTGATACGTGTCAGGCACGCTGTCCACAGGGTTCATACACCTTTTTCAGGGTGAAATTCAAGTACTTTTTAAGCACTTTCAAGGTCCTTTTTCAAGCTTTTTTGTTCATCTCCCTTAAATAAACAGGCAGCCTGTAAGTATGAAATATTCATATACAAACACACATAAATGTGTGTACTGTCGCAGTGGCTGATTGTGCCCCACAGGCCTCAGTGTGAGCTTGAAGACATTTATAATCTTTAAGTAGTTTGATGTGTCGGTGCTGATGATAAACAGTTTGAATGAAACTTTGGTAGCACAGAAACAAGAGGCTATTCTTTGTGACCATATGGATCGGTCACATTACCGTTATTTCACCCAAAGGCACCAAGTTAATACTCAAAGAAGCTGCAGCTGTACACACGAATATAAACAGTACTTGGTGACACCTTTGCTTTTAGCCTCTAACCCTCTGGGGTCCAGGCTGTAATTGGCCGTTTCTGACTACTTTTGATTTGTTCTCTAGATTTCACCTTTAAAACTGTTATTTTCTCATTTTGACAAACTGTAAATATGTAAATATTGTGCTTAAAACATGAGTAGAAAGTGATATTTTTGACTGTAAAAACCAGAAGCATGTTTAACAAATCATTTTCGTAACTTGAAATGCAAATAGAAATTGTGCATTTTTAAAAAATATGCACAAGTTTTGCAAACAACAAAGTTATTTGGTACTGTTGAGCTAAAAATGCAGCCGAGGCTCAGACGTTTTTCATATAACCATTTCAAACTATGTACAGAACAATCAGCTGTTCTGCATCAAAGAAGAAGACACACGAATGATTTATGCAACTCCAAAAAATAGTTTGTGTCACTGTGACACAGAGGAGAACAGCACAGGGATAAACCTGCAGGTCTGACAGCAGCTGTGTCAGCGTTTACACTGCAACCTGCCTTTGGTGGCTTTAAGGCAGCAACTGTGGCGTTCACTAGTAGAACTGACACACAAAACAACAACTACACACTAACTACACAAGACAACACACTAACCTGAGACTCCAAACACGGTAAACGTCACAAACCTCTCACCTATCAAATCTCTCTCTCTCTCTCTCTCTCTCTCTCTCTCTCTCTTCCCAAACAACCACATGCCACATGTTGCCATATCATTTTTTGATTGGTCCATTTTTCCACCAATAGGGAAGGAGTGTTTTTTCTTTTTTCACTCACAATCAAAGCGTGTTTGCTAGCGCTCTCCTTAGAAAACGCCGTTTTTACCGTTTCTTCCCGGAGGAAACGCCAGTTTTATTCAGGAAAAACATCAGTTTTACGTTGCCTATCAACACGATTTAAAAGCTGGTACTTAGTTTGAAGTCCGCACGTTCGACCCAAGTTGAAATGGAGACTCTGGGTCCGTCGACCCCAGAGGGTTAATCAGAAAGCCTAAGTTAGCTAGTTATGGTAAATGGTCTGTATTTGTATAGCGCTTTACACTCTACACAATCATCCACCTATTCACACACACATTCACACACTGATAGTTATGTATCGGGCTAATGTTTAAAGTTTTCACTTGAGTAAATTAACTCATATCACTGCTAAGTGATGTTAGCTATGTTCACAGCATATTCCATAACAGCGCTGCCATACTGCATCACACTCAGTGCATTTCGATCATTGCTCCAGCGAGTTTGATAGCAACATAATAATCATAATTTTTTAAAAATAGCGTGTGTAACATACACATACTGGAAAATTATTTACTAGCACTCACCTATCATGACTGGAGAGCGCAAACTCCGCCATTTGTTCCATCAAACACTCATTAAAACAGCGACCTACAGGTATGTTAGCGCACTCATCCCCGACTGTCCGACGGAGGGGCGGGGTCACACGGTGAAACAGACGCAAGGCAGCCAGGCGGGGAAATTTTGCGACTCATTTTATTTTTATATCTGACAAGAAAAGCATTCAACCAGATAGTTATTTGTGGTGAATGAAATACAGTTACACTTTTAAGCACCACATCTGAAATTCAAGCACTTTTCAAACCTTGAAAAGACAACATTCAAGGATTTTCACGGATTTCAAGCACCCGTATGAACCCTGTGTCCGTCTCAGCTGAGTACATCAGTTTTGTTAAGTGCTATAAATAAATAAATAGATCAAATAAAGTAGCAACATCCTGAGATCTCGGTGTTAGAAAAACTGAATCCTTTTAGAGGTGAATCGTTGCATCTACAGCCTCCAAGGAAACCGGTGACTTCACTTGTAATTAAGCACATATTTCAATCAACTGATGGTTCCTGTATCACATCTGTACAAAATGCAATAAAAGTCTAATTTTGCTGTGGTCTTTGTCTCCACATATCTTACATCTGTGCAGTTCTTATTGGCCATAACAAAATACATTTGAGTGCAAAGGAACCATGGAAAGTGTCTCACATGGTGTGTTAGCTGAAACTAACAACACAAGTTAGCCCAGGGAGCACATGTGGATACGCTAGCATCCATTCACAGGCTAACACAGCTAAGAAATCATTAGCAGCTTCTACAATCACATTTCCAACAAAACGTCGTATCCTGACTGGTTTTAGAAGTCAGACACCGGACTGTGAACCACAATTCAATTTGCAAATAAACGAGATTCACCAGGATCTTCTTCACAGAATAAACTCTGTGGTTCAACACGTTACTGGACAGAAACTTTGACAACAGCTTTGTGCGTCTACAAAACAAAATCAGTGCCTCCTTTCATGGAGCTAAAGAAACACAGGCTCTATATACAGAGAAACTCACCCTGCTCCATGCAGACAGATGCAGTGAAACCATGAGCAGCACTACGGTGCATTCATGGTGCATGGGGAAACTCACTGCTCTACAAAAAGTAACATTTAAAATAAAATAACCAGAGATTACTCTCTCCCTCTCTAAACAGCATGAGTCCCTTCATGCATCGTTGACCAACGTGGACGTGGTGGAGTAACAGTTGTGGAGAATGCAACAGCTGAGGTTTGAGAAAAGGAGCTAATAGCCAAGGTCAGCAGCTCTCCTACTTCCTCATAAGGAAACTTCTCAGCTGTAGCTGAGCAGGATATCATTGCATTTGAATCCTCCTGGCTCTCTTTAACCCGAGTTCCTTCTGATTGGTTTCTTGGTCCTACAAAGAGAGTCTGCTGCCTGAGGGCCCCACCTCCTCCTCCACCTACTGCTGTGGACATTTACAAAACGTCAATCCAAGAAAAATTGTCTGGTTTGTAATAGATAGTCATTTTTTATTAGAGTCTACAGCAGGAACCAACCTGAACCTTGTTATGAGCTGAATCAGTGCTGGACTGTAGAAATGCTGTTTCAGTGGCTGCTGCAGGAACTAACATGGAAACGTGTTCAGCAGCTTTCCAGCTCTAATATAGGAAACACAAGATCAGAGTTTGGACACACTGGAACCAAACAGTTTTGTCTCGGACTTTTATTTCAGCATCATCGTTTGGGTTGAATTAAAACCTTTCAGCAACGCTAACCAGACTTTACGAGGTAAACGTGTATCTCCAAGAATGTCTTGCTAAGAGTCGCGTGTTCTGGGAAACAACACACAAATCAGTGGCGTCAATAAGGTTGTGTTTCATGTAATACTCTAGACTTTACTGTGAGACCATCACTAACATGCAGACGTCACAAAGTTGTTCACGGATCACATTAATCCAGAGTCACAGACATGCAGAGACACTTCCAGGTATAACATATATAATCCACACAGTCAGTCACAGCTGAGCTCTTTACTGAAGTCAGCATCAGCTCTCTGCTCGCTCTCACATCATATTCATGACAATCAGACGTGTTTCAATGATGCTGCTGTTTTCAGCCAAGCACACAGTCTCCATGGAAGTTTAAACTGGAAACACTGGTAACTGCAGCAGAGTTTCATTTGGAGCAGACCTGATCTTTGTGACGCATCAACATGTCAACACAGTATTTAACAGAACTGCAGTTTGCATCAGATCATACATCAGACTGACCACGTTTGTAATTTCATCAAACCTGCCATCAACATATTCAACAGTACTTACACGATCTTAAACATGTTTTCTTTTTAAAATGTTTGCATATTTATTAAATATAAACTGTGCAGTATTTCATTGATGGAGGCCAAGAAAACACAGTTACAGGAGAAATGTATTTAAGCTTGAAATGTAGCTGCACTCGGTAGAATTGAGCCAACTGGTTGTCTTCATTTTCAGTTCTGATGAGCTCACATGTTTAAGATCATCGGTTTAAAAAACCATAAGGCCGTGGATCCTTAAGGGTTTTATGGTTTGAGTTTACAGTGAGAGGTGTTGATAATGATGTTGGCTGTTTTCAAGTTGAACAATCTTCCAGGGAAGTTTAAACTAGAAAAACGAGTCACTGCCTGCAGCAGAGATTCAGTTTGCAGCATTCCTGATCTTTGTGCAGCAGCAACAACATGTTGTTAACAGAGCTGTGTAAAGACTGACTCACCTCACCAGGCTCTCTTTCATTCACATCATACACAACATTTACTTCATTACAAGCTGTGCTGCTCAAGTTACTGGAAATAAGTACTCAGTTACTAAGTAATCCCATGTCTTTACTGATTACTTATTTTCAAAAGTATTTGGTTACTTTACTCTTTAAAAAAACACGACTTGAATACGTAATAAAGTAGAAAGTAGACGTTTCAGCCCGAGACTTTTTCTGCATAATCCATCATATAGAAATGAATCAAATTAAAAAGCCTTTCTTTTAATTGTTTTATTGTTTTTAATCTTTTTATTTTATGCATCAAGAAAAGATTAAATTATATTATAACTGTTTTTGACTTGATGAAATGTGTTTAACATTTAAACCTATTTCCTGTATATTCCAGCACATGACATAAAATAATGTTTTGTGTTTCCACTCCCGAGTGGGGCGGGTGGAGGTCTGCCCACAGCGGTCATGTCAGTGGGAGGATCCGGGGGTTTCTCTGTCAATGTCACGTTCCCATGGCAGCGTGCTTGCTCAGATCTGAAGTGTTATGGTCCTGGGTGGGTGGCCCAGTGTTTTTTGAGTTTTGGTTTCTTCTCATGGTTCCTTAGTTTTTTAGTGTTTCCTGAGTTCTAGTTTTAGGGTTTGTTATGTGGCTTCCTTCTGCATTTCCTGTTTTATTGTGAAGATCTGTGTCTTATGCCAGAGTGTTCAGTTTGCGTTTCCCCTGTCTCGTCTTGTCAATCAGAATCGGCCGTGCCTCCCTCCTGTGTGTAGTTTCCCCTCTGTGTATTTATAGTGTGTGTTGTCTCGTGTTCGTCGCTGGTTCGTCTGTGTCGGTGACTGCATGGCCCCTCTATGAACATTGTGGCTTTCCTAATGGCCCCTGTTGAGTCTAATTGTTGAATGTTGTCAATCTGTTTCTTAAATTTTACAGGTCTTAGTTCAATCTGTAGGATCAAGACATTCCTGTGATCCTGATCACCTCTCCAACCACTCTGTGCTGGGGGAGGATTATTGTCGACACATCTCTTGTGAAGATTCTGTTTCTTGTGTGGTCAGCTTCCTGCCCTTTAGTGGCTTCACTGTGTTGTGCACAGTGAACCAATACAGGAAGTGAACCATATATTGGGTGTGGGGGAGATTAACATTTTATGGCTAAGGATGCTGTTAGAAACAGTTGGAAGTGACGCACACAGAGAGACACACATTCTCACACACACACACACTCAAACACACACACACACACACACACACGTTCTTGCACATGCATACAGATGTTTACACACACACACACATAGTGCCTTGTCTTAGAACCATTTGGGGGTTTTACGGTGGGAGGTGCTTGTGCTGTGATGTGTATTGTGTGAACTGTTATTCCCAATAAAAGGCAGCGAGCAAAGGCTGGATTTGGGGTCATTTTGTGGTAGGATTCGAAGTGCGTTCCTAAGATACCGACGAGGCGTCCCTTGCGCAAGTAAATCGATCAATCGCTGACGGTCTTGTTTTCTTCATGATGAATAAGTCTCTAAACTAGCGGGGCTTGTGGAAACACAGACCCAACAGCCCCACACTCAGAAACATAGATCCACCACTTTCTTTTCTACTGCACTGAGGTCTAGCAGGACAAGCACAGAGATGAGTCCACTGTCAGCACCACTTGTCTTTTCCCAACCATTAGTCCTGTTATTGCGCCTGTTGATGTGGGTGTGGCCAATGAAATGTCTCCATTACCTGTGTTGACACCAGGCTGTGACATTCCACAGGTGATGGTGGCACACTGTTCATTCTTGGTTTTGGATCCTGATGTGTGGAGCCAGGGTTTTGGCCACAGCTACTTTCCCCTGTAGACCAAGTCCATGTAGAACAGGCTGCTTACAGCACCCCCTGGTGGTGTTAAAGTGGAGTTGAACCATGAGTGAGAGATGATCTCTTTCCTCTTGCTCTGCTGTTTGTCCTCATATGATCCTCCTTCCTGGCAACAGTGGGATGCATAAATTGGTTCTCATTGTCCCTCTCCTGCTCAGCCAGAACCCTGAGCCTTTAGTCACACTCCTGGGTTCTTGGGGACAGGATAATGAAGGATGTGGGGACCACCAACTACTTCAGGTAGAGGTTGAAGATGATGAACATATCTGGCAGCTGGTCAGCACATGCTCTAAAACATGACCTGGAACCAAGTGTGTAAATGCGTGACTCCATAACCACAGACTGGGCTCACTTTAAAAGCTGGGGAGGAAATTCCCACTCACCGATCTGCACCATGGAGCGCTCCCATCAAACCATTATCTCAGGACACTGTGTTGTCTTCGTAGCGCTTGTTAAAAATAACACAGCATCCACTTGTGCTTTTCGAGTTACTGCCCACCTTTATTTTGTCACACCACAGACTAGTCTTCTTTTATGTGCTCCCCTGGAGGCATTCATGAACTTTCTTATATACACTGCCCCCTGCTGGTAAACCTTATCATTACATTAACATCTACATATCAACACATCCCCTTTTCTCTGAATTATATACAACATAGGTCTTATAAACTAACATATACACATAATAATTTTTTTCATTAATAATTTTTCAGTTTTTTTAAACACCATGAGAATATAAGATAAAAACAAATCCAGTTCACTAGTTTTACTTCACTCTGCTTGCTTTCTGCATAGCAGGGCAAAGTTGTGTGTAGCTTACGACTCATCGGCAGTTCTTCAGGGGATAAAACACAGTCAAGAGGAGCAGTCCTGTAGCTCAGCAGAGCTAAATAAGGATCTGATTGACTGTCTGTAGCCTTCTTCAGAAGCTGCTTGATGATACGCATACATAATAAGATAATTTTAAGAGCTGTTTGATAACTACTCTTTCAAGGATGTTTGATATGAAAGGAAGGTTGGAGATTGGCCTACATATCCTCAGCATAACCATGTATAATATCCACTAAACTTACAAAGAGGTTATACACACACAATACGGTAACATTATGTTGAAGCACAGTACGTATCACTCTGCGAGGCTCCGCCTACGATAGCCGTAATGCTCCCACAATCCATCAAGCGGTGCGGCTTCGTAGCTTAGCAAAGTTGTACTGAAACATTTGACAGATTTTCGAGCGCCGTGCACATAAAATCGTTTCGAGGTCAGTAAACACAACCAGAGTTCATACATAAGACACACGGGATTATAAGGGGCTCTGTCGACTTTCAGAAAAATCAAAGGATTGATTTTAAGTGCGCCGTATTTTCCAAACAACACGGTAATAACGACGGCCTGCTAGCATGCTCTTCCAAAAATAGTGCTTTGTTGTGTGTCTGACGGACGAAAGCTAAACCAGTTCCACCAGTGAAGCTGCAGCATTTTTACAAACCGGTTCTGGTTCATTGGTTTCATTCAAGGATCCACTTTCACCCTTCAGTTACACTTTTTGACAGCTGAGAACAAAACACAATATTTTGCATCATCTCTGCAGTGTCTCTTCTTTCCTCTGCTGTTGTGCTTTTAGCTCCAAACTGTTTCAAATGGTTTGTCAGCAAGCTGACCTCTGACCTCTGCAGTACTAACTCCTGACCCGTACAAAGAGCGGGCGTTTCTGACCTTTGACCTGCAGCTGTATGTCTCTCAGTCTCAGTTCTTCTCTCCGTCACTGATGGAGCAGGTGTAGTTGCTGCTGCTGACAGTCAGTCGTTTGTTTTCTCAGAGTGAGGCTGAAGTCTGAACTGTTCAGAGCATCAGGTCTCATCAACGTGCGCTGCTGTAACGCCGCTTTGTCCTCTGAGATCACCAGGTATGAAACCCGAGTGCTGACAGAGCAGCATGTTCCCCCTCATTCACCTCCACCACCACAGCCAAGGCATGCTGGGAAACTGAGGACACACAGACGGAGAACTGAAGTGTCTGCTGTGTGTTCATCTCAGAGTCCTCACAGGTGACACATTAGCTCCAGAACACCAAGCCAGGTGTTTGAAGCCTGACAGGGATTCTTCCCATCCAGAGGGAGGATTTAGCTGCACAACAATGAACATTAGTGTGTAGTTTAGAAACACAGACTGTGCCTGCACTGCATCTAGTGAAGAAAACTGTTACTGCCAGAGAACGAGGCTCCTTTAAAGCAGCTGATATTAAGGTTGAAAAATCAACAATAAGCTGATGTAATCAACGTTTCACAAAATGGTCAGCAGCTAAAATCTGGAGCCGTTCTTTGGTGGTAATTAACAGTTTGTTCTTGTTAGCTAATTATGTCATTAAAGGTAGCAGCAGAAGCCTTGTGTTGAAAGCCCATTCACTCACACATTCACACAGTATGTGTGTGTCTGTGTTACACTGTGGACATCCCTTCTGTTGGAGCGCCATCTTGTGGCAGGTTTAAGAAATGTTCTTCTTGTAAATCCAAACTGATGCACCTCCATAGCAGACTGTGGAGGCTTTCAGTGACATGAAGACTTGATTTATACTGTCATATTCTCCTGTTACACAAAGCACAGCACGCTGAACATGGATGAACTGAAACTCCCAGCATCTGACTGAGGAAAAGCACAAATCATTCTCACACTGACTCCTGCTTGATTTTAGATTTGCTTTCAAATCCTCACACTTTCATATGAAGCACTAAATGGGCTCCAGACTGTTTATCTCAGCTTCCTGTCAAACACACTGCTGCTCACACCGAGGCTCAGTTTACTCCTCCAGCCTGGCTTAACCTGCTGTCTGTTAAAAACAGTCCCACACTCCTCTGTTTAATCCTTCTGATCAGACTCTTTGATTTTGTATTGTTTTTACCTGAAGTTGTGTTTTTGACATGGTTCTGTCTGTGAAATAAAGCTCACACACACACTGCTACAGTCCTTCATACACTTAGAAACGAAGCTGCTCCTTTCCTCAGTGCTGACACATAAAGAAGAGTTGGTTTTATATCCAACACGTCTCTGTTCCAGAAAACAGCTTCAGCAGCCTCTGAGTCTGAACTTGGAGTTGGTTATAAGCCACAGGCCTGTGTGCACAGCAATGAGGAAATATAATGCAGTAAGTGAAACATGGATGTGTGGAACAGATTATCCCAAAGGTTGATTCTGTTCATCTGGACGTTCTCAGTGAAACATTTGGTCTCTCGGTCAGGTGACTCCTTTAGTCTCAGCTGACTGCAGCTTTCCAAACCTTTGTCACTGGATCACTCACTTCATCTCCAACGTGTCCCTGACACAGACAGCTGGAGCCGTTACAGCAAAATCATTGATCATCGTTTTTAGAACATTAGCTGGTGTTGGTGGGCAGGCTAGCAGTGCTAATTGTTAGCACTAGTTCTGCTGCTCTCCCTTTGTCTCTGTTATTGTTGGTCTTTAGTGAACAATAGAAAGTGTCTTCATGAGACTGTTGCCTAATGTTCAAATGTAGATAACACCACCTGCACCAACCTGTTACACAGCACAACCCTCTGGTGTAGCTTTGGCTGGAGCACATATTGGCAGCTCCAGTGACATCACCACTCCATGGTGACATCATCTCTACAGACTGTGGCTGTTACATATCCTCACCTGGTAATAATAAGACTGTCCTCAGCTGCACACAGCTCCAAGATGAACAAACTGAAGTAAATACAAATTAGAGTTACGATAGATTGAAATCTTGTAATCAGAGCTAATTCTTAGTGAAACTCTCACAACATCATATCCTGATCCTGGGTTAGTGTCTCGGTCTCAGATCACAACATCAGCACAGGCTTGGCTTGGGTGAGGTATTGAGTGGTTCTTGTCCATGACAGCTGCAGGTACAGTGCCATCAGCCATGCTGCACCACATGTCTGCCCAGGAACATTAGTGTGGCTGAGTCTCATGTAAACATTGTGCTAAAGTGGTGGGAAAGTGGCTGCAAGCTGGCTGCACTGTGTCCAATACTCTCAGTATGATATCCACAAACCTCTGAGTGTCACAGAGTGGGCCTGTGCTCAGCTCACTGTGCCCCATTCAATTCTACTTGCATAGTTTTACAAGTAAAATTAAAAGTTGCTCAATGATAAGTTATTGTAGTAACAACTAAGTCCATGGTTATTATTTGTTAATAGTAGCTTAAAGCTTCTGCACCAATCATGGAGCAGCAGGTTTAGAGCATGTGGATCTACAAAAGTAAGTCCCAGTAAGATGGGCTGAGCCTTACATACTAGAAGAAACATGTCATTCCCAGCAGATGAAGCGCCCTTTAAAGCAGGATCTCACTTTAAACCTAAAGAACTTGCTATGAGCATGCAGTGCATTCATGCTTATTATTCATACGATTGTGGGGAGCTAATAAAGTGCAACTATCACATTACATTTTATTATTAAATTGTTGTTAACAATCCCTTCACTTCTGCTTATCTAATTCATGGTTGCAGGATGGCTGACAGCTTCCATTAGGCAGGAGGTAATGTCCATTCTGGCCACAGTGCAACCCACAATGTGTAACTGACACTATTATATTGCATTATGTCACATTGTTACATCTTTTTAATAAATGATGACAGTCAGCTGAATTTGCTGCCCCCTTGGTGGAGGACATCAGGATCAGCAGCTGCTGCTCCATCACAAACACCACAGAAGAAGAACAACACTGGATCAGATTATCTGGACGTGTTTGACAGGGACAGTGTTCAGAGCACATTTCATTGATAATGATGTAAATCCAAGCCCATCATGGATTCACGATCTGAATCCTGGGTTGTGTGAAATCCCAGAAATCAACCTTAGACAAAGTGAATCTGTGAACTAAGGTGTAGGTCTGTTAGGCAGGGCTGTGCAGAGAGGTTTAAAGGGGCGGGTGCTCAAAGTTAAAAAGGGGCACATTGAACCAGGCTGAATAACAACAACACACTTTCATCAAGAATCTAATATGGGCAACAAGGCAAAGCAAACGTAGCCGATGCTTTACCTGATGGGTACAATGTTGCTGTTGAGGGGTTGCTGTGGATAGTGCTGGAGGGCAGGCAGGGCTGGACTGGGACAAAAAATCGGCCCGGGCATTTTGACTGGAGACCGGCCCACCAAAAATGTGACGTCATTCATGGATAAAACCGCAAAGGATTCTGGGAACTTTTGGCAAGAGGTACTAGCGCATGCAGGCTTTCAATTGAACTCAGTTACACAGCGATAAAAAGAAACACAAAAAATGGCAAGAAGCTGCTGTATTATTAACTGCAATAGCCGGTGTTGTGCCAAAAAGTGATTGTCTGCCAAAAACTGATTTCCGGTATTTGCAAAGAAACTGATTGCTCGTATTTAAATTGCTATAAGTAACTTGTTGGGCTATAATATGTGAAACATATGTCAAATGCATCCCTCATGGATGACATAAAGTCATACTGAGCTACAAACAACATTAGTGTAACAAGGTAGAAGCCGCAATCAGTCTGTGGCAGTGACTTTTATATAACCTTTATTTCTGCCGTAAAAAAAATCTAATTAACATTAAAAATGTATTTTGTAAGAAGTAGTTGGACAGCAGAAATGGCTCAAATATTACAATTATTTTTCCACTACTAATTAATTACCGTTGAGCTCAAAGGTTATATTAATACACGGTTAACGAATGTGTTTTTATGACGACGATTTGTGAGACGAACAAAGGTAAACTTACCTTTGTTCGTACGATGGTCTTTCGGTGCATTTCAAGGTCCTCTACCCATCCGTCGGTAAACTGTACCTGGGCTTGTTGCAGTGAGCTGAAGTTACTAAACTTCATGAGTGTATGCACTCACTCCAAGAAGCGTATAATTATAGATCTGAGCGTGGTGAAAGTTGGGCAGCACGCTAACGTCTTTTGTCCCTCTGTGTGCTCGTAAGGGTCTGACCCTTTCACTCCTTTGATTTTTCCTCGTATCTTTTCTTTGTCTTTTCGTCGAGTCTGTCTTTGTACGGACCGGCATTGTTCTCCGTCGTTTTGTACATACCTTTTTTGTGCGGCAAAGAAAAGACAAGAAGGTATTGGAACCGGAGAATGAACGTTTTGCGGTGCTGCAATTGCAAATGCTTGTATTTGATGCGGTACTTGGATTGTTTTGCCAGGAGTTCCCGGCATGCAATGCATTCCCAATGCACATGGCCTTGTCTAGATTCAGATGCTCTAAAACTCCGGAAAGCAAGTTTACAAAGTACTGCCCCGTGGATGCTTCGCACCTCACTATGGAGACAAGCCTCTCCTGCACAGACTCAGTAACATACCTGATGATTACTGAACACTGATCATAACCTGTGATGTCTTGGGTTGTGTCTAGCTGAACAGAAAACATCCCAGCTTTCTGGACATCACTGGCGATGCTCTCTTGAAGGAGATGGCCAAGTGCATCAATCACTGAGTTGACAGTTGTTTTGGAGAGTAGGGTGATGAGAGATCCTCTACCTCTTGATCCACTGGTCTGATGCAACTTCTTGCTTTTTTCAATGCAGTCATTCAAATGTTCTCCAAGGCACATATCATACTTGCCTAATAACACAATCAGTTCCAGAAAGTTACCATGATCGATGGTGTTATCACCTAAAGTGTATGCAGCCTCATTCTCCACATGCCTATAGCTGAGTCCCCTCTTCCCAAGTACTTTGATCACATCCACTATACGCTCTAAAACTTGCCGTCTCTTTTTCACTTGTGCTCTGTGAGCTGACAACTGACTGCCAGCAAACAAGCTCCTGATGTTGCCTTTTGAGCACCTTAAGAAAAAAGCTTCAGCACAGGTCTGGTGTGTATTGCTCTTTTCATGCTCCTCTGTGCGCAGATGTATATGTCGCCAGTCACTCATGCCTGTTATAAATGTGCTGGTGTCAGTCAGCCTTGCAAATGCCAGACACACAAAGCAGAACAATAAATGGCGTTCTTTGCAATAAGTAAGCCACTTCCTGTTGGTGCCATCTTTACAGCTGAACACCCTCATCACAACTGCACTGCTACTGTTCTGCTGTGGGTGGTAATCTAAGAAGGCCTGTAATATGGCAGGTTCAGGGCGAGCAAAGTAATCGATGCCCTGGCTCTCACTCTCCTGCTCTTCCATCTCTCTCTCCTGCTCTTCCATCTCTCTCTCCTGCTCTTCCATCTCTCTCTCTTGCTCTTCCATCTCTCTCTCCTGCTCTTCCATCTCTCTCTCTTGCTCTTCCATCTCTCTCTCTTGCTCTTCCATCTCTCTCTCTTGCTCTTCCATCTCTCTCCTGCTCTTCCATCTCTCTCTCCTGCTCTTCCATCTCTCTCTCTTACTCTTCCATCTCTCTCTCTTACTCTTCCATCTCTCTCTCTTGCTCCATCTCTCTCTCTTGCTCCATCTCTCTCTCTTGCTCTTCCATCTCTCTCTCTTGCTCCATCTCTCTCTCCTGCTCTTCCATCTCTCTCTCTTGCTCTTCCATCTCTCTCTCCTGCTCTTCCATCTCTCTCTCTTGCTCTTCCATCTCTCTCTCCTGCTCTTCCATCTCTCTCTCTTGCTCTTCCATCTCTCTCCCCTGCTCTTCCATCTCTCTCTCTTGCTCTTCCATCTCTCTCTCTTGCTCTTCCATCTCTCTCTCCTGCTCTTCCATCTCTCTCTCTTGCTCTTCCATCTCTCTCTCTTGCTCTTCCATCTCTCTCTCCTGCTCTTCCATCTCTCTCTCTCTCTTGCTCCATCTCTCTCTCTTACTCTTCCATCTCTCTCTCTTACTCTTCCATCTCTCTCTCTTACTCTTCCATCTCTCTCTCTTGCTCCATCTCTCTCTCTTGCTCCATCTCTCTCTCTTGCTCTTCCATCTCTCTCTCTTGCTCTTCCATCTCTCTCTCTTGCTCTTCCATCTCTCTCTCTTGCTCCATCTCTCTCTCCTGCTCTTCCATCTCTCTCTCCTGCTCTTCCATCTCTCTCTCTTGCTCTTCCATCTCTCTCTCCTGCTCTTCCATCTCTCTCTCTTGCTCTTCCAGCTCTCTCTCTTGCTCTTCCATCTCTCTCTTGCTCTTCCATCTCTCTCTCCTGCTCTTCCATCTCTCTCTCCTGCTCTTCCATCTCTCTCTCCTGCTCTTCCATCTCTCTCTCTTGCTCCATCTCTCTCTCTTGCTCCATCTCTCTCTCTTGCTCTTCCATCTCTCTCTCTTGCTCTTCCATCTCTCTCTCTTGCTCTTCCATCTCTCTCTCCTGCTCTTCCATCTCTCTCTCTTACTCTTCCATCTCTCTCTCTTACTCTTCCATCTCTCTCTCTTACTCTTCCATCTCTCTCTCTTGCTCTTCCATCTCTCTCTCTTGCTCTTCCATCTCTCTCTCTTGCTCTTCCATCTCTCTCTCTTGCTCTTCCATCTCTCTCTCTTGCTCTTCCATCTCTCTCTCTTGCTCTTCCATCTCTCTCCCCTGCTCTTCCATCTCTCTCTCTTGCTCTTCCATCTCTCTCTCCTGCTCTTCCATCTCTCTCTCTTGCTCTTCCATCTCTCTCTCCTGCTCTTCCATCTCTCTCTCTCTCTTGCTCTTCCATCTCTCTCTCTTACTCTTCCATCTCTCTCTCTTGCTCCATCTCTCTCTCTTGCTCTTCCATCTCTCTCCCCTGCTCTTCCATCTCTCTCTCTTGCTCTTCCATCTCTCTCTCCTGCTCTTCCATCTCTCTCTCTTGCTCTTCCATCTCTCTCTCTTGCTCTTCCATCTCTCTCCCCTGCTCTTCCATCTCTCTCTCTTGCTCTTCCATCTCTCTCTCCTGCTCTTCCATCTCTCTCTCCTGCTCTTCCATCTCTCTCTCTTGCTCTTCCATCTCTCTCTCTTGCCTCCCCTTTCCTTCATCCACCTGCTGGCCTCCACCACTTGCTGATCTTGCTAAATCTATGGAAGCTATGCCATAGCTACCACCAAACAATTCAGTAATTTTCACACATTTGGCAGCGTCTGCCTGAAGGGCTTGTTTCTTTTTGGCCCTAATTTTTTCGGCACCTCCTTTCCTTTTTTTGTTCTCCATTTTCTTTAGTTCGTCTATAAGATTGCTAAACAAGGGGGAGGGTGCATCCGACCTCCTCGGCTGTAATTGGTCCAGCCCAGAGTCGATCATGACCAATTGGCCAATCCAACACCTTTCATTGTTTATACCCTTCCCCCAAAAAAAACAAAAAATCGCCAGCGGCCCACCGGGCAAATGCCCGGTATGCCCGATGGCCAGTCCAGCTATGAGGGCAGGGCTGTGTTGGTCTGAGACTGTAGACATTAAAAAGTCCACAGGAGAGATGGTAGCTGATTAAACAAGTGTCATGAGATAATAACAAAATGCAAAGATTGGTGACAGCGCTTGGAACCATAAGGCAACAAAAAACTGTGAGAAATAATTTAGGCTCTGCCTGTGAATCACTCTTTGCTTCTCTTCTTCCTTCCATCCCATCATTTCATATATCACTCTGCACTTGCTGTCTATGTGAGAACAAGGCACAACTTGCTATTGCAATAAACTATAATCTAATTATCCACACCTAACAACTCCTGCACTTAATCTATAATAAAATGATGACAGAAAAATGTTATAGCCCTGCCTTTAGTAGCCTCACACAGCTCCTGCTGTTTCCTCCTCATGTCCTTACCAGCCATGTCTGGACAATGTTATATCATGAGTAATATTTTTTTTTAAAAATCCATCTAAATAAAACACACACATGCACACACACACAGTGACATTTTAGACCTTCTTCAGAATACTGTATATACTATGGGCATCATGGTGCTGATCCAGAATCCTTACATTATTATTTATTACTAGAGCTACAATAATAAAGCAAAGAGGAGGGGGAAGTAATAAATATGAAATAATGTATTTATGATGATTCCATTTGTTTCACTATCCACTCTGTGCAGAGGCAAAGCTTATTACATTTTTAAACTGTAGAGATACAATCATTTTACTGCTGTAAAATCCAAATGTTGTCTTATTTAAAATATAAATCTAATATAATCTGCTTCTTAATGTATGTTCTTTAAAATACAGCGTGTGTTTTTAATATATTATAATTATAATAATGCATAATTATGTGGACATGCATATTAGATCGTTTTTTAGTGAAATATAATCCCTCCAGAAAGGCAGGAAAAGCCCGGAAACTTACTTTAAAACTAAATATGTTCCCTAAAACGGTGACAGAGCTACAGACCCATGACAGCCTTACACAGGTAGCCAGCAGCTGTGACCAGCACTACCTGTGCAGTTAATAAAAGGACAGGTAATGTTTGTCGCGCTGTTGCACACACAGCACGCTCGTTTGTTTCAGTTCGTCAGTAGCAACAAGACAGCTTACCAACGTGTACGTAATAAGCTAATACTCCTGGGTGCTACACACTACAGTGTGCGCTGTACACCTACTTACTGGTTTTGTCGCATCAGTCTGTGTCTCTGAGTTAACTTGTGTTTCTCCTACAGCTCCGGACCGCAACAAATGCGCGTGCTCTTTGTGAGCTCGTTCCCGGCTCGTAACCAGCGCGTTCTGCCGTCAAGGGCGATCATTGGTTAAATGTGATCATGTGACTGATGGAAGCCAGATCCTTTTATTTAGCAAAATGTGATTAATAGTTAAATATTATTGTTGAGGGGCACAGACAGGACTCTGCACACACACACACATTAAAAAAAAAATAATAATAATTTTTAAAAAAAAAGTTGCCTCAACAAAAGGGCACCTTGGGCACCCATCAGGAAAGGGGCGGGTGCTCAAGCCCCTCTAGCCCCCCCCTCTGCACGTGCCTGCTGTTAGGTTAATTGTGCTGATCCTCGGGTTGGGGGATTTGTGTTTGTACTGGAGCGCAAAATTCAAACCAATGGAAGATGGACAACAAAAGTTCAAAGCCATCAGGTGCTCAGGTTAGAAAAAAGAGAAAAGATGCAGGTAAGCAGACGTGTGATTGGATAATGGCAGGTCATCCTGAACCAATCAGACTAAACTCCAAACAATACATTATGTTACAGATTTTAATATTAATTAGTCATTGTTACTTGTTGATTTGTCCTTTTCTCATTGTGTGACGAATTATGACGACTGTTTGGTAGCTGTTATTGTCTCTCTCTCTCTCTTCATGTGTGTTTCTCTGGTGAAACAACAGTTTTGTGTTAATGTTAGGGCTGCACGATTTTGCATAAAATGAGAATCACGATGTTTTGGCTTAGAATTGAGATCATGATTCTCTCATAACAATAAATAAACATAAAACAACAAATGTCTCACGTTTTGTTGTTGCAGCAAAATGTTGTCCTGCTTGAAATTCCGTCTCCACCGTTGCTCGACGCTGCGTGTACAGAGCAGGTAGTGCAACAATAGAAAAATAGTTGCGGGACGGCACTGTGTAGCGTTTGTCTAGGGTGTTGATCGTTTTCCTAAATCCCTCGTTTTGCACAGTGTTGATGGAGCCATATCTTTGGTCAGGTGATAAGTGATAGCCTCCGTGATGTCTTTGTGCCTGCGGGAGTTCGACGTGTATAGGGAAGCGCTGTATAAGGTTCCCGTTATTGATGTTTGGGTGGTTGACCGGGACGGATTTTCGCCTGTCACTTTCTCGTCATCCCTGACGTGCTCTCCGTTGTTTTTTCCTGCTAATTTTAGCATCACACGGCACAGCTTCTGTATCACGTGGTATAAGGCTCCGCCCTTGTCATTTGTTGAGCAGGAAGAGTGAGCACTTGTTTTCATGCAGAGTACGTCCCGGATCAAAATGTGAAGTTTTACAAATCACCACTTCTTTAGTTAATATCATTTCAGTCTCAGACAATCTTGTTTCTCTTACAGAGGTTGAATGCACCTTCTGCGGATGGCGGTACCACACAGTGTGCGTGGACTTCCCCTGCACAGAAGGCAACTACAAATGCTGTGAATGCTAAATAAACAGAAACAAATGATCCCTGTTGTCTTTGCTTGATGATTGGTTTGAGTCTTGACAATCCACATTGCTGGCGTTGCATCTTTCAATGCCAGCAATGGCAGGTATCAGTGCTCAAACCTGTTGTGTTTGTTTCCAACAAGTTGCCCACCTCGGGAAACAAAAATGTGTTCTTTTACTTGTCAGATGAACATATGAGACACTTTGACTCTTCAGTGCAGTGTGGAGCCTAACAAAGATCTGTTTTGTGTCCCAGCTGATCAGCAGGAGGAGGAGAGTCTGACGGAGCAGCAGAGGAACATTTTCAGCTACTTGGACTCAGCTCAGCCACTACAGAGGAAACAATGAGCTCAACACAGAAGGTGACAGACAGAGCAGGACCATATGACCAAAGATATTTATCACCATATACATTTGAACATTTGCCATAACGATGTAGCTGACGATAGAATTGACAGCAGACAAAATACTTTACAGCTGCACAACTTTATTAAAAACCCATCAATGTATTTTCACTGAAACAAGCAGCTGTTGTTTATGTGCATTAAAGTTATATAAAAATGTAACAGTGCAAATGCAAATTCCTCGCTGACAGTTTAACCAAAAGGCGTTTCCAGTGGAAACTGGCCGACACATCCTGAGCATAACCATGTATAATATCCACTAAACTTCAGAAGAGGTTATACAGTCGTGGCCAAAAGGTTTGAGAATTGCATAAATATTGGAACCTGGAGAAGTTGCTGCTTAAGTTTTTATAATAGCATTTTGCCTGCACTCCAGAATGTTATGAGGAGTGATCAGATGAACTGCATCGTCCTTCTTTGCCATGAAAACGAACTTAATCCCCAAAAAGCCTTACCACTGCATTTCATTGCTGTCATCAAAGGACCTGCTGAGACCATTTCAGTGATCGTCTTCTTAACTCAGGTGAGAATGTTGGCGAGCACGAGGCTGGAGATCATCATGGCTGTATCCCGATTCAGGTTCTGCAGCTTTAAAGTCCTCAAGGGCCGCGTACTCAAAGACCGCTAAGGCCGAAGTGCGAGGCTCGTAGGCTCGTGAAATGGGACATCTAGCCTCCGTCGCGCTGCCCAGGTTGCCTAGCAACCATGATACTAACAGCTGGAAACGTTTCATACAGCTTTGTTTGACAGAAATGAAGGAGAACATATTTAGTTCATTTGTTTCTACATGAGCTCTGTGTGATTTGATGAGTATCTGAGGCTGAGACCACAGGACTGTGAAACATGATTGTTGGGCTTCATTTCTGTGCTGAACAGTCGTTTAAGATTAGCTGTAAATAACAATTAGCTGATGTTGTTCATGAGACTAAAGTCATCTCACTGTGGCAATGTAAATATAATATGACCAATATTATAGTTATTATATTAATCACTTCACTCACAGACAAGTATCTGTGACAGTGTGTATACAGATGTCTCATATATAAGAGACAAATTTTGTTCCTTCAGTATGTTGGCATTATTACATTTGGCTCAATGCTTACATATATGTGTAAAAGCAAATGTAGGTGTGATAACTGTGTCTGATAGAATGAAGAGTAGACTGATATATGAAATATTCCTTTATTGGGTGAGAAAATCGGACCATGTCATAACTGCTTTAAGTCACATAGAATAGACATCAGAGCCTTAAACAGGCTGACTTCTGCTAAATGGGTCAAACTGGGCAGAAAGTCTACAAACACATAACATCCTTATAGAATATGATGTAACACTATAGATCAACTTAGCTCAGAATATATTAAATTCAATTTTATTTATATAGCGCTAAATCACAACAAAAGTCGCCTCAAGGCGCTTCATAGATACAGAGAAAAACCCAACAATCATATGACCCCCTATGAGCAGCACTTTGGCAACAGTGGGAAGGAAAAACTCCCTTTTAACAGGAAGAAACCTCCGGCAGAACCAGGCTCAGGGAGGGGCGGCCATCTGCTGTGACCGGTTGGGGTGAGAGAAGGAAGACAGGATAAAGACATGCTGTGGAAGAGAGACAGAGGTTAATAACAGATATGATTCAATGCAGAGAGGTCTATTAATACATAGTGAGTGAGAAAGGTGACTGGAAAGGAAAAACTCAATGCATCATGGGAATCCCCCGGCAGCCTACGTCTATTGCAGCATAACTAAGGGAGGATTCAGGGTCACCTGGTCCAGCCCTAACTATATGCTTTAGCAAAAAGGAACGTTTTAAACCTAATCTTAAAAGTAGAGATGGTGTCTGTCTCCTGAATCCAAACTGGAAGCTGGTTCCACAGAAGAGGGGCCTGAAAACTGAAGGCTCTGCCTCCCATTCTACTTTTAAATACTCTAGGAACAACAAGTAGGCCTGCAGAGCGAGAGCGAAGTGCTCTAATAGGGTGATATGGTACTACAAGGTCATTAAGATAAGATGGGGCCTGATTATTTAAGACCTTGTATGTGAGGAGCAGGATTTTGAATCCTGGATTTAACAGGAAGCCAGTGAAGGGAAGCCAAAACAGGAGAAATCTGCTCTCTCTTTCTAGTCCCTGTCAGGACTCTTGCTGCAGTATTTTGGATTAGCTGAAGGCTTTTCAGTGAGTTTTTAGGACTTCCTGATAATAATGAATTACAGTCGTCCAGCCTGGAAGTAATAAATGCATGAACTAGTTTTTCAGCGTCACTCTGAGACAGGATATTTCTAACTTTAGAGATGTTGCACAAATGGAAGAACGCAGTCTTACATATTTGTTTAATATGTGCGTTGAAGGACATGTCCTGGTCAAAAATGACTCCAAGGTTTCTCACAACGTTACTGGAGGCCAAGGTAATGCCATCCAGAGTAAGAATCTGGTTAGATACCATATTTCTAAGATTTTCAGGGCCGAGTACAATAACCTCAGTTTGATCTGAATTAAGAAGCAGAAAGTTAGCGGCCATCCAGGTCTTTATGTCTTTAAGACATTCCTGCAGTTTAACTCATTGGTGTGTGTTATCTGGCTTCATGGACAGATAGAGCTTGGTGTCATCAGCATAGCAGTGTAAATGTATGCTATGTCTTCTAATGATGCTGCCTAAGGGAAGCATGTATAATGTAAACAGAATTGGTCCTAGCACTGAACCCTGTGGAACTCCATAATTAACCTCAGTGTGTGAAGAGGACTCTCCATTTACATGCACAAATTGGAGTCTATTAGATAGATATGATACAAACCACTGCAGCGCAGTACCTGTAATACCTACAGCATGTTCTGATCGCTCTAATAGGATATTATGGTCGACAGTATCGAACGCTGAACTAAGGTCTAGCACATAGGTGTCAAACTCAAAATTTGGCCCGCAGCCTAATTACATTTGGCCCGCGAGGCCATACCAAATTACTATTAGAGCTGGCCCGCCGGTCTTATGCAGCGCATGTACTGCTAATACTACAACTCCCAGAATGCTCTGTTGGCGTTTTGGCGCGTCAGTCAGGACAGGACCCATTAACGCCCTCTCCTCTGTTTACTGTAGTCATAGCAACCGCATGAATACTGCCGCGCTACCTCTCCCAAAATGGCGAAAAGAAAGAACGAAAACAGGAGCTTCCTGGACAGGTGGGAGACAGAATATCTGTTTACCTATGTAAAAGACAGACCTGTTTGTCTTGTATGTGGAGCTCATGTGGCTTTAACCAAGGAGTACAACATTAGACGACACTATGAAACGAAACACCAAGAGAAGTACAAGGACCTGGACATGACTCAAAGGCGCCGGAAAGCAGAAGAGATGAAAAGAAGTTTTGTTTCACAACAGACTATGTTCAAAAAAGCCATATCACAAAGTGAGGCTGCTGTAAAGGCTAGTTTTGTTGTGGCAGCAGAGATCGCAAAATCAGCCCGGCCCTTCAGTGAGGGAGAGTTTGTGAAAAGTTGTATGATGAAAGTGTGCCCAGAGAAAAAGCAAGTATTTTCAAATGTTAGCCTGAGCAGAAACACAGTAGCTGATCGCACACGTGAACTTGCCAACAATCTAAATAACCAGCTGATGGAGAAGGGAAACAGTTTCGTTGCATTCTCCCTCGCTGTGGATGAGAGCAGCGACGCCTCTGATACTGCCCAGCTTTCAGTCTTCATCTGTGGTGTGGACTCAACTCTCTGTGTTACGGAAGAACTTTTAGGATTAAAATCAATGCATGGAACAACCACAGGGAAGGAAATATTTGAAGAGGTTTCCAAATGTCTAACTGAAATGAAGTTGCCATGGGAAAAACTTGTGGGGTTAACGACAGATGGTGCACCAGCGATGTGTGGTCAAAGGAGCGGACTGGTGGGCAGGGTACGGGAGAAGATGCGAGCGGAGAACTGTGCAGGTGAGCTGACTGTTTATCACTGCATCATACATCAAGAATCACTTTGTGGCAAAGCCCTAAAGATGGAACATGTTATGACCGCAGTAACACGAGTAGTTAACTTTATAAGAGCCAAAGGTCTGAATCACCGCCAATTCAAATCTTTTCTTGAGGAGTGTGGTTCGGAATACGGAGACGTGCCGTATCACACGGAGGTGAGGTGGTTAAGCCGAGGGAAAGTACTGAACAGATGTTTCGAGCTACGCGAGGAAATATTTCAGTTTCTGGAAAGCAAAGGGCAAGACACAGCTGAGCTCAGGGAGCAAGAGTTTCTGTGTGAGCTGGCCTTTATGTGTGATATCACGAGCCATCTCATTGCACTGAACCTGCAGCTTCAGGGATGGGGGCGTATCATCACAGATATGTACGCTGCAGTGAGGGCTTTTAAAACGAAATTGTGCTTGTGGCAGAATCAGATGCTACAAGGAAACCTGGGCCATTTTCCCTGCTGCCAAACGATGAACATGCAAATCTCTACTGCTGTGTTCCCATGTGCACAGTTTGCTGAAAAACTCTGTGTACTCAGTACTGAGTTTACCTGGCGGTTTGCCGACTTTGACGCCCAGAAATGTCGATTTGAACTGCTCAGTAATCCTTTTGCAGTTGACGTGGCAAAAGCACCAACAAACCTCCAAATGGAGCTGATTGAACTCCAGTGTAGTGACACGCTGAAATCAAAGTATGATGCTGTGGGCGCTTCACAATTTCCACATTTCATCCCTGACACAATGCCTGGGCTCCGGACCCACGCTGCTCAGATGCTCTCCATGTTCGGCAGCACTTACCTATGTGAGCAACTATTCTCCTCAATGAAGATGGCCAAAACATCTCACAGGAGACGTCTGACCGATGAACACCTTCACTCGATCCTGAGGATTTCCTCAGCTCAGAGCCTGAGCCCAGACATTGAGGAACTAGCATCCAAGAAGAGATGCCAGGTGTCTGGCTTGGACGCATCAGAGTAGATCAGTGTGTAGCAAACTGAGCTATAATTACCATTTTCTTTGTGCAATTTGTCTTGCTACTCCCAGACATGGGCTTGAATGGTTTCACGTTTAATGATATTTTTATTAGTTAAGTGGTTTATTATTGTTATTTTATTTTTACATTTATTATTAGCCTGGGGAAAAAGTTTACTGCTAAAATTTAAATCAGAAGGCTGCAAATACAATTTTTACTTAAGAAATGCATTCCAGTGATATGTTATTTAATTGGAATTTCAATTTTGCATGTGTGCAATATTAAGTTATATATGTTTATATAAGTTATATATCGTTCAGTATTAAGCGTTTCTTATTCCATATTCAGTTTTTCAGCAAAACTTATTTGAGTCTGTAAGAAAAGGTTCCTTGTTATATTTGGAGGAAGATTTTTTTCAATAAATATTAACGTTGGCCCGCGACTTTGTTCCAGTTTTGAATTTTGGCCCACTGTGTATTTGAGTTTGACACCCCTGGTCTAGCAGGACAAGCACAGAGATGAGTCCACTGTCAGAGGCCATAAGAAGATCATTTGTAACCTTCACTAAAGCTGTTTCTGTGCTGTGCTGAGCTCTGAAACCTGACTGAAACTCTTCAAATAAACCATTCCTCTGCAGATGATCTGTTAGCTGTTTGACAACTACTCTTTCAAGGATGTTTGATATTAGAGCTGGGCGATATATCGAGTTTTTAAAAAATATCGATATATTTTTATACGAGATATAAGATGTGACAATATCCTTTATATCGATATAGTCTATGTTACATTATAATTATACCTGTGGAGCCGCAAGTTTGCCTCTCTTTCGTCCACTTTCGTCTTCACAACGTTACTCGGCCTCGCCTCTCCTTCACTGAACACAACTCCCCCTCCTCCCCCATTGCTTCACCTGCAGGAAGCGACAAGATGGACACGGCAAATCTCCATTAACGAGTTACTGCGCATCGACCCGTGTGTGGGGCTGGACGCCGTCAACGTGTTAGCTAGCTAACCACGCTAACGAGCTAACCACGCTAACGGCATGCAGCCCAGAGGTGGTGCACGGACTAAAATCCTTTCATTTTCTCAAAAGTTGACAGCGCGCCTTATGTATGAATTCTGGTTGTGCTTGATGGCTGCGAACCGATTTTATGTGGTACACAGCGCTCAGCAATCTGTCAAAAAATGTTTTAGTACGACTTTGGTAAGCTACGGAGCTGCACCGCTTGATGGATTGTCAGAGCATTACGGCTGAGCCTCGCGGAGTGATACGTACTGTGCTTCAACACAATATTACAATATTACCCTACTGTGTATAAGGACCATAAATGGCACCTGTTAAGAGACGTGGTTGCGAAGCGGATTTCAAACTCCAGGCTGTCAGTCACGCAGTACAAGTTGGGAACTGAGCAGCTGTGAAATCTGTCTTTGTTATTACGCTCAGCGTCTTTTAGTTTACATTTTGACTGCACAATTGTGAGCTTTTTGTTATGCACAAAAACAACATTGTTTTCTTTTATTTATGGAGCATTATTATTTAATAAATGCTCATAATTTATTTTTGAGTAAATTTTATGTACATCTGCTCTATATATAGATATATATCTTATATCGCCAACAAGCTAAAAAATATCGAGATATGAATTTTGGGTCATATCGCCCAGCCCTATTTGATATGAAAGGAAGGTTGGAGATTGGCCTATAATTAGCTAAGACTGCTGGGTCTAGAGATGGCTTTTTGAGTAAAGGTTTAACTACAGCCAGCTTGAAGGCCTGTGGTACATAGCCGATCATTAGAGATAGGTTGATCATATTTAAGATCGAAGAATTAATTAATGGCAGGACTTCTTTGAGCAGTTTTGTAGGAATGGGGTCTAAAAGACACGTTGAGGGTTTGGAGGAAGTAATTATTGAAGTTAACTCAGAAAGATCAATTGGAGAAAAAGAGTCTAACTTAACATCAATGGTACTAAGAGTAGCTGTAGATAATATTACATCTGTGGGATGATTATTGGTCATTTTTTCTCTAATGATAAAAATTTTATTTGTGAAGAAGTTCATGAAGTCATTACTAGTTAACGTTAAAGGGATGGTTGGCTCAAAAGAGCTCTGACTTTTTGTCAGCCTGGCTACAGAGCTGAAGAGAAACCTGGGGTTGTTCTTATTTTCTTCAATCAGTGATGAATAGTAAGATGTTCTGGCTTTGCGGAGGGCTTTCTTATAAAGCAACAAACTATTTCTCCAGGCTAAATGATGATCCTCTAAATTTGTGACACGCCATTTCCTCTCCAGCTTACGAGTCATCTGCTTTAGGGTACGTGTTTGAGAATTATACCACGGAGTCAGGTACTTCTGATTTGAGGCCTTAGTTTTCACAGGAGCTACAGTATCCAGAGTCGTACGTAGTGAGGAGGTGAAATTATTAACAAGAAAATCGACCTCTGTTGGGGTAGCGTTCAGATAGCTGCTCTGCTCTGTGTTGGTACAGGGCATTGGAGATGATAACAGTGGGTGGATTATATTCTTAAACTTAGTTACAGCGCTTTCAGAAAGACATCTACTGTGATAAAGTCTACTCTCCACCGCTGTGTAATCAATTATTGTAAATGTAAATGTTATCAGGAAATGATCAGACAGGAGAGGGTTTTCAGGAAACACTGTTAAATGTTCAGGTTCGATGCCATATGTTAAAACAAGATCTAGAGTGTGATTAAAGTGGTGGGTGGGTTCTTTTACATTTTGAGAGAAACCAATTGAGTCTAATAACAGATTAAATGCCATGTTGAGGCTGTCATTTTTAGCATCTACATGGAAGTTAAATCAATTTGTTGATCAATTATTAAGTCATGTACTAACAGAGACTTGGAGGAGAGAGACCTAATGTTTAATAATCCACATTTCACTGTTTTACTCTTTGGTTCAGATGTGGATACTGTATTGTTCTTTCTTTGTAATTGTTTATGTTTAAGTTGTTTGTTGCTGGTTTTTAGTTTGTTTTTTGTCTGTTTGGAAGCTGACACAGTCTCTATGGAGATGGGTTTTTGGGGGGGTAGCAGGAGGAGAGAAGCTGCAGAGAAGCGTGTAAGACTGCAACTCTGCTTCCTGGTCCCAACTCTGGATAGTCATATTTTGGGGGGTTTAATAAATTTGTCCATATTTCTAGAAATGAGAGCTGCTCCATCCAAAGTGGGATGGATGCCGTCTCTCCTAACAAGACCAGGTTTCCTCCAGAAGGTTTGCCAATTATCTATGAAGCCCACATCGTTTCTGGGACACCAATCAGACAGCCAGCAATTTAAGGAGAACATGCGGCTAAACATGTCACTCCTGGTCTGATTGGGGAGGGGACCAGAGAAAACTACAGAGTCCGACATTGTTTTGGCAACGTTGCACACAGATTCAATATTGATTATAGTGACCTCCGATTGGCGTAACCGGGTGTCATTACTGCCGACGTGAATTATGATTTTACTGAAATATACATAAAGCATATAAACAATTACAGCAATATGATGCAACAAACACAGCAGCTACTGATCCAAAATACTCAAAGCTTCATAGAACTGAAACCAACATTTATTTTTAGCTCCATCCTGCTGCTGATACAGACTTTAGGTTTCTGAACATTAAACTTGTTGCTGCCTTTCATAGTGTGTAACTTGAAGGCCCTGAGTACTCTGAGTACTTTCTCCCACACTGGAAACACTGGGATGATCACATTATTTGAACATTACCTAATAAGACTGATTCAGCACAGACAGTTATGTTAAACTTTCCTAGCAGTCCTTCACAAACAGGGAACAGTCTGTCTATTCTCTCCATCTGTCAGCTGCTGCTGGCTCTTCCTCCTCCTCTTCCTCACACACTGCTGAGTTTGTCCTGGTGGATCATCAGGGCTGCAAAGCCTCACAGATGATGTGCAGCAGTGGCTCCCTCAGTCTGTCCTCACTCTGGACACTTGCAGTCGTCACACATGGAAATCAAATGTGTGATAAGCTGCAGGATTCAAACACAAGTGTAACTTATAAACACATGTTCATACTTTTATTCCACAATCAGAGAGAAAGAAACAGAGAGAGAGTGCAGGACAGACAGACAGGTGACAGTCTCAGGTGTACACACTGCTACACAACAGCACCAGAGAAGCAGGATTTAGTGTTTGTGTTATTACGAGTGTAAACAAGAAGAGTTCCAGATGGTGCAGTGGACACATGTGTGACTGCTGTGATTAAAGCATCTTTCTTTCAGCTTAACGAGTGAACCGTCAGCTCGTTCAAACACACGTTAAAGTGCGTTTGGCTCGACACCACCGAACAGAGGCAGCAATATAACACAGCTAACATTAACAGTGCAGTGAATCCTGCTTGTGCCGTGATGTTCAGGACTGCAAACCGAGCAGCATCACTGACTTTCAGCTTGTTGTGTTTGTGGATATATGACTGACTTTAATTATCCACAAAATCATCACATTCTCTGTCAGATTAAGGTCGACTATTGAACGGCGTATATTTTAAAGGCTTTAAAACCAAGTTAACGCTGAAAGTACAAACATCACTAATGTCACATAACTCTGCCGACAAGGCATAGCTATGGCTATGAAATGCTCTTTGTGTATCACTTCTTCATTATGAAAGATGTCATTAATGCACTAGTAATGTCTCATCTGGAGTATTGTTCAATCATTTGGTCAGCAGCTAATAAGACAGATCTTAACAGACTTCAGTTAGTCCAGAATAAGGCATCCAGATTAGTGTGAAGATGTTCATACTATACTAATATTGATAAAATGCATAATAACCTTTCTTGGCTTCCTGTACAGGCTAAAATATTCTATGGCTTACTTGTAGTTCTAAAGAAAGCAATTCTGTTAAACACACCACATTTATTCTGCTCAGCTGCAGTATCCAGATGAAATACATCATCATATTACACAGTTTTCAACAAGCTGCAATTTAGTAAATGCTCGAGTTAAAAGTAACGTTTTGTAAAACTGTTACATTTAGAGCAACTTTTAAGTGGAATAAGTTGCCTTAAAAAATTAGAGAATTATTCAAAACTTCAATGAAGACTTAAAAGCCGATTTACAGAGCTTTTAGTTGTTGTAAATATTGTAAGACATGATTTGTTTTTGAAATTTGTGTAATGTGCCTCAATGTTATTGATATTATTATTATTATTATTGATTGCTTATATTTGAACAATTGTGAAACCTCACTGTGGATGTAAGAGTGAAATTATGTGGATATCTTGAATCCACTTTATTGTGTAATATTTTATGTGAGTATTTGACGGAAGACGAGCAACATCTGTTGTGGAAGCTAACGGGGTTCCTTTAGAATAAACAAACATAGGATTTATTATCACTGAATAATTCTGTATAAATCTATACAAATTATAGAAATATGTAATACGAAACAACAAAATAATCTAATTTATAAAATAATGTGTGTGTGTGTGTGTGTGTGTGTGTGTGTGTGTGTGTGTGTGTGTGTGTGTGCATGATTTTAGTGTTTGAACAATCATGAATTATCTTTAACAGCAGGTTGGATGTAATGTGTTAGAACTACCAGCAGGTGGGGATAAGAGACCTTTAAGGTGTTTGGTGCCACGCTCCACCTTCAGGTTTAAAACTAGTGTTAATGGAGTTTGAAGGTTGAGTTTGTTCCACGACTGCATTTCACTCACTGCCACTGTTTGTATCTCTGTCACTGCAGGACCAACATGGAGCCAGAAGTCAGCGCTCTCAGGAGGCCGACAAACCTCACAGAAGAAAGGGAGAGAAAAAACACACCTGTGACGAGTGTGGGAAGGGTTTTACTGTGAGGGCTAAACTAAAACAGCATCAGGTCATCCACACTGGAGAGAGACCGTTCAGCTGTGACTTGTGTGGAAAGTCTTTTTCCTTGAAGGGTCACCTAAAAACACACCAACTCATCCACAGTGGAGTTAAAGCGTACAGCTGTGATCAGTGTGGGAAGGGTTTTACTCTGAAGGCTTCACTAAAACAGCATCAGGTCATCCACACTGGAGAGAGACCGTTCAGCTGTGACTTGTGTGGAAAGTCTTTTTCCTTGAAGGTTTCCCTAAGAAAACACCAACTCATCCACAGTGGAGTTAAAGCGTACAGCTGTGATCAGTGTGGCAGAGCTTTTACTCGCAGTAGCCACTTACAGAGTCATCTAGTTACCCACTCTGGAATTAAGCCATACAGCTGTGACATCTGTGGAAAAACTTTCAGCCAGAGAGGGAGCCGAAATACACACCTACGCATTCACACCAGACATGATGTGTACTGCTGTGAACAGTGTGGCAAATACTTTACAACAGACTCACACTTACAACAACACATGTTTACCCACACTGAGGAGAGACCTTATCAATGTGACCTGTGTGAGAAGAATTTTAAATCTCCACATGACCTGAGACGACACCAACAGATCCACACCAGAAAGAGAGTCTACAAGTGCAGCTACTGTGAGGTATGTATTTATATTGTTATCTTGTCATTTTAGCCTGACTGTTTGGAACAAGTCTGCTCATTAAACTGTGTTAGCATGTTAGCAATTCTACTGCATGGAAAAGCAGCTCTGAGTGATTATTCAGATTTTCCTTTCAGTTATGATTTTAGTATTACTGTAGTATTATGGTGGTAGTATTGTAGTTATTGCAGCCCAGTAAACTGAGTGTGTTAACTGAAACAGTCAAATGTAGTTGGACGTCTGCAGAGATGCTCTTTATTTCAGGCGACGTTCAGGATACAAATGTTGAAGGACTGACTTACACTGTCTTTGTGTCTTTGTTTAGAAGCAGAGCGACACAGATGGATCCAGTTCTCAACCCTGTCATCACTGTGGTGGTGGGAAAGACTTTCATTGTGACCTCTGTGGAAAAACTTTCAGTCGGCAAAAGACCCTAAAAGTACATCAACGTAGACACACTGGAGACAAACTGAAATACTGCAAAGAATGTGGGAGAAGCTTCACCACATCAAGTGAGTTAAAACAACATGAACTGATTCACAGTGGGGTTAAAAAGCACCTCTGTGATCAGTGTGGGTCATCCTTCACCACTGCATGGAAGCTTGAATCACACAAACGAGTCCACACAGGAGAGAAACCACACAAGTGCAGACACTGTGAGAGAAGCTTCTCACAGTCAGGTAATCGTAACATTCATGAACGTGCACACATGGAAGGAAACTACAGCTGTGACCAGTGTGACAAGAGCTTCAGGAATCTCAGTTCATACTCTGCACACAAACGATCCCACGTTACTAATAAACTGTTTCACTGTTACCAATGTGCCCAAACATTCACCTCATTGTCTGCTCTGTGCAAACATCAGCGCGATCACTCAGGGCTGAAATCACTCCCATCACTGGATCACAGTGAATCTGAAGACACAGAAAGATCCTCTGGTTTCTGTGTCAGACTCAAAAAGCTTGAGATCAGGCTCCACAGAGTTCAGATAGAATCATTTAAACTTGTGTTGAACTGAACTGGTTGCTGGGCTGAACTTCTACATAATACAGATCTACATGGGATCTTCTTTTCTGTTGTTTTACTGAGTCAGTTTTGTCCTTTTTTCTCTGTCCTGGTTTTGCTCGTCTGTAAATGATTGAAACTCAGTCAAATAGTTCATTGTTCTCCAGCAAAACGTTTTGGAAACTCATGTTTAACCTTTAAAACTCTGACATGTTTTAGCACACAAGGCTTCATCGGGGAGTTCACTCATGATTGGACCATGAGAACAAAGGATTTTAGTTCTTTCAAAGAGAGTCTTGGAGATGTTTGATGTTTCTGTTTTTCTGAAACCACCTGAAAGAAAAACTATTTTTCTTGCTTTATGTAGTGTGGAAGTTTTTAATGTTTCTTCATCTGTGATGTTCTTGAATGTGTTCACGTGAAGATGGTACAAATAAACTGTCCTTTCAGCTTTAGCTCCTAATTTATTCATTATTTATGGATGTAGCACAGCAGCCGTCTCTTGATTAACACATGGAGGGCTCGGGATCTGATGGTGTCGTCTCCCTAATTTGCCCACTCAGTAAATCTCACTCATGGCCAAGAAATTGAAATAAACCTTGTTTCCCTGCTGGATAGTGATCCACTGTAACTCTGCTCCACCTTCCTGTTTAGGATTTCTGTGGCTGAAGTAAAATTCCCTCCATCCATCACTTATCCCAGCTAACCCAAAGTGAAATAAAGTTTTGCTCGTCTTAAAAAAGCATTACAATAATGGGCATTACCAATGCAAACTGAATGATACAGAAGATGAAAGAAGAGACTTTGATCAGTTAATAAAGCTCATGATCTGGATTCATTGTGGCTGCTACACAGATACTTCTGGGTCACTTCTCTCAGTTAGGAACCTTCCTCACCAAACTGACTGTTGGACCACACCCCTGGTTTCATGAGAAATTGTTTCAGCCATGATTTCTCTTCCTGTATTTCAGAGTAAAGACTGAAGTGACAAATGGAAGCATGTTTAAAAAACACAATGTGAGAGAGACGTTGAGGTCCTTAGAAGTTACCCTGGGTTTTTCTGTCACCCTGCTAGATGTTACACACCTTGTTATTGGACTGGTTTCTACTGCTGGACTACTCCTGCGGAGAGTAACAATACTCTTACTAATTAGCTCCCTTTCACAGCTTTGGGGATATTTATTTTTGTGTTTGCAGCGCTGTGAGCCAGAACAGCGAGAGAAAAATCTGCAACAGCGACGAGCCGAATGCTTACGTGAATCGCAGCAGCTGCTCATGTGCTACGCTGAATTAGAGGATATCTTTGCTCTGGATTTCTATTTCTACTTTTTCATTTCTATATGATTCTTCTTGCATCTAAACAAAGATGATTCAATTTGCTAAATGTTGATGGCTCTTCGTGCTCAGGTGTAAATGAGACGTAATATTTGCTCTTGGTTTGGTTCTCCTGTACAGAACCTTGCAGTACAACAGAAACCTAAAAACATTATTTGTAGTTGTTATTCTTAGTTGTTCTGCTGCCTAAATACCACAGGGTCTGATTATGAAGTTATTGAGCTGCACATACGTTACGACCTGCTTAAGTTCGAGGTCACAGCGTCTGTAGAGCAGCTGGAACATAATGAAGTCTACAAGGTTAAAGTTTTCTCTTCAGTTATTGTTCTTTCTGCTGCTTGGTTTGATGGATCTGAGAGCTTTTGTTTTTATTATTGTTATTATAATTATCATTAATATTTTACTCTCTAGAAGCTTTAAAATAGTGTTTGTGTTTGAAAAAATTGATTTAAGAATTGAACAGAAACATCTGTCCTTCTGAAAATCGCCCAAAGGCACGGAGACAAAGTCAAAGGATGCAACCTGTAACTTTCTCTTCCTTCATGCCAGGACCATCATCCATGATTTATATAAAATGCATATAGCAACAGTAGCACTTTAGTTTGGACTTTATGATTTCTGTAACTGGAAAATATTATTTTGTTTAAAGACAGAAGTGACCGCATAGTTGCAACATCAAAGGGAAATATGAATTAATTAGCATCAAGTATATTTGTTGCTTAAGCGTTTGCACTATAACTTAAGTAGGATTATAACTTTTAAGGAAGGAAAGATTTCAGATATTTAGTTCACTGTTTCAGTTATTTTATATGAAATTAAAACATTTACGTTGGTCAAATATGATGCTCTAAATCAAATAAAAGTTTGAAAATAAATGATGTATTTTTAAATGCTGCAACAAATGTTCACAAAAAGTAACTATAATTAAAACCAGTTAAACAAAATCAAATGTTTGAATCATGCTTAACCAAATGCCAGGCTGCAGAGCTGAACCTAAAGTATACGTAGAAAGATTTCAACATCTGAGCAGTTTTTAATGTTTTTATCACATATAAATGTCACAGCAGTGGGTCCTGGCCCAATGCTTTGTGTTTTTGGTTTTCTTTGACTCTTGTTTTTCTTGGTTTTTGTTCTTCTTATTTATCAGGCTCTCAGTAATCTTAGTTCTCCCTCCCTCAGTGTTCATTTCAGCCTGTGTTTAGTTTCTGTTCCCGTGTCCCACGTTTCATCGTTTCATGTCGAGTCAGCCCTGTCTCTCTGTTTCCTGTGTCTCCCCAGTCAGCCCCGCCTCCCTCGGGCACTCATGTGTGATACAGAGTAATAAACCTGACTACATTTGCTACACTCTCTTTATTACCTGTTACTTTAAAATTCATACACTAATTATGTCTGCCCATCTCTCTAATGTGAAGGTCAAAGGTCAACATCCCAGTGACATAAGAATAATCCCAAAGGGGCAAAGGCAGCGGTTAATTTAGCACATTTAGCATTAAGGGTACAGCAAGGATATACTTTTACTTATTGTGGCAGGGGTGTGGTCTCTGGCCTGCTGCAGTGGAGGCTGGTGGCGGGACGTTGGACGGCACAGGTGAGGGTGATGGAGCTCATGACTCTCCCCTTTATAGTGACGGAGGAGACTGGCGTGGGGGAAGCGTGTAGTGGAGGAAGCCGAGGAGAGAGCTGGTTTCTGGCTACAAAGACGGCGTCAAACCAGAAAAGATTGCTTGTGGTCAAATAATGTGTAATAATGATGAAATAAATAGGCCATTGGGAAAAACGGGATTTTGAAATAAAGACTGACTTTGAAAAAAAGGACATTTTGGATTAAAAATGGCTGGGAATAAATAAAATGCCTCAGGAATAATCTCTGTTATTGTGAAAAATAATGATCATGAAATAATATTTCACAATAATAAGTAAATTTATATAGCAGAATGCAATATATTTCACAATAATGAGCTTCTTTTCAAAATGTGTTCAATTATTTCACAATATCATTCTCACATTACATATCTGTGTCTTATTTATTCACATAGTTATTTATTTCATCATGACTTATTTATTTATTTAATTTTGAACACTTTGGAGTTCCATATGGTTGTAGTGGGCTTGTAATGTAAATGTGTCTGATTAAATGTGACATTAATGCTGACGCTGCATCAAACCCTGATAAAACAGTTCTATTAGTGGGTCTGTGTGATCAGCATCAGTGGGTGAAGCTGAGGCCTTGACTAGTAGAACGTCATGTTGGTGTTTAACAACACATGAGCCAACATCAGACTCCGAGCGCTACGATGCTAAAGATCAGAAGATCCAGTGTGACATCATCGTTACCTGGCAACAGCAGCCCTCATCTGACTTTATTGGAGGATATTTACACCAGCAACACGGTTTAGTTTGATATGACGGATTAACAACATGCGCTGTGATATCCAGTTCATCTGTAATAGATACTGGATCTAATCAGTGAGCAGATATTTGATCAGTTTATTTATAATTATACTAGAAACAAATACAACTGTGTTGGTGATTCATGCAAACTTGCATATCAGCCTTTGAAGGTTTTGTAGTATTGAGAACAAAGAGGTTGTGTTAGGGCTGAAAAGCCCGACTTGTTCTCCTCTGCAGGTCAACAAATGCACCACAGAAGTTTGTATTTGCACAGCCTGTATATGTTTGATGGCTTTATTATTCTCTGTTCAAAGACAGTAAATATGGAAAATGTCTCATGTAGTATCAGCTTCATTTAAAATGACTGCAGCAAACATTTAGAGAACATGTGCTGCTGTTTGTCCTACATTTCAACACTGAATGAACCCTGAAAACATGATGGCAGCTGGCAGGTTGGAGTTCACATGAAATATCGGCTGTATGAAGACTGGAAATATAGATGATAAAAACATGCAGCCAAACATTTGTGGTCATGGATAAACTATCTGATCCAAAAAGCAGGAAGTGACACAGCTAGAAAGTGTGTAACAGCTGAAGTCAAATGTGATGCAGAGTTGAATCTGCACTTGGATCCATCTGTGAAAGGTCCACATGTAGGGATCACATGAGTCCTGATGTTTGTCAGTCAGCTTGATAACTCCATCTACTGTGGGCTACATATACTGGGCTGGTAGCTCCACAGTGTTGGAAAGAAACTATTAAATGTGCAAAGTTTAAAATCAGAGGCTCTTCTAACACAGGAGCCATGTTGAGTTTAGATCACAGCCGACCACCGGAAATGGCTGAAATGAAATGGAATGAAGCCCATTGACAGCCAGCAGGTCTAAACAGGAACATTTGTATGTGTGGCAATGATGTGGCTGCAGCTGACACAGGATTGGTTCAAACTAAACATCAGACACATTTCACAGAGTTCACAAATAAACTCACGTTTTTATTTTTGAAGATCATCATAAAGTAGAATTTATGGTCCAGTAGAAACAGCAGGAGGTTTGAGCCCTACTGATGGCAAGGCAAGGCAAGTTTATTTGTATAGCACAATTCAACAACAAGGTGATTCAAAGTGCTTTACAGAGACATTAGAAACAAAAACAAATAAAAAGCATGATTTAAAATTGATTAAAACAAGCAAACAAACGAACTAACAAACAAAACAGTATATAAAATCAAAACAGATCAGAACAGTAGATAAAATCAGTAGTTAAATGTAAGTTTTGAAATTTAAGCTTAAAAGTGTGGATTTGGTGCTTTATTCAAATGCAGCTGAGAATAGGTGAGTCTTCAACCTGGATTTAAATAAACTGTGTTTCAGCTGATCTGAGGCTTTCTGGGAGTTTGTTCCAGATATAAGGAGCATAAAAGCTGAATGCAGCTTCTCCGTGTCTGGTTCTGACTCTGGGAACTGATAAAAGACCGGATTCAGATGACCTGAGGGATCTGGAAGGTTCATACTGGGTCAGGAGGTCACTGATGTATTTTGGTCCTAAACCATTCAGAGCTTTATAGACCAGCATCAGAACTTTAAAGTCTATCCTCTGACGGACAGGCAGCCAGTGTAAAGACCTCAGAGCTGGACTGATGTGGTCCACTTTTTTGGTCTTAGTGAGGACTCGAGCAGCAGAGTTCTGAATGAGCTGTAGTTGTCTGACTGATGTTTTAGGTAGACCTGTAAAGATGCTGTTACAGTAATCAAGCCTACTAAAGATGAATGCATGGACTAGCTTTTCCAGGTCCTGTTGAGACATCAGATCTTTTATCCTTGAAATATTCTTGAGGTGATAGTAAGCTGACTTTGTTATTGTCTTAATGTGTTTTTCTAAGTTTAGGTCTGCATCCATCACTACACCCACATTTCTCGCCTGGTTTGTGGTTTTTAGATGTATAGATTGAAGTTCTCTGGTGACCTGTAATCGTTTTTCTTTGGCGCCAAAGACTATTACCTCAGTTTTGTTTTTGTTTAGCTGGAGAAAATTGTACGGGGCCTTGGTCTCCTGGTGACATTGTGATATATATTTGTGTGTCATCTGCATAGCTATGACAGTTTATTTTGTTGTTCTTTATAATCTGTGCCAGTGGGAGCATGTAAATGTTAAACAGAAAGGGTCCCAAGATGGAACCTTGGGGAACTCCACATGTGATACTTGTCTGCTCAGATGTGAAGTTACCTATTGATACAAAGTATTTCCTGTTTTCTACGTATGTTTTGAACCAGTTTAGTACAGTTCCTGAAAGACCTGTCCAGTTCTCCAGTCGTTTGAGTAATATGTTGTGGTCAACTGTATCAAATGCTGCACTGAGATCCAGTAAAACTAGGACTGACATTTTTCCACTGTCTGTATTCAGACATATGTCATTAAACAGCAGAAACAGGATTTGGAGGAAGATGTTAATAGATTAGAAAGAATTGTACACTGTGAATCAATGCAAGTCTTTCTATATAGACAGATCTGTAATAATCCCTCAGGTAGGTTCCTCTGGGACAGTCACAGATAGAGACACCAATTCTGACATCCTTTGAAAGCCTGACTTTGAATTGTCATCACTCGTCATCAGAGATGGGCAGTAACGCGTTACTTGTAACGCGTTACTGTAATCTGATTACTTTTTTCAAGTAACGAGTAAAGTAAGGGATTACTATTGCAAAATCAGTAATTAGATTACCGTTACTTTCCCGTAGGAACGCTGCGTTACTGCGTTACTAAAACCGTGATTTTTTTGCGAGAATGTCTCATGACAGTGACGTAAGCAAGTGCGACGTTGGTGACAGCAGCTGTGTGCAGATCAACAATGGATAATATATCGAGTGCGGGAGAGAGTATGAGCGTGCAGCGTTTAAAGCGTGGAAGTACTGACCTTACTTTGAGTTTGATTCCATAAAAAGTGACAAAAACATTAGCGTCCATCGTGCGTGGGAAGAAAACTTCTTTTTACAGCGAAAAAAACCCCTAAACTTCCGAGCAAGCACCGAGTAGCTACGACGTAATGGGAAACTCACAGAGAAACTCGCGGATTCTTCCACTGACCGCGGCACACCTGCACCAGGGTAAACCTCCGCCTACCCTGCTCCTGCTTTACAGGTGAAAATAGAGCAAAAGGACCGCTGAGTCTTTGACTTTATTTATTTTCTGCTGTGTTTTACTTGCATCTATTTGAAAGAGTGAGTGAAAACACAAAAAATATTTTATTTTATGTGCTGGAATGTGTAGAAAATAGGTTTAAATGTTAAACTAATTTATTCAAGTCAGAGAATGTTGCAGATAATTACATTTTTGCTTGATGGATAAAGTTAAAAGATTAAAACTAATAAAACAAGTTTTAAAAAGAAACTTTTCCATCTGATTACATTTTGTATGATGGATTATGCAGAAAAAGTAGAATTGGGCTGAAAGATCTATCGCTTTATCACCTCTTCAGGTTGTAAAGCGTGTTTTTAAAAAGTAACTAAGTAACTAAGTAATTAATTACTTTTGAAAATAAGTAATCAGTAAAGTAACGGGATTACTTTTTTGGGGGAGTAATCAGTAATTAGTTACTGATTACTTTTTTCAAGTAACTTGACCAACACTGCTCGTCATGCACACAGATGTTAATTCTACATATTCCTGGTACTGAACTCTAAATCAATATGAAGAAAATGCTCCTGCTAATCTGCATCTATGTTGATATCAAATCCTTTTCCAGCACATGGATAAATCTCTATAAATCTTTCAGTCTGATCAGAATGGGCACAGTGTTGTTATTGCAGCTCCCTGATGTTTGAAAAGCTAAATGTCCATTTTAAAGTGCTCGTGTGTAGGATTGTGTTTCCTTCCTTTGTGCAGTTCTTACAGTAAACATGTTTGAATGTTTCCTGTTCCCCTGATGCTTCTTCCTGTTGGATAAAATTGGTTTGAATAACATGTTCTTATAGGTTTCAATGAACTTCAAACTGTGATCCACTTACAAAACTGTCTCATTTTATTGGAACGATCCACATTTGCATCCATTCACGGTACATTTGACATCTGAACACGTTTGTACACATGATGAAAGGACAGATGGTGTTTGTGTGTCCTTCTTAAACTGGGGATGTTTCATCATGTAGAACTACTTAGAACAAAGTCTTTGGAACATTTGGAGAACACGTTTAGGAAAGTAACATCCTGGTAGAACATGTTCTTAAAGCAGAGCAGAGCTGCAACATGACTGTGAGGATTCAGAAGAATAAAGTCAGAATACTTTATTATTATGAAGACTAAAGTGCACCTTAATGCTGCCGATGAACACACATGTTCTTTGTGAAAGCATGTGTGAGCACAGCTGACGTGCACCACACTGACCCCACTCGCCCCATTTCTTCATCCAGTTCTTGCTCTTGTGCTTGAAATGAGACGCAGCAAAAGTCAGAGGCTCTAAAATCCACAAAAAGGGGGCTCGTTAGATCAGGATACTGGATGTGATCCATAGAAAACATGGATAATACACCACTTTATTTGAAGCATCTGTAGCACTGCCTCAGCTCTGGATGTTTCCACAGACTCCTCTGTGCACCTAAAGGAAAGGTCAAAGGTCAGCAGCACATGTAGTTGGGACAATTCTTCAGTCGCACAAACTACACAATCATTTTCCTCCAATGACGACTTTTCACTTGCAGAAATGGTCCTGTGTGATTTCTAGGCTGTGATATAAAAACTAGTTCCTAATGGCAGCGACTCACTCAGTAAACATGTGTTTCCTTCACCAACCTCACACACAGATCCAATAAGATCAGGAAGTGGGCAGTATAGTACAATATGTGTTATTCTGTGCTGCACTGCCCAAACTAAAGATCTGCTGAAGTGTTGGAAATGATCCAGATGTTTATTTTGGACGATGCAGCAGAAGATCAGACATGAAAGTGGAGATAACACAGAAGACCTGCAGCAAAGGTCAGAGGTCAGACTGGGCCCCTGGATTCAACAATGAGCCAATGATCATCAAGCAGTGACTAAAGCAGAGCCCTGACGTTCTGACATTCATCACACAGTCAGAACAAATGTCTGCTGATGACTTCATCTCATGAAACGACTGATAGATGTCAGTTCATTGATCAGCTGAGCTGCTGATCTTCATCGTCACAGAAACATTCAGCTTGTTTCAATCAGTAAATAACTCCCACTACTCCCAGTTTGAACTGTTCCCACTCAAAATGCTGTGAGAACAATGATCATTGTAGAACTTCACAAACATCACGTGTTGTTTTCCACATGTAAGATCAGCAAACACACAGAAACTTCCTGTTGCCACACACGGCCTCTAAAATCTCTTCCACGCTTTCTGTCTGAAGTCCACTCTCTGTGTCGGATCCACAGGAAACAACAAGATCTTATTAACATGGTTTTCAATGTGTCTCCTTCCAAAAAGTCCAACCAATGAACAAATGTGTGTATTTGTGGAGGCCGAACAAAAGCATGACACATTCCTCTGTTTCTATAAACTGGAGTCAAACACAAACATGAAGAGTTTCACTGACAGACTCCAAAATGCCCCCACAGTGGATCAAAGGGAAATCCTACAGTGTGGCCAGAGACTCTTAATGGCTCCAACATCAACACATCCACAATGTTGGATCCAGTTCTGCCTCACAGAGTTACTAAGACACACCCTCTGCCAGCATCACAACAGCTCCACCTGCTTCACCTGCCTCCTCAGCATCTGTACACCTGAAGAGAAAAGAAAGGCTCCAACAGCTCAAATCTACAAAGGATTCATGAAGTTTCATCCAACAATAACATGTTTGCCTTCCACACTTCTATTATTCATGATCACAAACACAAAGAACTTGTGCAGCCCTGATATCAGCCCTAATATATGAGTGTGTTTGCCCAAAGACTGAAACAGCATCAACATGACAGCTGTAAGAAATCTTCTCTCAGCCTTGTTTGGCAGAAGATCCCTGCAACAAAGATTGTAGCTGAAAGATGACATGTGTAAAGTTTGCTCTGTGGGAGGGTCGAGGCTGTTTTTAGACCTTTGATAGTTTCCAATCCAGTTCTGACAGACAGGAATAAAAACAACATCATTAAGATCAGATCATGGAGCTGTTTGCTGCCTTGTTTCTATCTTCACATTACAAGACTTTACTACAATAAAGATGCTGACATGTATCTGTAGCAACAACATCATTGAATCTAGAACAACTGGAGCCAAACCAGTGGCTCTGCTGGGATCACTGGTGAGCCAACACTTCCTTGTTGATGCAGATTTCAGGGCTTCCTTTTGCTCCTCCGTTATAACTGTTCTCTCTTCTCAACACATGATGACACAAAGGAATCAGCAGTGACAAAGATGATGCTGAAGAGAAGCACACACTTCACACATATAACAGACCAGTGCAGTTACACACACCTCTGCTCGACATCAGGCCTCAAACAAAGACACAAAACACTAACTTGACTCTAAACAGAAGAAACGAGCAGCTGTTTCTGTTCTGTGCTTATTTATATTTGACACACATGCTTCTCTTTGTGCAAACACACATCGCACTATAAGGGTAACCTCGCACACAATGATTGGACAGCACAGTGATGATGCTGGGAGATCCTATACGCAGCAACACAGAAACACTGAGAACTTTAAACAATGATGGAAAGTGTTATAAATGACTTGTTGGCCTCTGATCTGTCACAAACAGCTGAAACGTGTCTCTCATGAGTCACATGAAGGTTTTTGACAGAAAGGACAAAAAGTAGCTGCAGTCAGTTTGTGTCATTTTTATATTTATTCATCTGGGAGAAAAATCTGAGGGACATTAAAATGTGTTTTCAACAGAGACAAGAACATGAATATAACAGAACAGGTAAATGAAGATGTTTCAAGTAAACAGCTGGACTGATCAGGTCCAAACACAGAGTGATAAACTTGTCAAACAGCTGTCATATCTTTATATAGAAGCTCTTTATAAATGCTGCTCACTGCAGTCTGTTTACTAATAATGTCAAAGTGTTAGAAACACAGAAACATCAGAATGGTCTTTGTTCACAGAAACCTGTCTGGGATCCTTTGTTGTTCTTTTGATGCAGAGTTACATTATAAATATAAAGAGTTATTTCAGAGTCTCATCAGTTTTCCTGCATGTCTTTATTTAACACATCAGCAGGGCTGAAGCTCTCATGTTAAACACACACTGATCTATGGACACGTTCATGTGTTTCTAACAGAACCAGGCTGTTATCAGCCTGCACTAACATTATGTCACACACACTGAATGTAACAGTGACAGTTTACATCATCACACAATCAGCTGTGATTGTTTCACTGTCATCAAACGAGTCAACAGGAAGTAGAATCAATAGAAACCAATCATTTACTGACAGCATGTCTGATGGAAATAAGTGCAGATTATGTATGAAGTCTAACTGCACACAGTAACTGTGTTACAATAAGGACTTAACAGCGCCCTCTGCTGGAGTGTTTCAGTACTGCGTTAACTACAATACACCACCTCCTCCTCACACCACCTGCTACAGCTCTACTCTTCTATGACTACAGTCATCCACAGCACTGATGTGAGGTCACATGGTTCATATGTAAGGAGCACAGCTGACCTCAGGTCAGTTTAATGACTGTGAGCAGCAGCTGTGTTATTGTCACTGTGACAGGGAGACACTCTCAGACACAGCGCTCATGTCAGCTTGTTCTCATGCAGGAGGATCAGGAGCTCCATGTTTGTCTTTCTGTTTGAATCATGATGTGTTTGTGCCATCAGAGTCTGTCATGAGTACTCAGGGTTTCACAGCAGCTCTTCTGGATGCTGACGAGGACTCCAACCTCATGTTTCACCTCTCTGAGCTTCTGATGTCTGTGAACACTCGTGTTTCTTCTCTGGGCTCATCTGGACAAAAACACCTTTCTGTGTTTGGCTGCAGCCTCATTCTGACTGACAGGAAGTGTGTTATCCATGAGCTGCACTTCTGTGAGGAAGTTTCCTGCTGTGTTTCCTGTCTGTGGACAAACACGAGTGTTCCAGCTGAGGACTTGGTTCCTTCCACCTGTCCATACAGGACATCACGCTGTCTGCAGCTCTGTAAATGCAGCTCCAGGTCCTTCCACGTGCTGCTCTGTATTTGTGCAGTTTGTAGTGTGTCCTGGGAAACGTAGCACACATGGTGTTCTTCTGCTGTTTCCTCCTTTCACTGAGTGTGAAACACTGACGCTGTGCTGTTGTTCACAGAGGGGAGCTGATTCTAGCTGCAGCTGGACTCTGTCATCTAACTGAATGTGTTGGTGCTGATCACGGGGCTCTGAGGGGGGAGCAGCAGGAGGACTCTGGATGCTGACGTCAGTGTATCTGTGGAAGCTCCCACAGCGTGTCTGTCATTCAATATTGTGCTGTATATTGTATCTATGCAAAGATGAACAGACTGTGTGTTCACTGGTCTCTGTGCTGCAGCTCTGATGTCATCATCACTCCCTCCTCCACCCTCAGCAGTCCCAGCATGCTGCTGTGGTGCACCCCACCCTCACTCTACACCTGAGCCACAGACCACACCCTCCACCTCAATATACACCACAGTTTTCTCTGCTGTGGAAATGAGATCAGGAGGAAATCATCATTATTATTATTTAATAAACGCTCACATTAATGTGGGCTTATTTGTTTCATATTAGAAACATTAGTTGAGTGTTTTTAGTATAAAATGGTCAAAGTCCCTCTTTTTGCTCCTCCCCTCACCTGTGGATGGGCGGTGCTGTTACCGTGGTGACAGCTTGGATGTGTTTCAGTCCTGCCTGGTTATCACTGCAGGAATCTTTCACATTTATTACAGGTAATAACTCTGATTTTTCTGTGTATTATGAACCAAATGTATCCTGATACACACAGAGATGGATGAGCAGAGGTTTTTTTTGCAGTTTATGTAGTTACTATGGACTTAATGCATACATATTATTAAAATTAGGGCTATAACAGTTGTATTGATGTATAGCAACTTGAAATGCTCCCACAAATGGCTCCACAGCATGTAAAAATATAACAAAAGCTCTGGCGGACTTGGTTCTGTGGTCAGTCTTAAAGGGTGAAGTTAAACTCTGTAATCTTCACTGTGTCACAGAGTTCAGTGAGTCCCGTTATTCACAGTATCAATCAGATCATCAGAGAACAGCTGATCAGCAATCAGTGGTGCCAACAGCGCCTCCTGTGGTGAGAGGATGCAATAATGCAATGTAGCATTTTTCCACTCAACACTTGCAGTCATGGAAACTGTCTGTTGGATCTGTGTGACGTTGCTTTCTTGGTTAGAGTTCCTCACAAATGTCCAGATGATTCTTCTAATGAGGCGTCGACCATGTTTGCAGCTCTTTGGAAGAAAACGTCGCCCTTTGCCATCCTTACTTTTCTTTGACTTCTTCAAATGCAGCTGAACTCCAGCTGGTATTTTCTTGGACTTTGCAGCTGTTTCTGGTCATCAGTTCATTCCTGCAAACCTCTGAAGCTGAACAACAATGATGCTGCATTGCTGGCTGATCCCAAAAGGTTGATTCTGTTCATCTGGACGTTTTCAGAAACGTTTGCTCACTGATCAGGTGACTTCTTCAGTCTCAGCTGACTGCAGCTTTACAAGCTTACAAACAGCACATTTGCACAATGACTGAAAGCAGCAGCACCTGATATATATGATACTAATATAATACATATACATATATAATCCATACTAATGATGAAGGAACTGAGCTCACAGTCCATTGTTCATTCAGTGAACTACTCAGTTTATTTTGGGCCTCAGAAATGCTCACTCTGTTTGTACATCACTGTCAGCAATAGACTCATTCTGCTGTGTGGACAGGAACACATGTGACATCACTTCCTGTTTGTTTGTGACTGAAGAAGTTTACAAGGAATCATTTAGAAGAGTTTCAAACATCAACTGATTGAATCCATGAATCTGAAAACGTGTTTGTGAGTGAAAGAGACAGACATGTACAGACTGAACTATCTGTTCAACAGTCAGAGTGTTTCTGTAACAGGAGACACTCTTTACACTCCACTCAGCACAGGGACACTGAGCCACCAGACCAGACCCAAAACCCAGGATAAAGAGTTTGAGTGAATGTGGTGTTGAAGGTGTGGAGGTGGATCAGAGTGTCAGAGGAGACTCTGTAGAAGGACAGAGTGCCAGCAGGACAGTCCACATACACTGCTGCTCTGTTAGAGACAGAGGAGGAGGAGGAGGAGGAGGAGGAGATGGATGTTGATCTGTTATTGTGACAGACATAATCAGGACCATCATCAGAGCAGTACAGACTCCAGGACTGATCATTGCATCCAAACACACAGTCATCACTGACTCCTTTCCTTCTGATGCTTCTGTAACTCACTGATATAGAAACGTCTCCTCTCCACTCGACCTCCCAGTAACAGCGACCAGTCAGACCATTTCTACACAGCAGCTGAGGATAAACATCAAATCTGTCTGGATGATCAGGATATGACTGAACCTCCTCCACACGTGTCACCTTCCTGTTGTTGTCAGACAGTTGGAGCTTTGTGTTCACTGTGTTTGTGTCGATTGTGAGTTGACAGGAATCTGATGGAGAGAACAAACACAATCCAGCTGCAGTTATTGATCCATCATCTGTTCATTGATTGACACTTTGATGATGACTCCTGACATGATGAAGATGGTTGAATGTGTGCTGCTTTGTTTTCATGAATCCCATTAAAAACACACTTACACTTCCTCAGACCTGGTCTCAACCATCGGACTCCAGCAGGCTCCACCCTGAAAGGAGGAGGGGGGTCAGAGCAGCACAGTCAGCATGCACACATGGACATTACATGGCTCTCACACACACACTGTTACACACTGAGCTCAAAGCTCGGCTCCACTGTTTTATTCAAAGAAATCTACATTTATTTATCAGCACATTTAAAAACAGCTTGAGCCAAAGTGCTGCACAGAGTAGAGAGAAAATAGGAAACATACACAGTAATGACTATAAAGACTGGTCAGGATTGAAAGCTACAGAGTACAAATGTGTTTCCAACCGGCTTTTAAAAATGTCCAGTGTTGGTGACGACCTGATGTGAAGGGCGACTGTTCCAGAGTTTGGCTGCAGCCATCGATAAAGCTCACCTCTGTTTTTACGTCTAGTTCTGGTCAGAAGCTGCTTATCTGCAGACCTGAGGGCTCCACTTGGATTCTTTTGTTAAAGAGAGATAAGATGGAGCCAATCCATTCACAGATTTAAAGACAACCAGATCTGGAAGTGGATTCTACCACGTACTGGTAACCAGTGGAAAAAGCTGCTGATGGGTCGTCTAGCACAGACCCACCGCTGGAACCAGACAATTGATGAGGGAGAGAACTGTGACAGCGCCGTTCCTTCACTTGACCTCAGTCGCTCTCGTCTGCTCCCTCGTAACACTGCTCTTTATTGAGCTTACATGAATATGCACAAGTTCATTATGACGTCTTACACAGGTATGAACAAAGAGTACCAGTCTGTGCATAGTGTGTGTGTGTGTGTGTGTGTGTGTGTGTGTGTGTGTGTGTGTCTGTGTTCCAGATGTGACCCTGTGACCCCAAAGCTGGTGCTAAGAGTCCAGCGGTCCCCCTAACAAAGGGCTCTTATACTTAACCAGACACAGAGCAGGTGTCCTCCTACACCAGGGGTCTCAAACTCGCGGTCCGCGGGCCAATTGCGGCCCGCAGGACGATAGTTTTTGGCCCCACCTTAATATGAAAATGTAATGTTAGTTTGATAATGTATGACACTTTACAGTGTTGTGGGCGGAGCTGAATTAACCCACCAATCAGGGTGGGATATGGATCTCAGGGGACACCAGCCGGGCTTGATGCAAGCAGGGAAACATTTCTCAATGAGTCAAAGTTCCAGCAGCGTTGCCCTGGAGTGTTTCTTTCTTTCTGTGCCTGGCTGGCTTCCTCCTTTCTATTGGGCAAACGCCGACATTCGCCCCAGCGCGCTGCGTTCACAACACTTCAAAAAAAGTTGTTTTTTTTAAGTTGCTGCCCAGCGGGACATTATACGTATATAGATTTATACACACGTCAGTGGGATTTAAAGTTATTTTTCCACAGAGAGAGATCTCATATTAACTCTCACAGTGATGCGTAGGCGGCGGGATAAAAGAAAAGTCATGAACTCAATGCAGCCCAATTTAGTCTGCAGTCACATAGCGACACCTGTTCATCGGCAACAACAGTCCCCGGTAACCCGGACTAATTATAGGGTCGCACCGTAATTTGTGGCTCCATGTTTTTATTTGCATCACTGCGTTTGCATTGCAGCAAACATGAACATTACATATATTTCAATATAATGTAAAAGCAGTCAAAACAACTAACATCAGAAACAGCTGATGTTATTTGTTATATGTCACGGTGTCATTTCCGCTTCTTTCTGTAACAACAGCCCGGCGCCGTGAGCAGTCGCCTTTTTTGCGCTCGCTATCCCTGCACTTTCTACCATCTGCAAACGCCACGGTGTTCGTGTCGTCATGAAAGACATGAACATCGAGCGTAAAAACAAAGGAGACTGCTACCGGCTTTTTATCTGCCGATCGCCGTGCTACGGTTGCAAGAAAAAGAAGCAGAAATGACGTTCTCTACGCGTTGAGACGTTCCCCGTCCGTCGGCTAAACGCTTGATTGAAACTTCAATGCGACAGTGACACCAAGTAGAATTATAAATGTCACATAGCCCCAAACATGTCTTTTTCAAAGCCTGCGGTGAAGAGAAAGGTTGGTGATGAGCACCGACAATTTCAGGAAAAGTGGGAAATGCAATATTTCTTTGTTGAGCACAGGGGCACCCCGACCTGTCTTATTTGCACAGAGAAAGTTGCGCTGCACAAGGAATACAATTTGAAACGTCATTACACAACTAGACATGCTGAGCTGGATGCAAAATACCAGGGAGACGAGAGAGCGAACCGGGTTGCCAGTCTTAAAACAGATCTACTGAGGCAGCAAGATTTCTCCAAGAAAGCAACCAAAGAGAATAATGCAGCAGTCGGAGCCACGTGGTTAGTGAGATGATTGCTAAAGCAGGGAAGCCATTCACAGAAGGTGCATTTGTCTAAAAGTGCATATTGCAGGCTGCAAATATAGTCTGTCCGGGAAAGAAAGGTCAGTTTAGCAACATCAGCCTTTCTGCCAACACCGCAGCAGATCGCATTTCTGACCTGTCAAGTGACATTTATGACCAACTGTGTGAGAAAGCCAAATGTTTCAGTGTATACTCAGTCGCTCTTGATGAGACCACAGACATCACCGACACTGCCCAGCTCCCAATGTATGTCCGTGGTGTTGATGACAGTTTTGAAGTGATGGAGGAGCTGCTCACAGTAATTCCAATGCATGGCCAGACCACCGCTCAGCAGATATTTACAAGCTGTGTGATGCCATTGAGAATGTTGGTTTGCCATGGAAGAGGTTTGTTGGAATAACAACAGATGGAGCGCCATCAATGACAGGGAGGAAACATGGACTGGTGGCACAAAACAAACTGGAAGAGGAAGGCGTGGAGGAGGCCATTGCTCTGCACTGCATCATCCATCAGCAGGTCCTTTGCAGCAAATGCCTGAAGTTTGACAATGTGATGTCTATTGTTGTGAAATGCATCAACCAAATCAGATCCAGGGGCTTAAAGCACCGAAGGTTCTGTGCTTTTTTAGAGGAAATGGAGTCAGAATATGGGGATGTGCTCGACTTCACTGAGGTACGTTGGCTCAGCAGGGGAAATGTATTAAAGAGACTTTTTGAGTTGAGAGCAGAAGTGAAGCCTTCATGGAGAAGGATGGAGTTAGTGTTCCTGTGCTAACTGATCCCAAATGGCTCATGGACTCAGCTTTTCTTGTTGATATGACACATGAGCTTAATGTACTGAACAAGACGTTACAAGGCCAGGGGCAACTTGTCAGTGCTGCCTATGACAACGTGAGAGCATTCTCCACAAAACTGGCGCTCTGGAAAGCTCAGCTCTCTCAGACAAACCTTTGCCATTTCCCAGCATGCAAGGAACTCGTGGATGCAGGCACACCATTCAGTGCTGACGAGTATGTTGATGTCATTTTGAGGCTACAGGAGGAATTTGATCACAGATTTGCTGACTTCAAGACACACAGAGCCACCTTTCACATTTTTGCAGACCCCTTCTCCTTTGATGTGCAAGATGCCCCTTCTGTGCTTCAAATGGAGCTCATTGAGCTGCAGTGCAACTCTGAACTCAAAGCAAAGTTCAGGGAGGTGAGTGGAAAAGCAGACAAGCTTGGACAATTTTTGAGAGACTTGAGCCCTAGTTTCCCTCGGCTTTCCCGAATGTTCAAGCGGACCATGTGCCTTTTTGGTAGCACATACTTGTGCCAAAAGCTCTTCTCCACTTTGAACTTCAATAAGTCCAAGTACAGGTCCAGACTTACGGATGATCATCTTCAAGACATACTGAGGGTCGCAACTGCTTCCTCCCTCAGGCCAGATCTGGCTCGGCTATGCGAGAGGAAACGCTGCCAGGTCTCTAGCAGCAAGGAGTAGGCAAGAGAAGCCATGTTCAGAAGAACAGTTCATTTTCTACAGTGTTCCATTCATGTTCAGAAGAAGGTTATAGAACTGTTAATACAGACATTTCAATCTAAATACAGCAGATATAGAAGACTGAAAGAAAAACACAAGTTCACTGACTAAAAATATCTTATTATTATTTTATTTATGTATTACAGATTGATTTATTTTCTTATTAATTCTTAATTTGTTCATTTATTTTTCATATTTTGTGTTAAAAAATAAAAATAAAGAGATTTGAGAAGATTGGAATTTTTTAACCATGCCTTTCTTGTGGAAAACCTAATGCGGCCCAGCCTCACCCAGACTCTGCCTGCAGCGGCCCCCAGCTAAATTGAGTTTGAGACCCCTGTCCTACACCATAAATCAGTAAGAGAGGGTATGACCTCTCTCATGGCCCCAAGTGGTGTGTGCATGCCAGAGCACTCTGGAAGGCACACAGAGTCTTTACAGACTACTAAGGATCAAACCTCTATCATTATGCAATCGATTATACAACTCTAAGCATATATGAGTAAATATTTCTAAGCATCAATCAACAATATAAACCTTACAGCTGGTTTTAATAACAGAATTGATTTGTTTCTCAAATGAGAAAGAGCTATCGAGAAACACTCCTAAATCTTTAGTTCTGAACTTTTCCAGTGGGCCACGGTCAACATTATTAGATAATGCTAATTCTTTTCCCTTACATTATAACAATGTGAGGAGTTAATGCTAAGTATACTGCCATTAGCGGCTAATTCTAATTAGGGGTGAATAATTATTAGTAGCTAATGCTAATATCGTTTTCTCTTCCCTTTTAACAATGTGAACAACTAGTGCTAGGTAGGCTGATGCTAGCAGCTAATGCTAATTTGACGTGAATTAGCATCATATTAGTGAGGAGTTAATGCTAAGTAGGCTGCCATTAGTGGCTAATGCTAATTTTAGATGAAAAAGCATTAGCAGCTAATGCTCATATTGTTTTCCTTTGCTTTGTAAGAACGACAGCAGCTAATGATACGAAGTCTACCATTATTAACAATTGTTAATTTGATGTAAATTAGCATTATCTGATAATGGTAACCCTTTTCCCCTGCATTATAACTATGTCAGGAGTTAATGCTAACTAGGCTTCCATTAGGGGCTAACTCTAATTAGGTGAATAATTATTAGCAGCTAATGCTAATATTGTTTTCCCTTCCCTTTTAACAATGTGAGCAGCTAATTCTAATTTGATGTGAATTAGCATTATATTAGTGAGCAGTTAATGCTAAGTAGGCTGCCATTATTAACTAATGCTACTTTGACGTGAATTAGCATTATGTGCTAATACTAATACTGTTTCCCCTTACTTTTTAACAATGTGAGCGGCTAATTCTAAGTACGCTCTTGTAAATAGCTAATTCTAATTTAGTGTGAATTAGCATTATTCAATAATGCTAACACTGTTTTCTCTTACTTATTAAAAATGATAGTAGCTAATACTAATACTCTTTCCCGTTGGGTAACAACGATGTGAGGAGTTAATGCTAAGTAGGCTGCTTTTAGAGGCTTATTCTAATTAGGGCTGAATAACTATTAGTAGCTAATGCTAATATTGTTTTCTCTTTCCTTATAACAATATGAGCAGCTAATGCTAATTTGATATGAATTAGCATTATATTAGTGAGGAGTTAATGCTAAGTAGGCTACCATTAGCAGCTAAAGCTAATTTGAGGTGAATAAGCATTAGTAGCTTATGCTAATACCCTTTTCTCTTGTGTTATAATGATGTGAGACGTTAATGCTAAATAGGCTTCCATGAGTGACTCCTTTCCCTTGCATTATAAAGATGTGAAGAGTTTATGCTAAGTAAGCTGCCATTAGCAGCTAATGCTAATACTGTTTTCCCTTTCTTTATACAACTTGAGCAGCTATTGCTAAGTAGGCCACTTTTCTCTGCTAAAGATTTCTGTGACCATGATAGAAACTCTGATAAGCTAATGCTGCTAAGCTAATGCTGTTTATGGGCCCTGTTAGAATCAATATTTCATTCTCATTCTGTTGTTTGAGAACAATAACAGAAAAATGTGCACTTGAGAACAAATTTATTGTGAATTCAGCTGTGAATGTACAGTTTGTCATTATTTAAGCTTCCATTTCCAAATGTTAGCTGACACTTTATTAGGTACACTGGTATCTATATCAGGTACACCTGTGACCTAAATGTTCCTGCAAACAGACTCCTTGGGGACCCCTAAATAAATATCCATGAACTATCCAGCTAGACTAGTGTGTCTGTCCCTGAAAATATTCCTGCATGTGTGATTGTTCATGTCTCATCTGCAGGAAACAAACAGGAAGTGAGTGAAGGACACAGGAAATGTTTCCAGCTCTTCCTCCTCTATCAGATTTTCTCTCCATACCTGAGAGTGTCCAGTCTCCAGCCTGGATCCTTCAGTCCAGCCGCCAGCAGCTTCATTCCTGAGAGACCTGGATGATTGTAGCTCAGGTCCAGCTCTCTCAGATGGGAGGGGTTGGAGCTCAGAGCTGAGGCCAGAGAAGTACAGCCTTCCTCTGTGATCAGACAGCCTGACAGACTGCAGACACACAAAACAACAATCTATCTGTCAACAGTTGTTTTCTCTTTGTCACAATAACATCTATCCATCCATTGTAACTTTATTTATAAGTGACAATACCCAACAGACAACAACAGTCATCTGAAGCTGTTTAACAGTGTAAGGTGACCGCCTCCACTGTGAGCAGCACTTGGTGATGGTGGGAAGAAGAACTCCCTTTGACACAAAGATCCTCCCAGTGAAAACAGGCTCCAGGAGGAGCATCTACCATGACTGGTTGCAGGGTGAGGGGAAAGAGAAGAGATGAGCTCAGAGAGACAAGAACAAAACAGAGAGACAAAAGTTAAGGACATGCAGTAGTGACATATAAAAGCATCAGGAGTGAAAAGAGGGGAGAAGAAAGCAGAGCATCATGGGAAGTCCACCAACAGCCTCAGCCTATAGCAGCATAACTAAGGGATGGTTCAGGGTCACCTGATCCAGCTCGAACTATAAGCTTTATCAAAAAGGAAAGTTTGAAGCTGATCGTCAAAGTAGAGAGGGTGTCTGTCTCCTGAACTCAAACTGGGAGCTGCTGCCACACCCAGTCCAACATAGCCAGGCTTTCTTTGCTGCTTTGACAAAACCTCAAATCCCAGTCAGAGATGGTGAGCATCATCACAGTGATGATCATTTCTCTGTAACCCAGGCTTTCTGCTTCAGGATCTGTGCACGCTCACAGAACAAGGAGGCTTAAAATGGGCGTCATTATGCGTCTCAGCCAATGGGAGCATTGAGGGTGGGTCTAATACTACTGCAGCGCTCACATGACCCAGGACAGAAAGAAAGGGGCGGGGACAGAAACATGGAGACAGGTACAGATCTTTGACATGTTCATTTTAAACTGTTCCAGGAGGCAGTGTTGATACAACTAAAGTTATCTGTTGTTGAAGAAGTCGGTCTGAGGAACGTTCTTAGGATCAACAAATGACGGCATGTATGAGCCTCAAGACGCAGCATCACAAGAAGAACACATGAGCTGTAGAAAAAGGAGAGACTACGAAAGCCATGGCGTTACAACGTGAACCAGCTGTTGGTCTCTCTGGAGACTACTGGGCGTGGCTGGGTAACCATGGTTACCTGGGAGTTACAGAAACGTGCAGAACATGTGATTCATGTTGCACAGCAGTGGGACATTTGAAATACAGTCAGCACACTCAGTACAGATAGTGCATCAAATATGATGCTGCTGCCAGACGTCTGCCTTTGAACACGTCCCTGCATCGCGCACAACACCAAGGTTGCCATGGCAATCACAGCTGACAGGGACAAAGCGCACAGCTGGAAGCCTGCAGGTATATTTAACATGATGTATTTCTCAGTGTCCTGTCGGTGTGTGAGAGACAAACAGCCTCTGTATGTGTGTGTAAATACAGCATGAATATGTAGAGGACATGTTTGTGGATATAAGTAAATGAAAGCTCTGCATCATTTGAATCTTCTTGTTTCTGTTGCAGGTCTGTGACTGAACTTCTGGGAGGAGAAACGTTGGTTTCATGCTCTGTGATTCTGTGTTTTGTCATCTCTCTCAGGTGATGGACAGCTCAGATGATGACCCCGCCTACGTGGTCAAATTCAAGTCTACATTCAGAACAGACCTGGAGACACGCAAGCAAAATGCCAACATTGTATATGTGAAAACTGCTGCTGGAGCCAGATTCAAGGAGCTCAAGTGTTTACCCAGATCTTACTGAACTTACTGCAGGAACAGAGGGTTGTTGGAGGGAAACCTGTGGAAGCAACAACATCCGAGCCACCAGAGAAGAAGTTGGCCCTGTTGGTGCTTCATCAGAGTGTGAACAGGAGGAAGACTCAGCTGAGAACAGTGTGGTGGACACAGAGCAGAGCCCACCATCAGTACAGAGGCCTGTCCATTAGAGTGCTGCTCCAACATGCAGCACATGTACTTGGCCACAGCTGCAACATCTGTACCTGTGAAAGCTTCTTCTCTGTTGCTGCTCATATTGTGCAGAAGAAGAGAGTTTCTTTAACATCAGAAAATGTCAATGAGCTTGTGAGTCTTAGCAGCTGGCTCGGTGCAGAGGAGGAAGAACATGTCAGTCAGAGGAAGATAAATGCAGTTCATGTTGTCAACTCAACCTGGACTGTTGAAAGAGTTTTTCTTTGTCTGGTTTCTGACTGAGATTCTCCAAAGGAAATCCAGCACAAACACACACTTCACACACTCAAAGTCCTGCACAGTAAATGAGCTGATGAGCGTTTGTGCTGCTGCCTGATAACAGAACAATAGTTCTGCTGCTTCCTGTTCTGCAAACACACATTTATAAATGTTCACTTGCTGTTGATCAAAGGTATGTTGGTGGCTCTGGACGCTGAGGGAACTTTGTAAAAAACTAGATCAAATGTTAACGTCCTGGCAGAGGCAAAGAACTTTGATTTGATATTTGATTAGAATCATGTTTCAGCTCAGACTGACAGAAATATTTGAACTGCTGCTGTGTTAAAGGGAACACTGCTGTTAGAAAGCACCTGATCTGTTTCTGCACACTGAATGTTGCACTTCTCATACTGCAGTACTATTAAAATAAGTACACAATGCACTACTTTTGAACTCATGATTGAATGTTGCTGTAACAAAGCCATTAATGTGATTCAAAGTGTTCATGGTTTCCCAGCACAACAAATGATTGCACAAGTGTGACTGATCCACTTTCTAATGTGTGTGTAGCCCACACTGTGTGTCACTGTGTCACAGGTGAGTCTGTGTGTCCAGGTTCTATGAGGACAACAGGATATAGTGACTGAGTCCAGCAGCTTAAAGTCTGACTCCATCCTCCATTTAAATAACTCACAGCAACAACTGAATAGCTTTGCCTTTGTGTAGCTGACACTTCATTTTAATGTCCTTCTATTCTGGTTCATCTGGTCTCAGTTTCTATAAGCACACAGGTTTCATCAGGACTCTATGACCTCAGTGATCTTTGCTGGGCCTTAATGCTCTGAACAAAGCTGCACATCACAAGACTAAATAGAAATGAATCAGTCTTTCATTCTCACTGCTGTTTGACTTCAGCTCTCAATGTCCCACCATAACCCATGGAAAGAATTACTGTCCATCCAGGCTGCTGAACATGAAGCTGAAGAAGGTGGAGTATTGTGAGGGCTGATGGAGATGATGATGAGAATCCAGGAGCAGTGGGTGGATGGCAGCATCAGCATGAAGGATCAGTGTGAGAACACATCATCATCCACAAAGGAAACCAGTCTGAGTGTCTGACGCTCTTGTTAGAAAGACGCAGTCCCAGCAGTTAGCTTGTCTGCTAGTTAGCTGAGAGCTAGCTCAGTTGTACATTGAATACCAAACTGTGTAAACCAGGGGTGTCAAACATATGGCCCGTGGGCCAAATCCAGCCCTTGAGATAATTTCATATGTCAAATATTGATGAATTTTCAGGCTTGCTGATAATCAATGTGAGCACGGCTGAGGTTTTATTCTGATGAGCAAACCATGTGGCCAATCACTTTCAGAGACAGACTGGGATCATACCATTATGTGAAAGAGGACATGTCCCATAGACAGCAAGGGTAGTGGTAGAGACCAGTACACAGAGAAATGGGAGCTGTATTGAAATACAAGTGTGTCAGGAAAGAGTGAAAAGGCAAAATGAGCAGCATCTGGCTGCATTTCAGTGATATTGGAGACCACAAAGCTGAGTGCAACATTTATACAGGAGATATACAGGAGACGCTGAGAGTAGAACTGATAAAATTAGGAGCTGGCTAAAGTGAGACCCATTTTTATTTCCACCCATTTTCCACTGTGGAGGACAAAAGGTTTCAAACTGGTCCAGGTCTTAAACCTCACGTGTTCTTCCTAATAGCAGTAAATGGATAGAAATAAGGCTTTTATGAAAACACTGAATAAAACTTGCTGCCTTTAAAAAGACTAAATGTACAGTTCAGTATTAACACTACATAAAATAAACTATATATAAAGTGTGTCTGAATGGCAGAGATGCAGAAATATGTGCATGTAGCACAGAGCCACGGCTCAGTGTCTGAATGAGTCTCACAGACCTGAATGTGCTGTTGAAGCCATTTATAATTATAACGTAATTCTTTACTCGTTTGATCTGCTCCTTACCACAAGCGACCAGACGTAGAAGGTTTTGGACTTTTAACTATATTTTCTGAAGTTTTACAACTTTTCTTACTGTTAAAAACCTCGTTATGGCCATTCATGCTGTACAAAGTAATTAGACATGTGTGGTATCTACAGAAACGTCAGAATCTCAGCTAAAAGTTCACAAAACCATCTCAACAACCACCAAACAGCTGAAACAGCAGGTGAACAGATCACACAAAAAAGATGTAAACACAAATCCCCCTGATCATCTGTTTTTTAAACATGAAGCGTCGTTTTGGACGTTCATTTACTGCTGGTTCAGTGAATTTTGGTTGGACAGTGATGAAACCTGCAGCCTCAGAATCTGTGAGAAGTCTGCTTCCAGCACGCAACAGCATTGTTGTGTGCTGTGGATCCACCTCTACAAACTCATCACTGTTTCACCATCATGTTTCTACTTAGACAACAACAAAGGAAGCAGTTCCCAGGAACTACTTCCTGTCTTGTTAACATAAGAGTATGTTGCCCTTCAAAACACCTCCACTTCTCCTCTTATTAGAGGACTGCCTTATTATTAATCTGCTAATTCTGTCAGTTGATGAAAGAAAAATGCTTGATCTCACCTGAGAGTTTCCAGTGTACAGTGTGGACTCTTCAGTCCTTCAGACAGAAGCTTCACGCCTGAATCCTTCAGGTTAATGTTACTCAGGTCCAGCTGTCTCAGATTAGAGGTCTGAGAGCTGAGACCTGAGGCCAGAGCTTCACAGCTTCTCTCTGACAGGTCACAGTGACTCAGTCTGAAAAATAACAGATAAACAATTACAACAATAAAACACTTATGTTGAAGTGTAATGAGATACTATTATATTTAGCAATATTTCATCTTGTTTTGTCAGGAAACTGAGCACTGATGCAGAGCAACATGTGGAGAGAATCAGAGGAGAAGAAGTGAAGAGAGAACAGCAGTAAAACAACACTGAATTGTTCAGTGTGCTTTTGATATCAACAGAATGTGTCAAATTTCTTTATTTTGTATTTGTTTTAGTAGAATTGATGATTATCACTTAGATAACAACCACAGGCCAGGTCTAAATTGCACTTTGGTGACACTTACAGTGGGGCAAAAAAGTATTTAGTCAGCCACCGATTGTGCAAGTTCCCCCACCTAAAATGATGACAGAGGTCAGTAATTTGCACCAGAGGTACACTTCAACTGTGAGAGACAGAATGTGAAAAAAAAAATCCATGAATCCACATGGTAGGATTTGTAAAGAATTTATTCGTAAATCAGGGTGGCAAATAAGTATTTGGTCAATAACAAAAATACAACTCAATACTTTGTAACATAACCTTTGTTGGCAATAACAGAGGTCAAACGTTTACTATAGGTCTTTACCAGGTTTGCACACACAGTAGCTGGTATTTTGGCCCATTCCTCCATGCAGATCTTCTCGAGAGCAGTGATGTTTTGGGGCTGTCGCCGAGCAACACGGACTTTCAACTCCCGCCACAGATTTTCTATGGGGTTGAGGTCTGGAGACTGGCTAGGCCACTCCAGGACTTTCAAATGCTTCTTACGGAGCCACTCCTTTGTTGCCCGGGCGGTGTGTTTTGGATCATTGTCATGTTGGAAGACCCAGCCTCGTTTCATCTTCAAAGTTCTCACTGATGGAAGGAGGTTTTGGCTCAAAATCTCACGATACATGGCCCCATTCATTCTGTCCTTAACACGGATCAGTCGTCCTGTCCCCTTGGCAGAAAAACAGCCCCATAGCATGATGTTTCCACCCCCATGCTTCACAGTAGGTATGGTGTTCTTGGGATGCAACTCAGTATTCTTCGTCCTCCAAACACGACGAGTTGAGTTTATACCAAAAAGTTCTACTTTGGTTTCATCTGACCACATGACATTCTCCCAATCCTCTGCTGTATCATCCATGTGCTCTCTGGCAAACTTCAGACGGGCCTGGACATGCACTGGCTTCAGCAGGAACACGTCTGGCACTGCGGGATTTGATTCCCTGCCGTTGTAGTGTGTTACTGATGGTGACCTTTGTTACTTTGGTCCCAGCTCTCTGCAGGTCATTCACCAGGTCCCCCCGTGTGGTTCTGGGATCTTTGCTCACCATTCTCATGATCATTTTGACCCCACGGGATGAGATCTTGCGTGGAGCCCCAGATCGTGGGAGATTATCAGTGGTCTTGTATGTCTTCCATTTTCTGATGATTGCTCCCACAGTTGATTTTTTCACACCAAGCTGCTTGCCTATTGTAGATTCACTCTTCCCAGTCTGGTGCAGGTCTACAATACTTTTCCTGGTGTCCTTCGAGAGCTCTTTGGTCTTGGCCATGGCGGAGTTTGGAGTCTGACTGTTTGAGGCTGTGGACAGGTGTCTTTTATACAGATGATGAGTTCAAACAGGTGCCATTCATACAGGTAACGAGTGGGGGACAGAAAAGCTTCTTACAGAAGACGTTACAGGTCTGTGAGAGCCAGAGATTTTCCATGTTTGAGGTGACCAAATACTTATTTTCCACCCTGATTTACGGATAAATTCTTTACAAATCCTACCATGTGGATTCATGGATTTTTTTTTCACATTCTGTCTCTCACAGTTGAAGTGTACCTCTGGTGCAAATTACTGACCTCTGTCATCATTTTAAGTGGGGGAACTTGCACAATCGGTGGCTGACTAAATACTTTTTTGCCCCACTGTACACCCAGAAATATTTCAGAAACGTGGACAATTTGTGCTCCATTGTATTCAGTATTGAACAAACTGAGTACCGATGACCACTTAATATTTTTGATATTTTATTTGAGTTGTTCCACCTGATCTGTGTTAACTAGAATAAACATTTAAAAGCTAAAGCTATGATCACATATGTACTTACAGAGCTTTGTTGGAGGCTTTGACCACTGGCAGCAGCCTCAGAAGAGCCTTTTTAAAGGCTCATATTCTCACTTAGATCATTTATTTCTACTTACATTTCATTCTGGGAAAAATGGGGATTACTTTGAAAATGGGAACTATTTTCCCCAAAAATCAGCCCTGGATTAGTAAATCACTCCAACATGTTCTCAGGCAGAAGAAGCTGTCTTGTTATGAGGGAGAGAAGAAAAGCAGCTAAAATCAGGTGTAAAAGTAAAGCAGAGGATGAGCTGAATAAAGGACACTCAAGGCTGGCTTGGAAAGGAATGAAGTCCATGGTGGGGATGCAGAACAAGGAGCAAAGATGAATGTGATGCTGAATCAGCAGAAGACTTGGACTCATTAGATTCCAGCTTTTTTTTTTATTATTGACATTTTAGAATCACTATACAATACCATCAACTTCAGCTATCTTTCAGTACATATATTTTTTTATTTTTTTTCTATATTTAAACAACTAAAATATCCATACAATAAGAATGAAAGAAGAAGAAAAGAAAAAGAAGCAAAACAGGAAACAACAAACAACATAAAGAAAAAATACATAAAGAAAAAGGAAAGAAAAATAAATAAATAAATATAGGGAGTGTGTTTTTGTTTCCATTAATGTAACTAGTTTTTCCTCTAGTCTTCTAGTAGTTAACAAAGTCAAAATCTAATGCAAAATCAAAAACTGGCCTGCGTTTTCTAATGTAGTCCATCCATTTCTTCCATCGTGATACAAACAGGTCCCTCTTGTAGTTCACATCTGCTGTCATTTTCTCCATTCTGTAAATGTCCAGTGTGATGTTCATCCACGTGTCCATAGCTGGGCTCTCTGAAGAAAGCCATTTTTTTGTGATGGCTTTTTTGCCTGCTGCCAGTAAAATATTAAACAAGTATTTATCGTTCTTTGTCCATCCTTCTGGCATAAGTCCAAAACGTAGAGTTTTACTTTCCAAAGGTAAATATCTTCCAAATGTCTCTTGTATTGCTGCATGTATTCCCTTCCAATAAGTTTTAATAACATGACAGTCCCAGAAAATATGATAGTGATTTGCATTTGTATTTCCACAATTTCTCCAGCAAGCAGGAGGGTTACCTTCATAGTGAGATTTTTGGTGAGGTGTAATAAAATATCTTATCAGGCATTTCCACCCAAATTCCCGCCAGCTCTGTGAGCTGCTACATTTCCATTGATATGCCCATATTGTTGTCCATTCTTCCTCCTTTATCTCTATTCCTCCCTCCATTTCCCATTTTGTTTTGATATACAAGGTTGAGTGTAATTTCATATTTGTTAATCCTTTATAGAGGTCACCTATAATACCTCTATTTTTATTGAACTGCCCTTTTAAATACGTCTAGCAGCTGTTTACTCAATTCAGCCTTAGCTTTTATCGTGTTATTGACAAAATGCCTCATCTGTAGATATCTATAAAAATCCTGTGTTTCTAATGAATATTTATCTTTCATTTTATCAAAACTAATTAGTCTGCCTTCCTCCATTATCATACATAAAGCTGTTAATCCTTTATATGTCCAATCTTTGAATCTGGTGTCCAATTTATTTGGAGCAAAATGTGTGTCATATGCACACCACTTAACAACTGCTTTATCCTCTTCTAGTTTATATTCTTTTATTACTGTTTCCCAAATTTTAAAAGTCAACTTGATCCATGGATTTTCAATAGTTTTTATTAAATTTTGAAAGCTTCTGTCTGCTATAATAGCTTATATGGGGATGGAGGTCAGACTCTCCTCAATAACTTTCCATTGAGCGTCATATGAAGGATTACATCAGCATATCATAGGCCTTAATTGTGCTGCCCAATAATATTCCCTAAGAGAAGGTAAGCCCCACCCCCCTTTTCCTTTGTTAAGTTGTAGGGTTTTAAATCTAATTCGGGGCCTTTTTCCTTGCAAAATTTTATCCCATTCATTAAACTGTTTCTGGTTAATTTCTATTGGTAATGTTTGAAATAAATATAATAGTATTATGTAGGTATTATGACTCCTAGATATTTAAAGTACTCTGTTTGCCATGCTAATTGATACTTATTTTTAATTTCTTCTGATGGAATATAATTGTACTTAAGCAATTGTGTTTTACTCATATTAACCCTATATCCAGATAGTCGACCAAAGTATTCAAATGATTGCATTAATTTAGGTAAAGAGTTTGATGGTTGACCCAAAAATATTAAAATATCATCTGCATAGCAGGCTAATTTATGCTCCTTTTCATGGATATTAATACCTTCTACTTCTTTATTTTGTCTTATATATTGAGCCAATGGTTCCAGATATAACGCAAATAATAATGGTGAGCACGCACAGCCCTGCCTTGTTCCTCTTTGCAGCTTAATACTATTTGATAGGTAGCCATTAATTTTAATCCTTGCCGTAGGGTTATCATAAAGTGCCTGTATTGTCTTAATTATATATTCGTGAAAGCCAAATGTATGCAAGACTCGGTAAAGAAAGTTCCAATTAACTGAATCGAATGATTTTTCTGCATCGATACTGATTACCATTGCTTCTATTTTATTCTTTTGAATATGATTAATAATTTGTAATGTCCGTCATACATTATCTTGTATTTGGCGCTCTCGAATAAAACCTGTTTGATCATTATGAATTAGATTAGGTAAGAACTTTTCTAATGGTCGAGCCATGATAGATGTAAACAGCTTGTAATCTGTATTAAGAACACATATTGGTCTATATGACGCACATTCTAATTTATCCTTGTTTTCTTTTGGGATGGCAGAGATAATTGCTTCTTTGCAGCTAGAAGGTACTTGAGCCTTCTTTAGGATCCAATTCATTGTTAGAAGCATCACTGGTATTAATTCTTCTTTTAGCTCCTTGTACCATTCTGCCGTATATCCATCTGATCCTGGAGATTTATTTATTTTAACTTTACTTATTGCTATTCTTAGTTCCTTTTCTGTTATATCTTCAATCAAAGTTTTATTCTGTTCTTCATTCAGTACTGGTAAATCAAGAGAATCTAAAAAACTGTTAATTTCAACTATACTACTCTCTGTGTTATTAGCATACAGAGTCTTATAAAATGTTTCAAATGCACTCTGAACTTCTATTGGTTTATTTTTTATTAGTTTTGTCACTGGATGTTTAATTTTGTGAACTGTATTATCTGCTGTTTTCTTTTTTAGTTTCCAGGCTAATACATTCATTGCTTTTGATCCTCCCTCATAATACCTTTGTTTAAGAAACATTAATTTTTTTTAAATTTCATATGTGGTCAAATCATTTATTTCATTTCTTGTTTTCCTAATTTCCTCCAATATATCCTGAGATGTTTTTCTTTCATGCCTTTTCTCTAAGTCTTATTTTGTAGCTCTTCTAATTTCTTATTTCTCATATTTTTCTTATAAGAGGATATTGCTATAATTTTCCCTCTCAGGACAGCTTTAAAGGCATCCCACAGTATAGGAGGAGACACCTCACCATTGTCATTAGTTTCCATATAGAAGTGAATCTCTTTCTTAATTTGTCCTTTAAAGTGAGGATCATTCAGTAAGCTTGAATTTAATTTCCAATTATTGAGTTTTGGTTGCACGTTTAAATCAACAGACAGGTATACTGGTGCATGATCGCTTAACTCTATTGTTCCAATTGCACAAGTGTTTATTTTATCTTTATTTTTCCCAAAAGTTATGAAATAATCTATTCTTGTGTATAACGAGTGCGGTGAGGAAAAATAAGTATAATCCCTTTGGTAGGGATGCAAGTCTCTCCATATATCAATTAGTCCCACCTCCTTCATCAATGTATTTATATTCTTAATTAATGTTTTAGTATTCTGTGCTTTTCTATTGGAAATATCTAGCTTTGGTTGTAGATGTATATTTAAATCTCCTCCGCAAATTAGGAAACCTACTGTCTCTGTTACCATCACATCTATAATTTTCTTAAAGAAATAAATATCGCTTCCAGGGGGTGCATATATATTTAACAATGTGACTGGGTTCCCCTCAATGTTTCCCCTTACCAAAATATAACGTCCCTCTTTATCACTTATCTCAGATATTTTTTCAAAGAGTAATTTGCTTGATAACAGGATAGCCACTCCTCTCCTTCGTCCAGTTTTATAGGAAGAGGAGAAAACTGTTGTATAACCCATTCTTTTCAGTTTTTCATGCTCCTTACAGTCTAGATGGGTTTCCTGTAGATACACTATTTGTACTTGTTCTTTCTTCATTTTAGTTAAAATTTTATTACGTTTAATTGGATTCGACAGGCCATTTACATTATATGATATGATTTTTACCTTATCTTTAAGCATACCCTTACTATTTGAATATTATTAATGTAACAACGACATGTACCATCAGACCACTCCCTAAACATACATAAGCAAACATTAATATTAACATTAAAGCTGTATAAAACAACAGCTACAGAAATAAGCTTTATTTGGTCAAAGAAAAAAAAAAAAAAGACTTCCAACTGTGTGGTCCCCGATATGACCCTAAGTAAGCCCCAATAAAAGAGGGGGCTTCGAGGGGGGCCTCTCTCACCTCTATGTGAGACAGGGCCTTCCTTAGCCAGCAGGCCAATGTCCATTCTACTAATAGCATAGGTAGCACGTCCGCCTATTTTCAATTTCTGCATTGCCACTTCAGTATATTATTTCGAGATAAGAAGTCTTTACCAGTGTATATGGCTATAGCTTGATTCCAGCTTTGATATCATTGATTTCAATGAAGAGCTTTGTGATTGTAGCAAAGGGCTGGTAGCTCTGAGAGTCCCACTGATGAGGCGTTTGTGAAGGTTCGCAGTTATCTAAAGAGCTTAGAAAAAAAGGCATCTGGACTTCTTTAAGTTTTTTGAAGACGTTTCGCTTTTCACCTCTCATCCAAGAAGCTTCTTTATTTCTAGGGTCAAATGGTGGAGAGTCCCAGATTAGCCTGTGTACAAACAGACTTCAGCCATATGAGAGTGAGTGTGAGTGAATGAGAGCACACACAGGACACTCTGATCTCTGAATGTGTGTGACGCAGTGAAAAAGAGGATTGTACTGGATATACTGTGACTGACAAACAGAGTTTAAAGAGAAAGGTGTTTGGATTAAAATGGATTATGCTAAAGTGAACGTGCTAATGAAATCTGAACTGACTGAAATGTGAAGTGAAGATAATTCAGATGTAAAAGAGAGAGAAACTGATAATAAGGTGGGGCTGAAGATCAGTGAAGGGCATGTAAACACCTGATTGGTTGAGTAGATATCAGATCGACAGTTTCACAGTTTTCCCTGTGGATTATAACTTTAAGAAGATGTGACATTCATCAAGGAATCCTGCTCTCCAGATTATTTCCATGAACACTGAGCTGGAACACATCTACAGTGCTGGAAGTGCCCGTCTCACCACCAACCTCTCTGTGCACATTCACTTTTCAAACCTTTGTGAGACACTAAAGGTGTAAATCTGAGTATGTGTCTATGTTAGTGCGAACACCTCTAATAGGTTGGTTTAGTCTTTCCAAGTCATATCTTCCCTTAGATCTGCGGTCCAGGCTCCTAAAATCATCCTAGTTTAACAAGCACTACAATCTAGAGGAGAGCTGCACTACCAGGTGTGACTGATAAGATCTGACCTGCAAGGATACTCATGTTTATGTGTATCAGGACAAGCAGGGAAGACCTGGACATCAACTCTGTCAGGCTGCCTGAGTCCTCTCACCCACATCAGCTCAGAACTCTGCATTATCTACAGAGTCAGACTCAGAGGATCAGGGATCAGAAGTTCTACAAAGAGTAGAACCAGACTTCCTGTATAGAGGTCTGCGGGCCTACTGATCCACAGTGTCAGCACAACTTTCACATCATATTCATCTCAGCACAACTAAAACATGTGACTGACCTCAGAGTTTCAAATCGACATCGTGGATTCTCCAGAAGAACACACAGCTGCTTCACTCCTGAATCCTGCAGGTTGTTGTAGGTTCCACTCAGGTCCAGCACTCTGGGATATGAGGGGTTGGACTTCAGCGCTGCTGCCAGATAATCACAGCTGATCTCTGACAAATCACAGTCCTTCAATCTGAATAAAAAATGAAAGATGTAAGTTTATTAGACAAAGTGTGAGCTTGAAATCATTCAGTGTTTCATCATCTGTTCAGAGCTGAAGAAGGTTCACAATGTAGAAGTTTAGAAAATGGAAACTCCAAACAGCTGAAGCCAACAGGAAGCAGCTTCAAACAAAGAAGAGAAAAAAATGAATTTTTCACATTGAAGTCGTACATTTATCATAAAGTTGTCAAGTTTTGCCGTGTGAAATAAAAAAACTGAACAGGAATCCTCAGAGTTGAACCCTCTGCACAGAGGTTCAGGTTCCTCTTCAGGTCCCAAAGTGCAGAACAACAAGGTTTCAAACAGCTTCGTTCCAGCAGCATCAGCCACAGAAATGCAGAGATAATTCTTTGGATCTCTTGGTTGTGTTGTATGATGCTGTGTTTGCATATCTGGTGTCTGTGTTGCTTTGTGAGGACGGATCATTTACTGCAGCTCCAGATAAACAGAGCTGGACCTGAACCTGGTAGCTTCACTTAGAAGACACTTGTGACGGGAACGTCAGGTCAAAAAAGTGCCCCTCCGACAGCCAAACCCATCTGTTCTCTGATTGGATAGTTACATTTCTGATTGACATGACATTGACCAATCAGATGAAAGGAAGAAAAATAGGGTCAAAATTCGTACTTGTAACTTGCAGGGATTTTTTTTGGCTAAGTCCACACACAAATCTTTTTTTACACACACACACAAATCTTTTTTTCACGCACACACAAATCTTTTTTACACATACAAATTTTTTTCACGCACACACAAATTCTTTTTACACATACAAATCCTGATTTACAAGTACAAAATATTTATGACCACATTTTGAGCCCATACAAATGTTCTGCAGACGAGTCCATGCCCTCACAACAAAGCTCAGTGTGGACGACGCTGTGCACGCTCCAATGCTGATTGGTTAGAAAGTGGGCGGGAACAGGGAAGAGAGCGACAGCAGTGTTCAGCACAAACACGAAGGATCAAAGAAGAAGAACATGACAAGCTCAGATGGAGGCTGCAGTGGACACATTTCATTGTTTTAACATTCGCTTTCACTTCAGCTTCACCAACAACAGCACAAGCAGAGCAGCCCACTGACTGCGTGGCCGTGACGGCGCCCCCTAGTGACTGTAAACCACTACAACATGTAGACGGCCGTCTGCTGCTCATTTCTTTACCACCATCACAGGAGCTCTTTATCATGTTCTACACTCTCATTGGTTCTTTGTGTGCTTGTTTTTTAGAACAGTAGTCATTGTGATTGTTCAAAGAAGACCGTCAGCTGTGACTAAATGTAGCTCCTACAGCAGTGATTGGAATAACTACTGAAGCTAATCCAGTATCAAAGCTCAGGAATCAGCAGCTCCCACCTCGTTTTCTTTGAACAACTATTTTTAGCTGCTGTGTTTTTGTGTTTCTGCGGACCTCAGACATCCTGCTGCTCTGGAGAACTGAAGCTCTAAAGGCTTCAGCCTTTATCTCCAAGAAACAAAGCTGATCATGGAGACCCAGCAGGTCAGCTGATCTGTGGACAGCACCAGCATCTTTAAGTAAGTCTGAGAGGTGAGCAGTCTTTGGAAGCCTTTACTGTCTGATAGTCTCAGAGCAGGATTTGGATCATTATTTGGCTTTTCTTCTATTATTATGTTTAGTTTCTGCTTCACGGATATTCTCTGAGATGTTCTCTGAAATGTTTCCCACTGTTGGACAAACTTTCACAGTTTCTTCATAAAGGAGATCTCCTGTGCAGTCCATCTGTGATAATATGTTAAACACTGAATTATGATTCATATCTGAATGTACTGACTGTTAATTATTGATGAGAACATAATCAGTAAATATAAATATGTTTGAGTTTGGCTTTGATGAATCAGAATAAAAGTAATAAAATAATGATTTTAGAGACAGGCCTAACTCAGGCCAGCTGACAGCCTGTGTACAAACAGACTTCAGCCATATGAGAGTGAGTGTGAGTGAATGAGAGCACACACAGGACACTCTGATCTCTGAATGTGTGTGACGCAGTGAAAAAGAGGATTGTACTGGATATACTGTGACTGACAAACAGAGTTTAAAGAGAAAGGTGTTTGGATTAAAATGGATTATGCTAAAGTGAACGTGCTAATGAAATCTGGACTGACTGAAATGTGAAGTGAAGATAATTCAGATGTAAAAGAGAGAAACTGATAATAAGGTGGGGCTGGAGATCAGTGAAGGGCATGTAAACACCTGATTGGTTGAGTTGATATCAGATCGACAGTTTCACAGTTTTCCCTGTGGATTATAACTTTAAGAAGATGTAACATTCATCAAGGAATCCTGCTCTCCGGATTATTTCCATGAACACTGAGCTGGAACACATCTACAGTGCTGGAAGTGCCCGTCTCACCACCAACCTCCCTGTGCACATTCACTTTTCAACCCTTTGTGAGACACTAAAGGTGTAAATCTGAGTATTTATCTATGTTAGTGCGAACACCTCTAATAGGTTGGTTTAGTCTTTCCAAGTCATATCTTCCCTTAGATCTGCGGTCCAGGCTCCTAAAATCATCCTAGTTTTACAAGCACTACAATCTAGAGGAGAGCTGCACTACCAGGTGTGACTGATGAGATCTGACCTGCAAGGATACTCATGTTTATGTGTATCAGGACAAGCAGGGAAGACCTGGGGCCTGTTCTTCGTACCGCGCTAAGTGAGTTAGCTGGATGAGATTGTTGACGATTTCGCGTGATCCTGGATCGTTCGGTTCCCCAAAGCCCATCCGGGACTTGCTGTCATAGCAACAGAGCCGTAAGCGTAAACCTGCTGGGGAGCAGGTTTACTTTATGTAAACAGGATTAGATCGCGGCCACGCAGGTATGTCCGCTTCATTTATACGAAAGCAACAGCGATATTCCACCACTGTTTCACCATAAATAAATAACATCAATGTAACTAAAGATAATGCAGCACTTGATCCTTTTATTGATGTCACACAGATACATACAGGTCATTCCCTAAAAAAGGGAAATGTACTATTAACATTCTATTACATGTATGTGATTATTACAGATGTAATTCATATTTCAGAGTAGTAATTGTAAATTACTTCGTGTAATCAAGATGAGAGACCACGGCTATAAAAGCGAAGGTGGATTTGGGAAGTCTGTCGCAGTCATATCCTGTCCGTTTACGCGAGCAGCCCATTGCGGAAGGTGCAAGATTGATAAGGAGAGTCCTCAGAATCCAGCGTATATTGCGGGACAGACAGGATCCGTTAGCTCAGCGCGACAGTGTGCTCATAGAGAGATATCGATTTTCCCGTGAGGGTATTATTCACTTAACCAACTTGTTGACGAGGGGGTGCAGGACCACCACCTGTCTTTTTTTTTGCTCTGCCCTTTTCTTGGTTGCTGTTATGAACAAACAAACAGATTATTCCAGGGTCTCTTTCCAAGAGACTAAAAGCAATATAAGTGATAAATATTACCATTCTGTAGAATATTCTTATATTTCACTTTTACTTGTTCCCATGTTCTAGTGGGTCCTGTTGTGGCTCTAATGTGAAAGGGGATATAATATAACATATTATAATATAATATAATGTAATATAATATTGGATAATATGGTGTGATATGATAAATCTACCCTACCGCCTACTGGTGTTGGCCAGAGGGGCCGATGGCGCAATATGGCAGCCTGGCTTCTGTCAGTCTGCCCCAGGGCAGCTGTGGCTACAACCGTAGCTGCCTCCACCAGTGTGTGAATGTGAGAGTGAATGAATAGTGGCATTGTAAAGCGCTTTGGGTGCCTTGAAAAGCGCTATATAAATCCAATCCATTATTATTGTTATTATTGAATTACTTACGAGTTTGTTTGTCAGCAACTTTCTGCCAGCCCTCTCTCCTTGCTTTTGCAGCCTTTGCAGTGTTCCCTTGCGTTTTAATTAAACTCTGAAACTCCTGAAAAACCTCACTCAAGAGTTCTTGCTCTGCTGCCGAAAAATACCGAGCGCGCTCCTTCGACATTTTCGCCGACCAATCAAAGGGTTGCCGATCAATGTTTCTACTATCGATGCGTAGCCCCTGTTGGGCCACCCAGTGATCTCACATTACTTCATCCAGCTATACTAATCGTCAACAACAGGTGTGTTCGGGGAACCGGAATAGCGAGCTCAGAGTTAGCGCGATGATTTGGTCTTGGATGTTTCATTTGATCTTGGATGTAGTAAGCGACGTACGAAGCACAGGGCCCTGGACATCAACTCTGTCAGGCTGCCTGAGTCCTCTCACCCACATCAGCTCATCAACTCTAAACAGGAACGAGCAGCTCATTTCAAAATAAAAGGTTGGAATTGTAAAGAAAACAAACAGAGCTCATAAACTGAAACTGATTTCATTTTTTCAGCTGGAACATTTTAGTTGTTCCTTTTTCAATACATACATAATTATATTTACAGTAAGTCTTATCAATCCCCTTTTCCCTGCCAGTCACCGCCAATGTTCCCTCTAATGTTTCATGTGTCTGAGCGAACACACAAACTCCCTGAGCGTCCCTTGGACCACTGTGAGCAACAGCAGACGTGTGCACTGTGGTCACGCCAGCATCTTATCCATCCAAGTTACATGGTTTATTAAAGTAATCAAATTACAGCATTTACATTTATGTTAGGCTACTTTTAATTAACTGCTTTAGCCCACTTACAATGAAAATTAAAAACAACCTTGTTCATGACCTGTAGCATGTTAACACTATTGGAAGTAAAAATAACTTGAACTCCAATTTTGAAAACACAACTTTATTTTTTCTATTTTTATAAAGCTCTGACTTGTATTATGAGTCTGTGGTCTGGGAGAGAGTCTGTAACTCTGTCTGCAAAATACAGGATATAATGACCAATGTTGGCAATTAATTATATAGTTACTTCTTCAAAAAAGTAACTGAGTTTTGCAAACAACAAAGTTTGTTGCAATAAATACTGAATACTATCATTGTTATAAACAACAATACTATTCAGGAAGAAAACCAAACATTGCAGATATTTTATCATAACTCTGGTTTTACGTGGCCGATCAACACAATTTAAAAACTGGTATAAAGTCCACACTTTTTCCCTCAGTTGCTCCGTCTGTCCTGCTCACATCTCCAATGGTTGTATACGTTGTCATTAACGTGGCTTCACCTCATCATCAGCCACTTTGCTCGCTATAACACCGGTGTTGGCACATAAGGACGCTGTCATAGCCTGTCAGCGACGTTGATTAGCTGCGTATATACGAATGTGAATCGCGTGATTGGCTGGACTATGGGATAAGGTGGCATCGTTCTAATCCCATATGGGAGCAGCCAGTCACTGACTAACACTGCAGAACAGAATTGTTGAAGATTTAATTTTTATTTCAATTGAGATTTGATTTTTTTTTTTGTGTGCAACACAGATTTTCTGTGCGCAGAGACGTGCCAGCAGCGCGCAGTTGCACGAGCGCAGCTTAGAGGGAACATTGGGCACCACCACAGTTCACTTCAACAAAACTTTACTTCAGATTTGTTTTCATGTTTTGATCCAGTGATGAGAGCCGTTTCCCCCATGTCCAGTCCTTGTACTAAGCTAGGCTAAACATGTCCAGGGCCTGTCTCTGTGCAGCTTTTAATCTGATGTTTATAAGGTAGAAATGGAGGAAGAAGAAAATGACTTCATCAATCAACATGCAGCTACCAACCCAAATGGTGAGGTGGTGGTTAGTTATTACTGTTGTTTCTGATCCCCTACATTATCCTACATTCAAATACACTCAACAAAAATATAAACGCAACACCTTTGTTACTGCTCCCATTCCCCATGGGATGGACGTAGAGACCTAAAATTCATTCCAGATACACAATATAACCATCCCTCCCAAACAGTGGTCACAAATCAGTCCAAATGTGTGGTAGTGGGCACATCTGCCATATTGAGATAATCCATCCCACCTCACAGGTGTGCCACATCAGGATGCTGGTCTGACATCATGAGTAGTGCACAGGTGTACCTCAGACTGCCCACAACAAAAGGCCACCCTGGAATGTGCAGTTTTTTGCGCTATTGGGGGTCTGGGGACCCAGAACCGGTCAGTATCTGGTGTGACCACCATTTGCCTCATGCAGTGCAACACATCGTCGCATGGAGTCTATCAGATTGTCAATTGTGGCCTGTGGAATGTTGGTCCACTCCACTTCAATGGCTGTGCGAGGTTGTTGGATATTCGTGGGAACTGGTACACGCTGTCGTATACGCCGGTCAAGCACATCCCGAACATGCTCAATGGGTGACATGTCCGGTGAGTATGCTGGCCATGCAAGAACTGGGACATTCTCAGCTGCCATCTGCCCTGAACAATATGAACCATGATTCATCCGTGAAGCGCACACCTCTCCAACGTGCCAGACGCCATCGAATGTGAGCATTTGCCCACACAAGTCTGTTACGGCGACGAGCTGGAGTCAGGTCAAGACCCCGATGAGGACGACGGGCATGCAGTTGAGCGTCCCTGAGACGGTTTCTGACAGTTTGTGCAGAAATTGTTTGGTTGTGCAAACCAATTGTTCCAGCAGCTGTCTGGGTGGCTGGTCTCAGACGATCTTGGAGGTGAACCTGCTGGATGTGGAGGTCCTGGGCTGGTGTGGTTACACGAGGTCTGCGGTTGTGAGGCCGGTTGGATGTGCTGCCATATTCTCTGAAACGCCTGTGGAGACGGCTTATGGTTGAGAAATGAACATTCAATGCACGGGCGACAGATCTGGTTGACATTCCTGCTGTCAGCATGCCAATTGCACGCTCCCTCATTGCTTGTGGCATCTGTGGCATTTTGCTGTGAGACAAAACTGCACATTCCAGGGTGGCCTTTTGTTGTGGGCAGTCTGAGGTACACCTGTGCACTACTCATGATGTCAGATCAGCATCCTGATGTGGCACACCTGTGAGGTGGGATGGATTATCTCAATATAGCAGATGTGCCCACTACCACACATTTGGACTGATTTGTGACCACTGTTTGGGAGGGATGGTTATATTGTGTATCTGGAGTGAATTTTAGGTCTCTACGTCCATCCCATGGGGAATGGGAGCAGTAACAAAGGTGTTGCGTTTATATTTTTGTTGAGTGTATATTCTTCAGCTACAATAGTGTTTGTGTTCCTAAAAGGATTTCATGAATGTGTTATTGTTCATGTCACATCTGTATGAAACAAAGAGGAAGTGAGGTTTATCCTTCATGATCACAAACTGTTCCAGCATGTAAACCTGAGATCTGTGTGGAGCAGCTGACCTGCACGATGTGCTCAACACAAACATTATTTACCATCAGTTACTGTGTGACTGAGCCACGTGGGTGTATGAAACATCGCTTTCAGTGTTAATAGCACATGGCAACATTCAGACGTGAATCTATACAGTAACACTTTGATTTGTTACAGTGAGGAGACTGTTGAAGGAACGATGAGGGGAAACTGTAACAGCAGCAACAGAAACCAGGAGACAAAGCTGAGGTCTGGGTTCCTCTATGCTACACACAGCCTCCTGCTCCTGGACTTTAGTAAACACATAAATGTCTCCAAGTACACTTACTTCAGAAACTCTATTAAACTCATTATAAGTTTACTTCAGCTTTAAATTACTCACAACATCAGCACACATGAGTAAACAAAGTAACTCACAGCTACTGTTCAAGTTTAGTCATCTTTAATACAAATATACCTCATTATTATGAATCTCACAGCTACCTGCTCATTGAACTGAACAATAATTCTGTTTGACCATTAAAACAAAATATGTGACTGTAAAAAAATGTTCAGACAGTAATTAAGAATCTCCTAAGCAATCCAAAGATAAAGAAAAGTTCACCTGCCAATTCTATAAAGCTTGGTTGTTTATACAATAATATCACTTAATGATATGTTTGGATCCTGACCTGAGAGTTTCCAGTGTACAATGTGGACTCTGCAGTGCAGCAGACAGAAGTTTCACCCCTGAATCCCGCAGGTCATTGTTACTCAGGTCCAGCTCTTTCAGACTAGAGGACTGGGAGTTGAGAACTGAGGACAGAGCATCACAGCTTCTCTCTGAGAGGTTACAGCCACTCAGTCTGGAAGAAAACAAACAAACAATTAAATCAGTCAAATGAAACATTTTTAATGCCAGCATGCAATACAATTATTGGTTAACTAAATAGCTTCATTAAAACACAACTCTTCTTCTATAGCAGCACTTACTCCTTGTAAGCTCCACCTGCTCCACCATCTGAGTCAGAAGACATGAAAACAAACTGTAAATCTAGTAGAAACATGATTGGAAATCTTCTCAGATCCATTTGTACATTTAGAGCCTGATCCTGAAATATAGCAGCACGGACATTCACAGCAGCAAAGGGTTCTTGCTGATCTGAGCTGGCTTGGCCCTGGCTTATTGAAGATTAAAGAAAGCGGAATCAGCTGTTCAAAACCCCACAAGGCTGCCCGCTGTGACTGAAACAATGGGACGGGTCGTGACTTCTCGATATGGGCTCATTGAACGCAGCACGGATAAGATCTTGAAGAAGCTCATGGCGGTCGTGAGTTCTCAGACTTTGCTCTTTGAGCGCAAAACCGATAACCTCTCGGAGAAGCTCGTGGCTCTCCAACGGGAGATTGAGAGACGAGTGACGGACTGTTAGATCAGCTGTGAAATTGACATGCAGTTGTTCGCACCAAAGAAAGCCACCATCAGCTCATGCGGGTAACATACCGGCGCGAGCTGTGGTCTCAAGGCTGGAGCTGAACATAACAAATCTCACCCTGATAACAGACGGTGTTTAGACTGTTCCTTCCCATCCTAAGCATGCTTATCCCCTCCCGGTGCAGACGGTGGGTCGAGGGGACCAGCGCAAATGCTGCAGGCCCGGATGCGCTGTCTACACCGGCTGTCTCTCACCTTTTACCCATCCCTGTTGCTTGTCATGTGCTTCTATGGCGCATTAAGAGTTTTCATGTGTTCTGCGCTAAGGTCATTTTTTTTGTCTGTTCTCAAACTGATCTCAGTCTGGGAGGAGTTCTTTTTTCTCCTCATCTTTCCTGATGTTGTGCATTTTCTGCTGGTCGGTTCCGGGTCGCTGCTCTAGCGGCCGACCGGCCAGCTACCTAGCCTGACCCGTCTCCCCAATGTGATGTTTGTGTATTGTATGTACGGTTGGAAAGCTCAGTATCCTAATTGCCCCTTGAAAATAAATACAGTGTTCTGAATCTGAATCTGAAAAGATTACAGAAGACGACTCTGTTCAGTAAATATTACGCTCATACTGTCAAGAAATACCAAAGGTAGGTAAAACTCTGGTTGTTGCAGCCATCCAGTATGACATGCTTTGTACTGTCCTGCTGCAGTTTGTGACACCTGGTTGATGAGTTGTGAAGGATGATGAAACAAACACTTCACTCAATGTTTGTCTTCTAAACTGGATGTAATTTGGGCAGCCGATAGTTTTTCTTAATCTATCCCAGCTGCAAATAGGAACACAACAAATAAATAACTTTACCCACTTGGATCCTTATCATTCAAGATTGTGAAAAGATTCTCTACTCAGAGAATACTGGTGATTTTAGATGAGAGAGATGGAAGATGATGAAGGGGAAGATTTTTCACAACTCGAGGCCTTTTGTCTTCACTGTATAGGACAAAGAAGACAGGAAGGGAGGGAGAAGTGAGGAGAATAACACACAGGAAATGGTGTTGGGCAGACTCAAACCAGGCCCTGGAGTCACGACTCTAACCTTCAGTGCATGGGTGACCTGCTCAGCCAGGTAAGCTACAGCAGTCAGCAGTGTGTGAGTTAATTTGAAGACAATGATGACTATAAGTCAGGTAAAAAAAAAAATACTATCATCAACCAACAAGGGGAAAACAGTGAGCTTGAATGGCCAAGCTTTGACCAAGGGTGGCTCACTCCTCGGTCTTCTTGCACAAGGAGTGAACCACCCTGCATGGCTATCAATGTGGTGCAACCAAGGCCATCATACAGTACAGGCCATCCAAGCTGATTTTAACTTTTCGTCCCAGATACCACCTTAGAAATCATCTAGATTAGGATATGTTGGCTGTTCTAGATCCAATCACAACAAACAGAGAGCTGTTGTGTGTCCAAGGTGAACAGGAAGAATATATACATGCATAAAGTCAATAAAGTCAGAAGGTTTGCTTTAGACTGTGCTGCAGTTTATCATCAAAGACAAACAGGCACCATGCTGCCAACAAATGGCATCAAGTCTGACTTGAGGTTTTTTGTTCTTTTTTTTTTTTAAATCAAGATTAAATTTTATAGCAACCACAGCAGAGATGACCAGGGAAGGTGTGCTTGAGGGGATATAGCTACAACAGCTGGTTTCAGACTGAAGATGAACTGAGGTGCTGCACCCAAGTCTGCAGGTTCAGGGAGGGACAAACATCTGCTGCAACCAGATTGGAGTGAGAGGAGAGAGCAGGCCAACAACAACAAAGAAACAACAAACACACTGTGGAAGACCGAAGCAGAGTTTAGTTTAAAGTGGAACTAAGGATGTTTCTCTGGCTGCCAGGATTCACTGAGTAATTCAAATGCTTTCTTTAATGCAGGACCCACCATGCATGTAAAAGCAAGTGTTTCACCAACATTTGTGACTAAAATAGACCTGCAGTAGAAATGTATCTAGGAGCATGCATGTGAATATGAAGTCAACATCAGGCACATGCAGCCTAAGTGTTTAAACAAAGACTGATAACATAACAGCAGCAGTGATGATCAGAGTTTATGGTGAATCCAGCGTCTCGAGTTCACCGAGTTCTGGAGGCATCAAAGAGGTCACAGTTGTATTGGAGAAATCCCAAAATTTTAGGATACAAATTCATACAAAGACAGAAAACCTGGTGAAATAAATTACTGACACAGTTGGATGTTAAAAGTAAAGACATGAGTACAAATGTACTCACAGAGCTTTGTTGGAGGCTTTGACCACTGGCAGCAGCCTCAGAAGAGCCTCCTCTGAAGCAGAGTATTTCTTCAGGTCAAACACATCCAGATCTTCTTCTGATGACAGTAAGATGAAGACCAGAGCTGACCACTGAGCAGGAGACAGTTCATCTGTGGAGAGACTTCCTGATCTCAGGGACTGTTGGATCTCCTCCACTAGAGAACGATCATTCAGTTCATTCAGACAGTGGAACAGATTGATGCTTTTCTCTGCAGACAGATTCTCATTGAGCTTCTTCTTGATGTACTGGACTGTTTTCTTATTGGTCTGTGAGCTACTTCCTGTCTGTGTCAGCAGACCTCGTAGGAGAGTCTGATTGGTCTGCAGTGAAAGACCCAGGAGGAAGCGGAGGAACAAGTCCAGGTGTCCATTTGGACTCTGCAAGGCCTTGTTCACAGCACTCTGGTAGAAGTGTTTCTCTGCAGATTCTCCTGTTTCAGACTTCTTGGAGGTTGTTTGTTGTTCTTCCAGCAGATTGAGTCCAGAGTTGATGAAGGTCAGATGGACATGAAGAGCAGCCAGAAACTCCTGAACACTCAGATGGATGAAGCAGAACACCTTGTCCTGGTACAGTCCTCTCTCCTCTTTAAAGATCTGTGTGAACACTCCTGAGTACACTGAGGCTGCTCTGATATCGATGCCACACTCTGTCAGGTCTGATTCATAGAAGATCAGGTTTCCTTGCTCCAGCTGATCAAAAGCCAGTTTTCCCAGAGACTCCATCATCTTCCTGCTCTCTGGACTCCAGTGTGGATCTGTCTCAGCTCCTCCATCATACTTGACCTTCCTCACTTTGGCCTGAACTACCAGGAAGTGGATGTACATCTCAGTCAAAGTCTTGGGCAGCTGTCCTCCCTCTCTGGTTTCCAGCACATCCTCCAGAACTGTAGCAGTGATCCAGCAGAAGACTGGGATGTGACACATGATGTGGAGGCTTCGTGATGTCTTGATGTGGGAGATGATCCTGCTGGCCTGCTCCGAATCTCTGAATCTCTTCCTGAAGTACTCCTCCTTCTGTGGGTCAGTGAACCCTCTGACCTCTGTCACCATGCCAACACAGTCAGGAGGGATCTGATTGGCTGCGGCAGGTCGTGTGGTTATCCAGAGGCGAGCAGAGGGAAGCAGTTTCCCCCTGATGAGGTTTATCAGCAGCACATCCACTGAGGTGGACTTTCTAGGGTCAGTTAGGATTGTAGTTTTGTGGAAGTCCAGAGGAAGTCGACACTCATCCAGACCATCAAAGATGAACACAACCTGGAAGTCTTCAAAGCTGCAGATTCCTGCTTCTTTGGTTTCAGTAAAGAAGTGATGAACAAGTCCCACCAAGCTGAACTTTCCCTCTTTCAGCACATTCAGCTCTCTGAAAGTGAATGGAAATATGAACTGGAGGTCCTGGTTGGCTTTGTCTTCAGCCCAGTCCAGGCTGTATTTCTGTGTTAAGACTGTTTTCCCAATGCCAGCTACTCCCTTTGTCAGCACTGTTCTGATTGGTTCATCTCTTCCAGGTGAGGCTTTAAAGATGTCTTCTTGTCTGATTGTTGTTTCTGGTCTGTCTGGTTTCCTGGATGCTGTTTCAATCTGTCTGACCTCATGTTCATCATTGACCTCTGCAGTCCCTCCCTCTGTGATGTAGAGCTCTGTGTAGATCTGATTCAGAAGGGTTGGGTTTCCTGCTTTAGCGATGCCCTCAAACACACACTGGAACTTCTTCTTCAGCTTAGACTTAAGGTTACGATGACAAACTGGAGCTTGAAGTTCTGAATGAGAAGAAAAATAAACACTCAATTCCAAAAAGAACTAATCTTTAAAACATGTTGCTCCATCTTCCATCTCTGGAAAATGTTCATTTATCCAGCAGCTTAAATCTTTAGATAAATCCTCTTACTGCTCTGCAGACGGTCAGCCAGCTCCTCCTGCTTCATTCTCCTCAGGAAGTCCACTGTGATCTTCACAAACGCCTCTCTGCTGCTGCTCCTCTGACTCTCTAAGCATTCTGGGTAATCTGGACTCAGAACCTTCTGGAGCTTCTTCAGCTCGTTCTTCACAAAAGTGATGATGATGTCCTCCAGCAGCTGGAACAGAATATTTATGAATGAGCCAATCAGACTGAAATCATGGAGCCAAACATCAGATCCATGTTGGACACACTGACGATCCACTGGTCTACAAAGAGCAGCATGGAGATGACTGTGAACAGAACAGATGTAACAGTAGTTGTTGTACATGTACAGACCATAAATATGGAGTCCAGCTGTGTTTGATGCTGCTGGGCAGACTGACCACTGGGAACCTCTGAGCTCTGCTGGTCCACTCTGTGGAGGAACCATGAAGGATTAGATCAACACAGGATAAAGATCCAGGAGTTTCTGCTCAAATAACTTCATCTGAATCAAGTCTGTCAAGTTTTAGACTCTCAGATTGTGAAGATATATTTTCTGTTTTCTATGAACTTTCTTTCATCAGTGATGGAAGTGATGATGTTGCAGAAGCTCAGAGGAAACTTTGAGACTTCATCAAACTGATAAATTCACTCACTGGAAGGTAAAACTGTGATGAACCATCAACTAATGCTCTCAGGAGGCCAAAGGTCCCTGAATGTAACTGTGCAGTAGATTCATCGAGTGTTTGAAACCTGACCACTTCCATATGTTTTCATTCTACACACAAGAAGTCCTTTTCTCATTGCTTTGATTTGAGTTTTCATTTGAGTTTTCCGAGTCTCGTATTTGGAGTCGAGTCTAATCAATGATCTGACAGAAGAACATTAAAAAGGATTTAGCAGTGCTGTCAAAATTAACATGTAGGGTTAGGGGTTCATCTATGAGGTGCCGTAAGGGACATTATTACTGAAACGCTCTCACACACACACACACAACTGAAACGCTCTCACACACACACACAACTGAAACGCTCTCACACACACTACTGAAACGCTCTCACACACACACAACTGAAACGCTCTCACACACACACAACTGAAATTTTAGCTCTCACACACACTACTGAAACGCTCTCACACACACTACTGAAACGCTCTCACACACACTACTGAAATTTTAGCTCTCACACACACCACTGAAACGCTCTCACACACACACTACTGAAACGCTCTCACACACACTACTGAAACGCTCTCACACACACACTACTGAAATTTTAGCTCTCACACACACTACTGAAATTTTAGCTCTCACACACACCACTGAAACGCTCTCACACACACCACTGAAACGCTCTCACACACACCACTGAAACGCTCTCACACACACTACTGAAATTTTAGCTCTCACACACACAACTGAAACGCTCTCACACACACTACTGAAACGCTCTCACACACACTACTGAAACGCTCTCACACACACTACTGAAACGCTCTCACACACACTACTGAAACGCTCTCACACACACTACTGAAACGCTCTCACACACACTACTGAAACGCTCTCACACACACTACTGAAACGCTCTCACACACACAACTGAAACGCTCTCACACACACTACTGAAACGCTCTCACACACACTACTGAAACACTCTCACACACACCACTGAAACCAGAGGCATTTCTGCTGAACAGGAAGTTGTTTCCTGACAAGGAAACTGATGGAAAAAGTGGTATATTTCAAAACACTACAAGGATTTCTACTCAGCAACCTGCTAGTACAGCAGTCTCCAACCTTTTTTGCGCCACGTAAACAATATAAAAAATAAAAAAACGATAAATACCATGAAAACCATAAATAGAAATGTGTTCGAATTTTTGTGGAGGAATAAAACCCATTACATAGAAAGATCTCAGCTTGTGAAGGGATACAATAAAGGTGGTATCAAAACTCCAGAATTGGAATTTATGGTTGGCACCCTTAGAATTAAATGGTTAAAATCTTGTCTGTCACAGCCAGACTCTACTTAGCTCCACATCCCATGATTCTTGTTTAATAAAATAGTATACAGGATTAGACTTTATTTTGAAATGTGATTTTGCGGCAAATAAAATCCCCATAAAGATATCAAACTTTCCAAAACAGACGTTGCATTTTTGGGAAAATGAGATTTTCAACTTCTCCCCATAATTCAACCTTATGGAATAATAGGGTAATAACACTTAATCAAAAATCAATTTTCAAGAGTGACTGGTTTGAACAAAAATATTATATTCATAACAGATTTGTTGGATGATAACGGTGTCATTCTAAGTTACACAGACTTTTCAGAAAAATATTGTCTAAACTGTTCTCAAAGAGAATATAACAAATTTTGTGAACTGGTCCCACTGCCTCTGCTTCATTTGATTAAAATTTTTATGATATACAATAATTTCTCATCAGTGCTCCCAAATTTATTGCTAGGGCAATGTCAGCTGTTTGATAAAAATGCAATAAGAAATTTGTTAGTAGTTTCTTCAAAGACAAAATATTTCATAGTTACAACAGAATGGTTACATGGCATGGTTCTAATTTAGTTATTTCATATACACTGGATAAAGCATACTAAAAATTTATGAAATAGCCTATTCTACCTAAAGTTAAAGAAACACACTTTAAACAAAACTAATACTGTGGCAGAATTTCTAAAAAAAGAGATTTGGCTTTGAGGTGGATCAGTGTTCTTTTTGTACTGATGAAAATGAAACCCTAGAACATCTTTTTTTTTTCCTATGCCCTATCAGACAATGTATTTGGTGCAACTTAAAAAATTGGATTTGTGCCACTGTTTGAATTACATCATAATTTTTTTTATATGGATCATCTAGCATTGGATGTCTCAGACATTATTAACATCATCATACTTGTTGAGTATTGCAGCATCGACAGCGATCAACTCGAAGGAAAATGACGACGGAGGCAAAAATGTCCTTAATATTTTTGGGAACTTTATTCCTCATCAACATGCGGCAAAACTTTTCTCATGGGTGCCATTTTCGTTGTGGTATACTTTTTTTTTTTCTTAGGGGCGTGATGACGCAGCATCCGTGCTCTTACAATGAAACAGTGCCTCCTTGTGGTGGCAACTAAAATACTGTCTCTGTTAAACCACAGTAACCATAATGCAGTTAAACACTGTACAACATGAGTACACACAATGAATATCTTAACAATACTTTTGAGTAAATATCATATCCATTGTGCTAAATGGAGGAACGCTAAGCCTTCTCTCCCTGGTTTTATTGATGATTTTAAGATATTTTTCTTTGCTAAAAAAAGACAAAAAGCACATATGCCAAAAAAATAACCAGGATAATGCACGTCTCCCGCTATTCTAAATTTTGACTTATGCTGAGGCTAATATATTGTTAAGTAATGCAGCTGTCTCACTAAGGTCCAGAATCAATTTGTTCCACGATTCGATTCAATTCAATTCGATTTGATTATGGGGAATTTTGACAGTCAGAAATATTATAATTCAGATCAGTACATTTACATATTTTTGTATTTAAAAAAAGGAAGCTGACACACGCAAGACTTTATCAAAGGTGTGAGCATCACAGCAGATGCCTTTGTGTCAAAGTAGCTGAAGATAAAACACAGAAAAACATGAAGGTGGTTTTCCTGGCCTGGGATTTTATAAAAAATATTCTGCAGTACATCAAAAACGAAAGAAAACCATTAATCAACATATGAACGTTACCTCTGACGTTACAGCGGTTTTATTAGAGACACGGCTAACGTTTTGCATTTTGCATAATTTAAAAAAGTTTAAATTTATTCAGTATTGAACGGCAGAAATTAGGTTTTCTTTTCGGAAGTATGTAAAATGAAAAAAAAAAAAACAGCGGCCGACTGCGCTGTAAACAACAGTAGACTTGTGCATAACAAGCAAGCGAATAATACAGAAAACAGATTTTTAGAGGGAAACTGTTCTTGAAGTACAGAGAGAGAGAAAGAGAGAGAGAGGGCTGTGCATGACGTGCGATTTTATCGTGGTGGAAGCAAAACAGTGAGGGAATTCATGACGATGTTTATGTGAAGCGCAGTTTGGATCTTCTTTTGCTGCTGGTTCAGTCAATATTGTTTGGAGAGAGATAAAACTAACAGCTTTAGAATCGGCGCAAAAACGGGATGAAAACAAAGCGCGGACCTGCCGACAGATCAGAGTCAGCGAGCTGTCGGCTTTCAGCCCTGACCGTGTCCGTGCTGTCGGGTGAGAAAGGCGACATCTCACTGATTCTGATCCGCGGGTCCGCGCTGTGTGTTTACGTCTTTGTGCAGAAGCCGTACCTGCTCTCATTTACTGTCTTAGCTGTTTGGTGGTTGTTGAAATTTTGTGAGGTTTCACCAGAGATTCTGGGATTTCGGGTAAAATAAATTTATATTAAAAAATCGATTCAGGATTTTAATGAATCGATTTCACGTTATCCAAGCCAGAATCGATTTTAATCAATAAATCGATTATAAAAACCCACCCCTAACTAACAGGTTGCTGAGTAGACATCTGTGTAGTGGTTTGTTTGAAATCTAACACTTTTTCCTTCAGTTTCCTTGTCAAGAATTAACTTCCTGTTTAACTGAAATGCCTTCCTGTTCGACTGAAACACCTTCCTGTTTAACTGAAATGCCTTCCTGTTCAACTGAAATGCCTTCCTGTTCAACTGAAATGCCTTCCTGTTCAACTGAAATGCCTTCCTGTTCAACTGAAACGCCTTCCTGTTCAACTGAAATGCCTTCCTGTTCAACTGAAATGCCTTCCTGTTCGACTGAAACACCTTCCTGTTCGACTGAAACGCCTTCCTGTTCGACTGAAACGCCTTCCTGTTCGACTGAAACACCTTCCTGTTCGACTGAAACACCTTCCTGTTCGACTGAAACACCTTCCTGTTCGACTGAAACACCTTCCTGTTCAACTGAAATGCCTTCCTGTTCGACTGAAACACCTTCCTGTTCAACTGAAATGCCTTGGTTTTTCAGTAGTGTGTGTGAGAGCGTTTCAGTAGTGTGTGTGAGAGCTAAAATTTCAGTAGTGTGTGTGAGAGCGTTTCAGTAGTGTGTGTGAGAGCGTTTCAGTAGTGTGTGTGAGAGCGTTTCAGTAGTGTGTGTGAGAGCGTTTCAGTAATAATGTCCCTTACGGCACCTCATATTCATCTGTTATCATGATTAACATGATAAAAACCTTTAACACGACACATCTGGATGCAGAACGACTCAAAATCCCTGAAATGTTTCTATCAACGCACTTCGGGCAGTTTGTCCGAGTAGAGTTACCTTTGCACACGTGCAGATGTGCAGCACATCTGTTAGTGACGGCAGCTGAACCAATCAGCTCAATATGGAAGATGATGAACACTCACTGACCTCTCGATGGAAAGTTTGAGTATTAAAAAAATAACAAGACGGACCAGCCGACCAACATGAAGGATTCTGCACATCGTGACAGAAGGAATTTTCTTTTCACCGAAGCACTTCCAGCTTAAAATATCACAACGATGCAAAGCACTGATGACACAACTGCCAAGTGGACAAACTGCAGACCTGTTAGTGTTGTTAATAACATAGTTTTGGTTCCTCGTGTCAAAGACTTGAAGAAGAGTGACAGAGAGTGTTAGACTGCTGCAGGATCAGTGCCACCTCCACAGACCTGTGAAGAAAATGATTGTTTGACAGATGGGCTCAGATTCAGGATCAGCTGAGGAGTTTGTGGCTGACAGAATCCTGCAGGTACAGAGCAGAGCCCATCATTAGCATGCAGGACTGTCCCTGGGGGGGTCGGCTCATTCAGGAGGTTAATCAATGTTTACATGTTCAATAAACATGTTAAGTGTGTAAATTTGCCCTTTTCTCTCGAGTCTGTTTGCTCATGAAATGAACTTTGATTCGTTTACATTAAAAATGATGTTTAATGGTGATTAATCCAAATGAATCCACAGTAACCCTGTGATGAGTCTGATTAAACATTTTCATTAACAGCAGTAATATAGATTATATATTATTATATATTAGTGCACACTTAGCTTTTAGTATATATGTTTGTTACAAAGTTGTATTTACAGCAGAGAAGCTGAGTTAAAGACTGAAAACTATTCAAAGTCTCTTTGAATTGAAGCGTTTAACATTCTTTGTGTTTATTCTGCATTGACTTCATTATATGGTGTAAACGTCTGTTACAGGCTTAAATATAAAGTTGGAAAATGTAACTGCAGCTATTGATCAAGTAATTGTGATTAATCAGGATTAATGACAGAAGATTGTGTCATTAATTAGTCATTTTTAATCTACTGACAGCACTAGTGTTCACTCTGGTGCCTCCAACTGTTTTACGCCCTTTCAACACCTTCGTGGTCAAAAGTGTACACGCACAAAATCTACAATAAAATCCTCACGCAGCAATAGGACAGACACACAATCCATTTATCTCTGTGTCTCAAACACACACACGTGTATTCAAAGCCTCGATTTGTTCATATTTCATCTGTTGTGTTTTTATCTTCAGCGTTTTCAGTGTTGCTGCATTTACACCAAAAATGTTTCCATTGATGAATCAGTTTGATTTGAATGTGTTTCATCCATACAAATCCCTCCCTGGTGGTCACATGACTCTATAACATAACAGGAGTCATGTGACAAGAGTTTCATGCTGTAAAATGTCAAAATGGTTGAATGTGGTGGAGTAAAAATGTGAGATGTCAACTACTTTTCTTCAATATGAAATGTTTGCAGGGCCTGACAGGAAGTGGACGGACGCTCTGATCACTTCCTGTTTGCTGAAGTGGGTTTTCAGCTGTTTAGAAACCAAAGGCTTGTTTTAAAAGACAGTTTAAATGGGACTGAGGGAACGACGTGTTTGTAGTTTATATCCAACAACATCAAGCAGTTTAATCAAAGAGTTCATGTTACTAACAGCTCACCTCTCTGCAGCAGACACAGGCTGGGATTTAAAATCAATGGGACGATCTTCAGACCAGTCACTCTGTAAGGACACAGAGCTGGCTTCAGGTTCATGTTTACGTTTAGTTCCTTGTTTCTTCCTGTGAATAATGATGGAGCAGTGATGTGAGTGCTGAGCTGTGACATGGAGAAGAGTCATGGACAGTTAGAGATGGTCATCTCACCTCTGAGCTTTGGTCTGGCTCTCATGTTCCCCACACAGAGTGCTTTTAGAGGGAGGGGCTCCCTCCTCTCTGTCCTCACACTGATCCATGCTGCTCAATTCACATCAGCTCACACACACTTTCTACCTGCAGAGGAAACACAAATCATTCATGTGCACATCAGCTGAAATCCTCCTTCCATCATGTGTGCTGTCCAAATATCAGCTGCTTCTTTCCTGCTTCATCTCAGTGTCAGCTGGATGCAGTCAGACAGCAGTGTGAGGCAGAGGAAGCTGCCATCAGCTGCTCTGCTATCAGTCCACTAGATGGAGCCTGAAGCACACACGATGCATTCACTGACACACACTGATTCACTGTGACTGGAAGCTTCAGTCAGTCCAACACGTGTGAACAACATTTTAAACCTTTCAGCTGATCCAGGATTCAAAGAGGATCAGCAGAGTTAAAGCTTCACACTAATTCTTGCTGCTGAGTTTGCAGAGAACTGCACACACACTGATTCACTGCTAATGAGAAGCTTCTTCCATCCAGTAATTCATCATCCATCAGCTCTGCTGCTGCTCTCAGTCCTGGACTCTGATCACAAACTAAAAGCAGCTTTTTAACTCGTGTCTGTAAGAACTCTTAGTGTTAGCTTAGCGTTAGCTTAGTGTTAGCATGCTGTGTGGCTAGCTTAGCGTCAGAGCTCTGCAGGTGTCTCGTGTGTAAATATTAATCACAGTGACAGTAAAGGAGGTAAAGGGCTGTGACGTCATCACGTACGCTGCGTCCTCTGTGGGCTCTGAGTGAACTCAAAGTACAAACTACAAGTACACAAACACGAACGTAGCTCAGAGTGGCGGACACACTCGGCCTCGTTGGTCCAGCTGTGAGTCCGTTACCGTGAACTATGGAGCGGCAGATTTGTGCTGAACTAAGCTGCACACAGCTGATGTTAGCCAGGAAACATTACACACTGACTTTAATGGAGAGACCGGAAATACAAACACACACAGTTTGTTGTGTGAAGAAATCAAACACGAGCTGAACAAACAGTAAAGTTCCTAAAGACAAACTGTTAAAGGAGGAAACAAAGCAAACTTACAGTTTCTTCACACACCAACAACAAGCTCCACTGCACGAAGTTCAGGAAGTGACAGTAAACTTTGAGCAGGAAGGAAACACCCAAAGAGACGTTTGAGGACAATCAGGAGCATTGGAACACTGTGCTGCGTTCAGTTGCACCTCGGAAACTCCAAACCTCTGGCAGGCTGTGATTTATTTCTGCTGGTTTTCCTGTTTGAAGCACAAACATCCGTCATCACTTTGTTGTTGTTCTTCCTGCAGCGTTTAAATGTTTCAGCACTGACCTGATGTTTCTTCAAAGCTCATTTCAACCTGTTGAAGTCATGAATGAAAGTGCAGACTGAGAGTGGATCACATGATGTTTGAGGTGTGTCATGTGACATGTTCAGTATTGTCACACATGTCTAGATTGTCCCTGATATCATAACTGCTCAAACACTGATGATTATATTTGAAGAATTATTCCTGATGGCAGCAAAGTTTGAATGGAGCTCTCTGTCTGTGCTGATTTGTCGCCCTCTGGAGGTCAAAGCACAAACTGCATGATGTCACTGTAACCACCACAGAGACAGGAAGTGTTTTTATGACTGAAACACTGAAATGATGCTAACGGCTGTCGTTAGGCTCACTGACAGCAGTGCTGATGTGTTCATGTCAAACACTGGCTCAGGTCAGACTCCTTCATCCTTCTCCAGCGTGAGGCCGCCCTCAGACCCACAGGAGCTCTGACCTTTGACCTCCTGACCCTAACCATTTTAGTCTTGTTGCATCTTTAAATGCAAATCCATCCAAACTGTAGCCGAGCAAAAGAAGCTGGAAGTTGTTCTATGAATGATGTTGTTGAAGGAGCTTGGAAAGAAAAGCGTCTGGACTTCTTTAAGTTGCTTGAAGAGGGACATGGACGTCTTAACGCCCACTCACATCCTGGGACATTTGATCACAGGAAATCACATGATAGCGTGGGGCTAGATCTCACAATGGGTTCACCCAAGACACGAGTAGTTCTTTCTGTTTCTCGTGCACGGGAGAGACCTGGACCAATGCCGTTCCTTCGCTTGACCACAGTCGCTCTCGTCCGTTCCCTCGTAACACTGCTCTTTTATTGAGGTTACATGAATATACATAGGTTCATTAACATACACGTGAACAAAGGTACCAGTCTGTATGTTATGTAGGTGTGTGTGTGTGTGTGTGTGTGTGTGTGTGTGTGTGTGTGTGTGTGTGTGTGTGTGTGGAGTCAGAGTGTGACCCCATAAACGACTTCCCTAAACCTGCTGGTCTGGAAGTCCAGCAGTTCATCTAAACAAAAGGCACTTAGACTAAAACAGACATCCTACCACAAAACAATAAGAAGGTAGCACCTCTCCCATGATCCCAGGACGTGGGTGTGAATGCCAGAACACTCTGGAGTCACACAAAGTCTTTAAAGACTACTATCATTACACAATTGGTTCTACACCTCTGAGCATATATGGTTAGATATTCCCCAATAACAATGACAATGATAAAATATAAATCCAACAATGGTTTTCAGGGTTTTTATCGTTAACTTCGTTTCCCTGGGTCTTTTCCCGTGTTGTAGTCGTGTGTCTTATTTTGAAAGAAATGTTTACGCGTTACCATAGCGACCAGAGAGCATTAAGGCTGCAGACAGGTGCATCCAACCAACATTTTATTTTCCCTTATTTGATTTATGGACCTAACTGTATGAACTGGACTTTGGCTTTAATGCTGCTCCTCTTCATCATTGCTGTGTTGCATTTCCATCATTCTGCTGCTGGATTCACTGCAGGCTTTAACAAACACTCCTTTGGGTCCAGGCCCAGCCACGTGTTTGTAAGCTGCTGTGCTCCTCACAAATAAAGCCTGAAGCAGCTCAGACTGTTAGAAGCAGCACTGAGCCCTGTTACAGTTATAGTGTTAGAGCAGCGGCTGCAGCCTACAGCATTTAAACTAGCTGACAGTAAACACATCAGTCCAGATGTTACCACATTACTTTGTGATGCTGAGAGTTAAAGGAGACTGGCTGATTAAAATCCCATTCCTTACATCACCGTCCTCTGCTCTGACTGCTTTCATTTAATCACAATCAGAATACTTTTTTGATCCCCAGGGGAAATTATTTAGGTTACAGTGCTGCAGCACAAACAGGAACAAAGACACAACACACTAAGTAAGAAATAGCACAATATACACAATATATACATGCATACATATGAGTCACTTATAAGTAACATGTGAGTGCTGGGGTCTATGACAGCAGGCAGGTCTGTATTTATGTCCAGGCTGACATGAACAGCTAGTAGTTCAGGGTTCAACACTCAGGAAAGTGTGTGACCTTCCACACTGACAGAAGATGCTAAACATGACTTTAAACTGTTGTTTGTTAAAGCCTCACAGATCTGAGAGCAGGGCTCAGTGGGTACATGAGCCTTTATACATGAAGGCTTTCTGTTTCCAGGAGAGGAAACATGTGATCCAGCTGTGTTTGGTCACATGGATCTGCTCTGCATGGATCACCTGACTAAAACATGTTGTTATTATTGTTCTTACAGTCTTAAATCGGTACATCAGGTGGGTCACATGACACCCGGGGGTGACAGCAACATCTTTCCTCTTTAGAAAGCTGCTCTCTGTCCCAGGAGCTGTTGTCACAGTAACAGCAGGAACAGGAAGTCACATGCTCTCTGCTCTGTGATTGGCTGCTTCTTATCTCAGCTTCCTGCAGAGGGTGGGGTCTGCTGATAACGCACACCAACAGAAGTGTGACTTTCACTTCCTGTTTATTGCTGTTGTTCTTAAAGCTCTCAGGCGATGCTGCAGCGCCCCCTGCTGACACAAACTCCTCCCTCTGTCTCAGAGGTCACAGGTCAGCCTGCTGCAGAGGGTCTGCCTGTTCATGGACTTCCTGTTACAGAGACGGGTCTCAGCGTCAACACTGGTTTCTGATTGGACGGTGTGGAAACCCAGCTTCCTCCAGCCGAGTGATGTGTGGATTCATCACTCTCTGTGGATCAGTGTAAGTCTGTGTGTGGGTTAGCTGCAGGACTTGTTTGACCTTTGACCCTGGCAGACAGAGCTGGTTACTGCTGTGTGACTCCTGCCGTCGCTCCACTTTAAATTTTACTTAAAATAAGTCCTGACATGGCCCCGCCCCCTCTGACCTGCTGCTCCTGGATGTGCTGAGGACACAGCGGAGGCTCAGAGGGGGCGGGGCTTTTCCCGTGGCGGTAACCAAACTGCATTAGGTCGCTGCACTGCCAGTGTTTAACCACACCTCTTCTGACTGACCTTTGACCTCTGACATGTTGATTCGATCCTTATTTAATGACGTCTTTTATCTAGTGATTTAATTCTGTGTATTTATATGTGATGGTGTTCCTGAGTGCAGCCTCAGCTGATATCCACAGACGCTCCTATTGGCTGGTTTTAAAAACACATTTTTCCATTAAAGAGACTCTTTTAAAAACACGTCTGCCTGAAAGTCACATTTCATTGATTTTGGGGGATTTTAACAGAGAGATAGAACTTTATGAATCCCTCATGTTTATCCTCCAGGAAATCCAGTTTGTAGCAGCAGAACACCGACAAACTTTTACACAGCACAGAATTAGGATATCAAATAAAGGGGAATAAGAGAATATGAATATAAGCATAAATATATACATATATACACAGACCTCACACAGAGACAGCAGCTACACTGTGTGTGGATGTGATCCACAGTCACATCTGTGGGTTTCAGTCAGTGTGTCTCTGACTTCATGGTCACATTTCAAAGCTTATTGGAGCCAGAAGATGTTCAAGTAAAAGATTTATTGCTGTACTCGTCTACCAGGATAACAGGAGGTTCATAAAGCTGTGTAATACTTCAGCTTTACATCATGCAGTAGTAGTTTATTAAACCCCCCAAAATATGACTATCCAGAGTTGGGACCAGGAAGCAGAGTTGCAGTCTTACACGCCTCTCTGCAGCTTCTCTCCTCCTGCTACCCCCCAAAAACCCGTCTCCATAGAGACTGTGTCAGCTCCCAAACAGACAAAAAACAAACTAAAAACCAGCAACAAACAACTTAAACATAAACAATCACAAAGAAAGAACAATACAGTATCCACATCTGAACCAAAGAGTAAAACAGTGAAATGTGGATTATTAAACATTAGGTCTCTCTCCTCCAAGTCTCTGTTAGTACATGTTAGTAAAAACATTTCTGCATTTTACCCATATTTTATTTTTAACTCAAAATCAAAGATTCCAGATTCTCCTACATGTTGGTTTTGAATCAGATAGGACGACAGATTTCAGGTGGCCCTGTGTCTTTCTCTATTACATTTGCCACTGTGTAACTCAAAGTTATTTAAGGACTAGTTTATTTCAGTGGATGAGTTTACTGACTGACGCGCAGAAGAAATAGTTCTTTATGGAGCCTAGATGGTGTGAATGATGAGACCAAAAACTGCAATATCTTGTACCAAAAATATATTGAATAAATGGAGGAAAGGGGAAATGGAACAAAATAATTAACACAACACACAACATAAATGCCCACAATTAAATAATAAATCAATGCTGTGATCTTTCTGTGCAAAAGTCCTTTTTGGTCCTCTTCTTTTTAAAGTTCACTTTTAAGGTATTCCTCCTTAGAGTCCAGCTTCATACAAATGGGGAAATATGTCCGTAATCCAAAGACGGCTAAGTGGGGGAAAGAGGGGAAACAAAGAATGGTCCTACCGGCTCGCCACTTCAATATGAAGAAGATTAATTCAAAGGGAGGGAACAAAACCTGACCTGTAGGTCAGAAAAACGTCCATTAGCACATCAAGTTCGATTCAGTTTACCGGTAAACAAATATATTTTTCTGCAAGCCTATGTAACAATGCAAATCATCATCAACCAATGTACAACAGTTAAATTATTAATTATCTTGGCTACGTAGCTTAATCTATACAGTCCAGTAGCGTTCGCTACAAACAATACAAAAACAACAATAAAGGAAAACAGCTGTCTAACAGACAGCATAGCCGAATTCAAGGCAACACATAACAATAATCATTCAATCGCACTTTGTTTCAAAGTAAGCCCATTAAAGTGCTTAAGTAAATAAAAGTGTTCAAAAACAGCGGTTTTTGAGCCGGAGTTCTGCTCGCGGTGGGAACGCCGCTGCACAAAGTCACTTTTTAATCGCGAAAACGATCGGCTGGTTACTGACAACCAAAAGGTTGTTTTTGGTAGATATTAAAGATCATGGGTGGGCGGGGCAAATGGAGCAGTTTTCTACAGTCGAGTAAAATTCCAGGAAAGAGCTGGGTGTGGCTTTCCTTTAAATCACATGATCAACAGCTTTAAGATGGAGGCAACTCGCTCAGTGTTTCCTGTTTCATTCTTAGACTGTGGCGATGGTAAGTAGCAGCTTTTCACTTGTTACCTGGCATCTTTTCAGCCACCAATGATAGTCATTGTATGTTATCAACATTTCACTAACTATGTTGTCTCTCATGTTTAAAATAGGCCGACCAAGAGCAAAATAGGTATGTCTGCAGACTCTGCTGTAGCCAAAGTTATCAGATCTCCTGTGTTTTTAAATCCCTAACTGCTCGATCATTATCATTTTAGAAGACAATAATTTCTCAAAGGAGGTTCAAAACTAATGCCTACAAGATTACCAAGAGGATGGTTCGGGGCTCTTACATGACTCCGGGAAGTCAACACTTGGTGGATGAGGTGTGTTACCTTTGACACTTTTAAGACAGTCCTGTTTATCACTACTAACAATAAGCAAATATGTTTTCACTCAACAGATCCTTCACAGCATGTTGTTTCTGGGCAAAATCAACAACATCCCCTTTTCTCCAGAAGAAATCTTCCCTAATCCTTTTGTTTTGGGTTCTTTAATGAGAAGATATCCCAGGCCTTTAAAGTTGTATTCGACTCAGCTTCCCAGGCGAAGTCCCTTCTCCTGTGTGCTCGACATGGTAAGATAACTCTTCTCACATTTTCAGTCAATCTGACAAACTTCCAGTTTTTAGGAAAGTATAATGCAAAGTGCTTTTTTACTGAGAAATCCAAAGAAAATCCATACTGTACCTTATACTTCAACATATGCTTCTAGCTATACTTCTCCACCAAACACAGAGACTGCAGGAGAGCTGGAGACTTGCTTCAGAATTTGTTAGTTCTAAATAATGTCTAACAGACTCATTATTGGAGATGCTTACAGTCTTCAAGGCGTATATGATGCTGTCACTGTGTAGCTGCTGGATCTGTTAAGCTCAAAGACTCTAAATTCAGCGTGTTTTGACAGCCCGGCATAGCAAAATAGAAAAAAAAAGGTCAATTAGCAAATTTAATTATAAATTAGTGAGAACAAAGATGGATTTTTGCTTATTGATTTAAAATTAAATAGATTTTTGTGACATGTTTCACCCCCTATCTTAAAATGTCTAAATCAAAAGCATCCAATGGTCCTGCATAGTTAAATAAGTCAAGCAGCGAAACAAACATGTTGATCAACTTTCTATGAAAAACAACTATATAATCAGGTGCAACACTTTGACCAGATCTGTAACTGTTTTCAGATCGTCCTGCAAAATAACTCAGAGAATGAAGAGCAAATAAAGCAGAGTCTGCAAGATCTCCTCACAGACTTGGACTTAGAAGAGAATAATAAAAAAACAGCTTTCGTCTCGTCCACCATCTGCATTTCTCAAAAATCCCAAACCAACAAATCAGAAAGGTACTGCGGAGTCTCCATGTCCACCAAAGGTCCTAACGCTGGGAAAATTATGATTGCTGCCTCCTGTCTTACGGTGTGTTCACACCGAACGCGATGGACGCGAATAGAGCGTCAGGTTTACATGTAAAGTCAATGGAAAGGCGCGATGACGCGCGATTGCGGGTCCCGCGAAAATTCGGAAGCAGATTTGCGTCACGAAAACGCCAAAACGCGTGAAACGCGCGTCAGTGTAGCGCGTCTGGCGCGTTTGACGCGCGAATAAAACCACGCGCGTGAGTTTTTGTGTTGCACTTTGTGCATACGCGCGTTTCGCGTCTACCGCTCGAGTTGGAAAAATCTGAACTCCAGCGTCAAATCGCGCCGCGACAACCAATCAGGAGCCTGGTGACGTGGCTGTTACCTAGGTCAAAGGGGCAGATCCAGCCAAAGCCTTTCATACTTCAATGGAGGGGAAGGCTAATCAATGCGGTAGCAAACAACTCGGAGCTGTACAACACCAGCTGCTTTCAGTACCGAGACAGGAATAAAAAGGACCGAGCTTGGAGGAAGATATGTGAAGAGATCGGGCAACCTGGTAAGTTCATTCATTTCTCTTTTGAAAGTTTTCACTGACCCGGGGAAGCCGCACAAAAGCTAGCAAGCCACCGCTATTTTCCCACTGACGTACAAATACCGTTCTGCTTTTATGCATGTTGTCATTTAGGAATATATTTTATTGTTTATTAATAAACAGCACACAGTGGTCCCGCTGTTCATCCGTCACTGCTTTGCTTTTTCGCTGATTTTTTATTGCACAGTACAGCATTGCATTCTGCAGCCTGATTGACAAATCTCCTGCGCTTGCCAAATTTATCACGTTTGGTTTTGATAACCATCGCGTCCAATAGAAAAAACAGCACAAAAACACCCATAACTATGAGCCTCATTCGGAAATAGACACCTGCACCGTGAGGGAAAAAGGCGCACGAAAGTGGCAGGCAGATGAAGACAAACCGCGGCATAATAATACTTTTACGTTTTGCAATCTACAAAGGTTTGCACTTTGAGAATCAATTGTGAGAACTGTGACCAGGGGCTAGTTATTCTGAGAACCCCTGCAATAAATGAGGGACCACTGTCTACTCTACGATTATTATATCCAACCTGTTAACATTTAATACTGTATTGATAGAACCAACTGATTCTGCAGCAGAGCATCCCCAGTCCCTGAGCTCCTGCTGCTGCACCCACAGATATGTACAGCAAGCACTGATACCTTTTTAGTCGGTGGGATTCCCTTGTGATCACCTTTACTAAATATCTACAACCAATCTGATTATATCCTGTTATTGTTTTTGTTTTTTTCAATGTTGAAATTAAAATCTAGTAGCAGCCTTCTCATTTCTTTGTGTTTTGTGCTGTTTTACAGGCCCACAGAGGAGGACGGCTCCGAGGCAGATGAGGGACGGGTCCCAGGACGGTCCATCGGCGGTGGAGCTGGCCATCCTGGAGTCCCTGAAGAGGCCACACCAGTCTCCAATGGAGCATTTCCTCCTCAGCCTTGTTCCTGCTCTGGAGAGCAGCTGGTCCTTTTTATTCCTGTCTCTCTGTAAATACTTATATTTTATATATTTATGTTTAATGTTTTTCTGTTTGAGACTTTTAATATTATTTTAAATAAATGTTTATAATGACTAATGTCTCAGTTCTACTACACAGCAAATGTTGGCACACAACTTGACACATGTAGAATTTATTTCATATTATACTAATGACAAAATATACTGATACAGTGGGATGCAGAAGTTTGGGCAACCTTGTTAATAGACATTATTTTCCTGTATAAATCGTTGGTTGTTACAATAAAAAATGTCAGTTAAATATATCATATAGGAGACTCACACAGTGATATTTGAGAAGTGAAAAGAAGTTTACTGGATTTACAGAAAGTGTGCAATAATTGTTTAAACAAAATCAAGCAGGTGCATCAATTTGGGCACCACAAAAAAGAAATGAAATGAATATTTAGTGTATATCAATGTGTGTGTCTCCTATATGATATATGGGGTGCCTTTGTCTGGATGTGCTTCCCATCCAGAGCTGCACAGCACAGAGGAAAGTTCCAGCGCTCCTGGAATCCCTCTGTGATGGACCGCCAGTCTCCAGGTGAAGGCACAGCCATGAAGTCGTCCACTAGACAGTCCCAGATGGACGTCGCTGCCTGGGGGGTGATCTGGCTCACCGTGGACACACCGACTCTGAAACTGAACGCGATGGTCCTGAAGGAGTCCCCGGTGACAAGGAACCTGGACAAAATTGTTCAAAATCAGTATTATGTGTACTGCAGTTACAAAATACATTATTCAAATTCCAAAATACTTTTGTGATGTCAGATTTAAATCACAAAACATGAATCTTACATAAAACATTTTGTAATTATAAGGATAATTACAAAATGTATATTAGATAATATCTAAAACAGTTGTGTTTTGTTTTAACTTTAACATATCATAATTTGATTGGTAGCAACTTTCACAACTACAGTGAGCCAATCACTCATAATTCCTAAACATGTCAATCAGGTAGGAATGAAGTGAGACATTAATAGAAATAAAGAGTTGTGTGTTGACATGTAGCCCTTTCCTTGCTTAAATCATTAATATTTTTGAAAAATTAATCTGTGATAAGACAGCTTATCAAGATAGAACCATGTAACTAGAGATGAACCAAACTGTTCAGTTTTATCTAACTCTGTTTTAATAAAGGCTGTGACCCCTGCTATAGAGTCTGACAGCTGCAGGGATTATATACAAATATTCAACTATCCCAGAATTAAACCAGGTCTAAATATAAAGGAGTGCGTATCACTACAAAGGTTAACTCAGTGGTCCTAATGCTACAGTTTGATATCAGCAAACACCGAGCGCATACATTGATGTGACACCACAGCCATGCTATCATTCAAACACTGATAACAGCTGAAGAAAATATAATCTGATCAAACATTATTCAGCTTTAAATATTGTTCAGCTTTAAAGTTACTGTGCAACTGTGTAATAAAAATGTGCTCACAGCTTTAAAGTTACTGTGCAACTGTGTGCTCACGACTTTGGCCTTGAGAGCGATAAGAAGCGATCGCCTCATCCTGCAGGCGAAAGATATCTGCAAGCGAAGAGACTAGAACACTCAAGGCCGCTTTCCTTTTATGGAGTTGTTTTTCTGCTAATGCAGCACTTTCCTCACAACCCCCTCCTTAGGTTTTAGAGAATATATACCCATCCTCACAGAAAATATTAGGAATCTCTTGATGTGAGCTGTTTTTGAGAGGTTGTCTCTGTCTCAATAAAAGTTCACTGATTCCCCCATCTGCTGCAGGTGTCCGGTTGTCTTCATTCTCCGCCAGCCTGGTTAAGTCAATTCCTCCTTAACATCTAAAAGAACCTATTTAATGAAGGAAGACGGGTTCACTTTGTGTTTAATATTATTCTATTGCTGTTGTTGTTTTTTTTATATCCTTCAATTGGCGTCACGGAACAGGATCCGCTCCAGGCCAAACTGGAACGGGTGGGAGGACATCGGCCGTGGTCTGAGTGAACGGAGTTTGGACAAAAGCTGTGTGCACACAAAAACAAGGTAAGCAGACCTTTTATTTCTGCTATATTGAACATTATAAAAATACTTAGTGTCCAAACTCCTAGTAATTCATAACCAAAATTGTCTGGCTTACTTAAGGCTTGCTGAGAATCAGACAAGTGAATAAGAGATAAGTGAATAAGAAATAAGTGAATAAGTGAATAAAGATAAGAGTGAACTGAGGTCTGACCACGGTTGCGGCCGACGGGTCGCTCTCCGGTGTCGGATAAATACCTCAGCAGGTCTGGGACCTTGAAAGGGTTTATTAGTAACGCCTTTCTAAACAAATTAAAAGGTTAAAGGCCTTGAGAATATTTTTTAGTAATATTCTCTAAACTACAGAAGGGTTAGGAAGGCCCAGAGGACTTTATTAGAAAAGATCCTCTAAAACTTAAAAAAGAGAAGTACTGGTTGGAGTCCATAGGAGGGGTCCCTTTGATCAATAGGAGAAAACGGATCTCTTCTTAAAACCCCGATGATTTTAGTGTTTTAAATGTTTTGATGTTCTGTTTGATATTGGACACACATAAATACACGCTGAATGCTTGCTGTGGAACACTGGGCAGGACAGTTTGGTTCTCCGTGTTCACAGATTACACAATTAAAGGAACTAGGTTCCTCTTTTGGTTAAAATAATACACCACACATAGAATTTTTTTACACATTTATTACATACATAAGGAGGGTAATGAGTGACTGCAGGTAATGTATGAAGTGTGAATGAGACGTGTGAACAAGGTGACAACCAACTAGCACCCCTATCAGGAAGCTCTAGGCAAGGTTACCCGCCAGACTCCGGTTTGGTAGAAGCTTGGTAACACCTGAAGGGATATTTCAGTGCTGACTCACCTTTAAAGCAGCGCCCCAGCTGATTAGTGCCTAACAGAGGCAGAAACCCAGCTGGCCCAAATTCTCCTTTAAAATCAATAAATAGAACATAAATTACCGGTGTGTGTAAATAAGTTGTATAAATCTGTTAGATCTGAAACTCCTGCTAAAAAACTTCCTCTCTACAACTCTTTTCTCTTCTCTCCCTCTTTCTCTCAGTTGGGATTCTGTGTGTGTATGTGTGCTGGAGAAATAAAAAAAAAGGAAAAGGGTCTCTCTCTGTCTCTGTGAGAGGAAAAAGGTGGGGGCCGAGTGAGCCCGCGGGGCCGAGCGGGTCCGCGGGAGCGAGCGTGTATGCTGTATGAGGAAGAAGGGAGTGAGAGGGAGCGAGTGAAAAGAGTAATCGAGTATTTGGTGATTTTTTATTATTTCAGAGGCACTGGGTAAGAGTTTTGACTTTAGCTGTGAGAGTTGTGAAAAGAGCAGGTTTTTCTTTTGTTGTAGACTGTGAGTAATCGGTGTTTTTCTGCCTATTGTGCTGCGTGGAAGACACAGAAGTGTAGAAATGTTTGTGGTTTATCTTTGTTTGACGTTTTATATAGAGTTGGTTGATTCAGGGTGATTTCTCCCGTTTAAGGGAGGAGTTGCATTGTGGTTATGTTAAAGCTTTGCTGTAGGGGTATGTGTGTGATTTTGTGCTGGCTTCGCATGTTTAAATGGATGCATAGAAGTTTGTCAGTGAGAAATTGTTATGGTGGGGTTTTAAAGTTAGTAAAGAGTCAAACAACGCCCACTGTTTTAAAAAGGCCCAAAACATCATAAAAGACACCTCACATCCTGGCCACTCCCTGTTCGAACTGTTGCCCTAAGGCAGACGGTACAGGGCAATCAGAGCAAGGACTAATAGACTCAAACACAGCTGTTATCCAACTGCAATAACACATCTGAATACTACAAAAATGTCCACCATGCCACTCTTGTGTTAATCTATGCACGGTCTGAAGCATGACGGTGGGAATACTTAGTATTTTAAGTATTCTATCTATTTTATTGATTGAATTTTATTGTTTTTTTATATTACTAGGGATGATGCAATGATCAGGGACCATTCTTAATGTCGTCGGTCTCATGACAATGACAATAAAGTTTTTGATTTTGATTCTGATTCTGAAATACACCCTCCTCAAGAGTTCAATGATTTAGGTAGTTATGTTTACACAAATACTAAATGTATGTTTAGTGTCTTCATACAGGTGTTTTTTCTTAACCTGGAAGCCTGAGTACGGCAGCAGAAGACAGGCCAAGCTTTGGCTAAAATTCACGGCTGGACACCAGAGTTGTCCTCACCCCTCCCGGTAAAACAAAAAAGAGAGAATGTAGTTTGAGGCAGGTTTTTCTCGCTGACCTGCTCTGGGTGCTGTGTCCCTGAATCTCACCAGGGTTAACCTCTGGCGGAAGACATGGAGAAAAGGAAAAGATGTTCCTGGTAAATCACTGAAACAAATAAAACAACACACAACCAGAGAAAGATATGAGAAGGGTGAGGAACAGACACATGTGCGTGTTAGAGAAATGCCTCGTTTGAGAAAAAGTTAAAGTAACCCATATACAGACGCACCCATACATGCAATGAAGAAACAGCTTACATACATGTGCACGTACATGCAAGGTTAAAGTAGCGACACTTAACATACACCTGTTTTTAAATGATATAGTTCATACATTACTGACAATTAAACGCTTTGGGTTGCAGGACAACAACGTAACGTCAAAAGACAAAGACACTGGTCTGAGGATTAAGTGAGGACACGACAAATTTAGTGGTTAAAAGGGTCGACTTGGGACATGTTTTTGTTGATTGTTTAAGACAAATGACTACTGAATGATAGGAAATTCCTTTTTAGGTTTCTAAACAGGATCTTAAGAATTTTAACACGTACCTGTGTTGTCCTGTCAACTTGAGGGGTTATGAGTTGATTATATGGAGAAAAAAAAAAAAAAAAAAAAAAAAAAAAAAAAAAAAGGGGGAGACGAGATCTCGTTGTTTCTCCCCTCTCGGGATAACACAGCCAACACAGCACAGCCAACACAACATCATTTTCCTGTTCGCCTGTTTTGTTTTGTTTTTGTTTTTTCTGAGAGCCGAAGCTGACCTGGACTCCTACCCTCCCCTCTACCATCGTTGCCCTCTCCGCGACCATCTTTGACCCTTTGACCCCTGAAGGCCACAGCAGCTGGACTCACAACAACAACTTGAGGATGTCAACAGTGCTGCAAAAGAGTGATCTCATGCAGCAGAGACGGAGAGCACTAAACCTAAAGCCCGTTTCACTACACGGGGGAAATTCCCAGGCTGCGTCAGCTGACAGAGCTGTGACGAGACGCGCATTAAGCCCGGAGGAAAAGGGACGGTGAGCAGAAGGATGCTGACCTCTGAGAAGAGCCGAACAGCAGAGCTGCAGAAGGCCGTGGAGCAAAGTAAGGAAGATGCAGGCAGCTGCAACAACGGATGAAAACAGACCCAAAGAGGAGGGGAGGACCCTAGGCCATGCGTCAGGCCGCTGGTTTACCTAAACTACAGAACAGGAAGGTGATGAACACAAACATATACCAACACACGAACACACACTTCTGCATGCGCCTACTTAGAATGAAGGGAAACACACACATGAACACTTATGCACTTGTTGAGGGAGTAAAAACTGATACATACCCATGCACTAAAATCAAAATGTTGATTTAATTTACTAAGAAGTGACACACAATGCTCTAGCTGCTGCAATGAAGAATGCTTTACTGACAAAGGCTCAATGCTGCACACAACAAAGTCAAATACAGAATTTGCTATAATAATAAGCCCAGAGGGCATTTGTGTGGTCTGGGGAGCAGAGTCCGGAGCGGTTTGGTTATGAAAATGATGCCCGTGCGAGATATCTGGGGCTTAAGGCCTCGACTTAATTGTTTACTCTACACTAAAAAGAAAAGAAAACACTCTGAGCAGTGGTGCAGAGTGAAAACGAGGAATTAACAGTGTGAGTTTTATTTCAGAGCGCCACGTCATTGTGATGGAGATTTAATAAAGGAGGAACACACGGACAAAGAAGAAGAGAAGGGGGGGCAGCCCTTGAACGCGATTGCCTGAGGCATTAAAGTTCTGTACTAAATTCTGGTTTCCAGTGTGAGAAAAGTCACGCAGTGCCAGTAGTAGAGCTAGGTTGAGTGATGATTCTAAATTACTGTAAGTAAATCATCGTACACCGTTCAAGTTTCATGATAACGGGGATCTAGACTTTGTTGAACCCTAGGCAATTTGAACAGGTAAAAGTCGAGTGACCAAGTAGCAGTTGAATAAAAGTCATTGAATAAGTGTTGAAATAAACTGGCAGAATTAAGAGAATTAAAACATTTCAAGAGCTCAACTTACTTAATGGTTCAATTTTGTTTCACGAACGCAAAACATATAGGTTTATGAATATGAAAAGGTTGAGGTGGTGTTGATTTGACTCTGTGTAGGTTTAGGTTGGTATTTTTATTGATGGGAAGAATATTCAGTGACAAGTCCTAAGACCCGGGCGTCTGCATTTTGTTTTTGTTATTTTTCATTTTATTTTGTTTTATATTTACTGATTTTTGTTTGTGAATCTTTTCTTTAAGCAGATCTGCACATCGGAAGTTACAAGCATTACACGTCGGCGAGAAAATTGTTGTAAGTGAGTTTCTCCGCATTGAAATGGGTTCTGGAGGAAACACTTGTGGGGACAATTAGAAACGAGAGTCCCTGTTTAAAAAAGGATTCAGCGAGGTAATCCAAACTCAAGTTCTTGTTTCTTTTTGAGATGACGTCATTTTGCTGAGTGTGGAAACTAGATGCGACGACAGGTTTCACTATCAGCAAAGAACGGATGAATGGATGAAAGACTGGGAATAAAAACAAACGGACTGACTGGTAAAAGATGACAAGACTTGACCATGACTCAAGGTTAACCACCTCCACCTAGATAGGATAAAAGGGTGGATGAATTTATGTGGGTTTCTTTTACAGGAGTAGAAGGATGACAAAATATTCGAGGATGAGTGAACCTGTAAATGCCATTTTTGTGTCTTGTGTTGCTTACAGAGATAACTGCGCAGCGTTACCATTTACATTTTCTTCCCTACAGGGTTACAGTTTTAATGTTTTTCTATTACAGGATTTCTGGGCGGATGTGTGAAGAAACGGTGTTTATGGGTTAGGAGTTGGGGATGCTATTACACTGTATTTACAGGAAATGTTTTATAGCACCTATGGAATGAGGATGCCTGACTACGGTCAATGTGCTGCTAATGTTTGCTTTGCTTTGGTGAGAGGGGTGCAGTAGAAAACAGACAAGTGACATGAAAACAAGTAATAATAACAAATAACAAATTTGGGGACAGTTTGACCTAGAGCCCACTAACTGGCCATTAGGGGCTCTCTCTCTCTCTCTCTCTCTCTCTCTCTCTCTCTCTCGCTCTCTCTCTCTCTCTCTCTCTCTCTCTCTCTCTCTCTCTTGGAATAACATTGCCCAAAGGGTGAATAAAGCAAATTGTGGCAATAATAGTGATTTAATGATTGGAGAAACCTGAACATGATACTTGTCTGTTGAGCTGAATCGTTTATTACTCTTATGATTTTCCGGTGGGACTATGAAGATTTTTTGGTACAGATTGCAGGTTGTTGCTCTTTAACTCCTAGAACACGCCCTTGGCGAGGTGGGGGGAACTGGACCACCTTTCTGTGCCCCATCATCCTCTATTAGACGACATCCAAGCTAAGTAAACATGTCTTGGCCCTTTCCCCCTGAAATGACAGGCAGGCAAAGATGTTGCGTCTTTGTTTGCTTCCTGGCCCTGGGTCTCATTCCCATTGGCATAATCCTGATCGTGAGGGCGACGAACATTATCGTCTTTCTCTTGTTTAAATTCTTCTAGAATGGTTGTTTCTCTGTGGTGTTTTGTATTAGGTTTGTTATTAATTGTTTCCCTCACCCACTTCCTCTTGAAGGATATATCTGGTTGAACTGTGTCTGGTCGGGTTGTGAGGGTTAAGCGATGTTCTCAGGGTCTCCGGACTTAAGCCTGAGCGAATGTGTACTCCCACCAATGGATATGAATTGTTTTATTCCACACCCCTTCCTCACGTTTTACCATATTCACTTTTGAATGTCCGTAGCAGTTACCGTTCTGAGTTTATTTTACGGTTGATTTATTCTTTCACATTTTCACGTTTATATCTCTCATTTTTATAGTATACTCTGTACTCTCCACATTTTTATCATTACTTATGCTTTTTGGTTGCTGAGTTACAGGAACTGTTGATTTTGTGTCACTACCCTGGTTGCACTAACTCGTTGTATCCGTGTGTGCAGGACAGCTGTTACTGCTTTCATCGGGAACCGAGACTGCTTGCAGCCGACCCCTGGGCAGGGTGGTGCCTGGACTCTTTTCTCCTCATCTGCAATGACAGATAAAGACAAATGAAAAGACCCGAGGAGTTTTTCGAGCCAGGCTTCGACACGTCTCTGTGTTCCTTTGATTGTTACTTATTTTTGTGTGTTGACCCATTTAAGATGGGTCAAAAGGGGGATTTGAAGAAAATATAATCTGATCAAACATTATTCAGCTTTAAATATTGTTCAGCTTTAAAGTTACTGTGCAACTGTGTAATAAAAATGTGCTCACAGCTTTAAAGTTACTGTGCAACTGTGTGCTCACGACTTTGGCCTTGAGAGCGATAAGAAGCGATCGCCTCATCCTGCAGGCGAAAGATATCTGCAAGCGAAGAGACTAGAACACTCAAGGCCGCTTTCCTTTTATGGAGTTGTTTTTCTGCTAATGCAGCACTTTCCTCACAACCCCCTCCTTAGGTTTTAGAGAATATATACCCATCCTCACAGAAAATATTAGGAATCTCTTGATGTGAGCTGTTTTTGAGAGGTTGTCTCTGTCTCAATAAAAGTTCACTGATTCCCCCATCTGCTGCAGGTGTCCGGTTGTCTTCATTCTCCGCCAGCCTGGTTAAGTCAATTCCTCCTTAACATCTAAAAGAACCTATTTAATGAAGGAAGACGGGTTCACTTTGTGTTTAATATTATTCTATTGCTGTTGTTGTTTTTTTTATATCCTTCACAGCATAAATCGAATTAAATCGGGACTTGATGAGACCTTCTGAGTATCACTAGAAATATTATAAAGAGTCGTCTCTGTACCACAGTTTGCTTTCAGTAAACACCGACAGCATTCACTGTTAGCATAGCACATCCATGGTAGCAGTGTATAACTGGATGGATTAGCATATTAGCACAGATATCAATAAAGGACTACCGTATTAAATAGTTTTACTAACCTCAGGCAGACGGACAGGCGCTCTGCAGGTGGGATTGAGCGTCTGTAGTTGGTGTCTAGGCGGGCGATGCTGGGACCGACGCGGGACAGCAGGTCCTCAAACTGGCCGACGGTGATAGCGCTGGAATCGGCCGTCATCCAGGCGCAGCTCCTGGAGCAAGTGGTGAAACTCACCAAACTGCTCATGCCTCTGGAGGACCTGATGGACCCAGGTACGGCGAGGACGTCTTTTACGCTGCTGCTCTGCTCTCCACAGTACATAGAGAAGGGAGAGTCTCTCTTCAAGCGCTAGCTCGATAGCTGCCATCTTGCAAAACCAGGTCTGGCACAACTCCCTCCCACATTCCTCCCACATTTCCGGTTCACGCGCGTCAAAATATCATATTTTGACGCGCGATGGATTTTTCTTGGACACGCGTTGAGACGCGAATGTACACGCGTCAAATTAGGGGCGTTTGGGGCGTTTTATTCGCGTCCATCGCGTTCGGTGTGAACACACCGTAACAGTCTGAGCTGCTTCAGGCTTTATTTGTGAGGAGCACAGCAGCTTACAAACACGTGGCTGGGCCTGGACCCAAAGGAGTGTTTGTTAAAGCCTGCAGTGAATCCAGCAGCAGAATGATGGAAATGCAACACAGCAATGATGAAGAGGAGCAGCATTAAAGCCAAAGTCCAGTTCATACAATTAGGTCCATAAATCAAATAAGGGAAAATAAAATGTTGGTTGGATGCACCTGTCTGCAGCCTTAATGCTCTCTGGTCGCTATGGTAACGCGTAAACATTTCTTTCAAAATAAGACACACGACTACAACACGGGAAAGACCCAGGGAAACGAAGTTAACGATAAAAACCCTGAAAACCATTGTTGGATTTATATTTTATCATTGTCATTGTTATTGGGGAATATCTAACCATATATGCTCAGAGGTGTAGAACCAATTGTGTAATGATAGTAGTCTTTAAAGACTTTGTGTGACTCCAGAGTGTTCTGGCATTCACACCCACGTCCTGGGATGATGGGAGAGGTGCTACCTTCTTATTGTTTTGTGGTAGGATGTCTGTTTTAGTCTAAGTGCCTTTTGTTTAGATGAACTGCTGGACTTCCAGACCAGCAGGTTTAGGGAAGTCGTTTATGGGTCACACTCTGACTCCACACACACACACACACACACACACACACACACACACACACACACACACACACACACACACACACACACACCTACATAACATACAGACTGGTACCTTTGTTCACGTGTATGTTAATGAACCTATGTATGTTCATGTAACCTCAATAAAAGAGCAGTGTTACGAGGGAACGGACGAGAGCGACTGTGGTCAAGCGAAGGAACGGCATTGGTCCAGTTCTCTCCCGTGCACGAGAAACATAAAGAACTACTCGTGTCTTGGGTGAACCCATTGTGAGATCTAGCCCCATGCTATCATGTGATTTCCTGTGATCAAATGTCCCAGGATGTGAGTGGGCGTTAAGACGTCCATGTCCCTCTTCAAGCAACTTAAAGAAGTCCAGACGCTTTTCTTTCCAAGCTCCTTCAACAACATCATTCATAGAACAACTTCCAGCTTCTTTTGCTCGGCTACAGTTTGGATGGATTTGCATTTAAAGATGCAACAAGACTAAAATGGTTAGGGTCAGGAGGTCAAAGGTCAGAGCTCCTGTGGGTCTGAGGGCGGCCTCACGCTGGAGAAGGATGAAGGAGTCTGACCTGAGCCAGTGTTTGACATGAACACATCAGCACTGCTGTCAGTGAGCCTAACGACAGCCGTTAGCATCATTTCAGTGTTTCAGTCATAAAAACACTTCCTGTCACTGTGGTGGTTACAGTGACATCATGCAGTTTGTGCTTTGACCTCCAGAGGGCGACAAATCAGCACAGACAGAGAGCTCCATTCAAACTTTGCTGCCATCAGGAATAATTCTTCAAATATAATCATCAGTGTTTGAGCAGTTATGATATCAGGGACAATCTAGACATGTGTGACAATACTGAACATGTCACATGACACACCTCAAACATCATGTGATCCACTCTCAGTCTGCACTTTCATTCATGACTTCAACAGGTTGAAATGAGCTTTGAAGAAACATCAGTTCAGTGCTGAAACATTTAAACGCTGCAGGAAGAACAACAACAAAGTGATGACGGATGTTTGTGCTTCAAACAGGAAAACCAGCAGAAATAAATCACAGCCTGCCAGAGGTTTGGAGTTTCCCAGGTGCACCTGAACGCAGCACAGTGTTCCAATGCTCCTTATTGTCCTCAAACGTCTCTTTGGGTGTTTCCTTCCTGCTCAAAGTTTATTTTCACTTCCTGAACTTCGTGGAGTGGAGCTTGTTGTTGGTGTGTGAAGAAACTGTAAGTTTGCTTTGTTTCCTCCTTTAACAGTTTGTCTTTAGGAACTTTACTGTTTGTTCAGCTCGTGTTTGATTTCTTCACACAACAAACTGTGTGTGTTTGTATTTCCGGTCTCTCCATTAAAGTCAGTGTGTAATGTTTCCTGGCTAACATCAGCTGTGTGCAGCTTAGTTCAGCACAAATCTGCCGCTCCATAGTTCACGGTAACGGACTCACAGCTGGACCAACGAGGCCGAGTGTGTCCGCCACTCTGAGCTACGTTCGTGTTTGTGTACTTGTAGTTTGTACTTTGAGTTCACTCAGAGCCCACAGAGGACGCAGCGTACGTGATGACGTCACAGCCCTTTACCTCCTTTACTCTCACTGTGATTAATATTTACACACGAGACACCTGCAGAGCTCTGACGCTAAGCTAGCACACAGCATGCTAACGCTAAGCTAACGCTAAGCTAGCCAAGAACCCAGAGTGAGGTTAAAGCTGAGTAAACACTGACCCCAGACCAGCACCGTGATAAAGTGAGCTGCTGCTGCTGAACTTGAACAGGTAACAAAGTGATGAGCAGTCAGGCTGCAGGTTTCTACCTGTTCATGTTTCTACAGTAGAATCACTTTGAAGTGTCTTTGTGCTGTTTCATCTTTGATTTGTGTTCATAAACACTCAGAGAAACATCACGTGACCTCATCAGGATCTGTGTTGGTGTGTGGGGCTGTACCTCAGCTTCATGTTGTTACATGCTCATTTGTTCATTTCACACAGTAACATCAAAGTAATGTTATGAGGAGTAATGAAGTAACGTACTCCATTACTTTTAATCAAAGTGTTCTGTGTAATATGTGTAATAATGACTGTTTTGAGTAATGACCAACACTGATCACAACAAAGAGGAAATGCCTCCAACATGCACAAACATTTGAGCCACAACATGCAGTTAATGTGCACAAATGTCTTTGATATGCTGCTCAGTGATGGTGGTGACTGTCAGAGCAGAGCTACTGAGAATCAATAAGTAATATCAATGATGGGATCAGAATCACTAAATTCTTCTCATCCCTGTCAGTATCATACATGTGCTGTATAATGTGATAAATGTAGAGGTGCTGGCTGTTCTCTCACTCTGCTGTTTAGCTGTAAAGGACGCCTCCCTGCCTTTGTCTCATTCATGACCTTTAATAGTCTCTTCTAACATGCAGAGATCTGTATGATCTGTTTCATAGAGTCTAACCAGCCTGTACAGGTAACAACAACAGTCACTGCATCACTGACACACAAACGTCATCTCTGTCAATAACAACATTCATACATGGAATAAAAACACATCAGTGGATCATTGCTGGAGCTGATGTTTGTGCTCCTGGTGCAAAGGCTCTCAGTTTCCTCCTTGAAATAACATCAGTGGTGGGTCAGCGACATGCTTTCTTTCCCTCTCAGGTTTAAATATCTGGGACTCTCCACCGTTTGGTTTTAGAGCTGAAGAAGCTTCTCAGATGAAACGTCTTCCAGAAACTTAAAGACGTCTCTTTTCTCTCCAAGCTCCTTAGATCGCATGACCTGGATGACTGAACCTACAGACATATTGACCTGGTTTCTATGTTACATGACAGGTCAGAGGTCAGCGACTGTAACTCAGTTCCTCCTGTTAATGTGAACTCACTGAGTGTTTGTGGTTTACCTCTCAGACTGACTGAAGATGATGATGGAGGAAGAGGAGGACAGAGCAGAGTCTGCAGGGTCCAGCTGTCCGTCTGTGAGGAGTGACCGGTCCAAAGGTCAAAATCCAGAGTTCAGTGGTGAACCTGGAGCAACGAGGTCAGAGAGCTGAACTCACTGAGTAACAGAAATAATTCTGCACTGACATTATAATCAGTGTTGACTCTGGTTGATTGTCTGACTGTGTTTGTGAGCTGAGAGGAAATGAAAATGAGTTTGTAACAAAAATCAGTTTTGTCCAGTTTTCCTGTAAAAAGCTGAACTCTAATCTAAGAGGATGTTACTGACAGGAAACAGCTGCATTATCTGCAGTCTGTGTGATCACAGCTGCTTCAATCATGTTTGTGTCTGCAGAGGTCAGAGGTCACAGTCTGCAGGGTCCAGCTGTCCGTCTGTGAGGAGTGACTGGTCCAAAGGCGAAAATCCAGACTTCAGTGGTGAACCTGGAGCAACGAGGTCAGAGAGCTGTGATGACTCCTTTACATGTTTGTGTTTCCTGGATAAATATGACCTGAAACATCCTCAGATTGTTACAAAGATTCATTAAAAAGAAAACAATGAAAGAGAAAAGATCCAAATGTTCGACTTGGTCATTTGCTGTTTGAGGACAGTGATGCTCATATCTGTGGGGAAAGTGTGACCTGAGTGGGTTCATGTTTGTCTTTAAAGAACAGAGCTGCTCTGATTCTCTTTGTGTCTGATCTGTTAAACAGTCTGAGAGGTCACACAGAGACCCAGCAGCTAAAGCCTGGATCATACTGGCTGCTGTTACTCCATCAGGACAACACTGAACCACAGTGGTGTGGATGTAGTGGATAAATCCCACCATACTGATGCTCAGAGTTAACCACAGGGAACAAAACCAGATGTTACCTTCAGATTGTGACCTTTGGAGTGGACGATGCAGATTTCAATAGAGAATAAATGTTGTTGTTTTTCAGCTGTGAAGAAAGAATCTAATTTTCTGAACTTAAGAATTTATGATGCTGGAAACAACATGGAGACTATAACACAACATTTCCACTGTGTTCATAGAATGAATGTAAAACTGTCAGACATTCATTAAATATGCAAAATGTCTACAGAAGCATCAGAGGGTCAGACGTGAAGCACTCAGTGATTTTGATCAAATGACTCATCAGTTATTGATCTGTACTACACTGATCTACCACGTTAGTAAAGCTGGTGTTCTGGTGGTGGAGGGAGACTCGGATCATGTTCTGGTTTTGGAGCAGTGATCTGCTGATGGTTCAGTTTGATGAGCTTCTTCAAAATCATCCCTGACATCACCACTGAAAGGACGTCCATGAAAACAGACTGAAAATTACTGATATGTTCACAATCTGAGAGTTTAAAACTTGACAGACTTGATTCAGATGAAGTTATTTGAGCAGAAACTCCTGGATCTTTATCCTGTGTGGATCTAATCCTTCATGGTTCCTCCACAGAGTGGACCAGCAGAGCTCAGAGGTTCCCAGTGGTCAGTCTGCCCAGCAGCATCAAACACAGCTGGACTCCATATTTATGGTCTGTACATGTACAACAACTACTGTTACATCTGTTCTGTTCACAGTCATCTCCATGCTGCTCTTTGTAGACCAGTGGATCGTCAATGTGTCCAACATGGATCTGATGTTTGGCTCCATGATTTCAGTCTGATTGGCTCATTCATAAATATTCTGTTCCAGCTGCTGGAGGACAACATCATCACTTTTGTGAAGAACGAGCTGAAGAAGATCCAGAAGGTTCTGAGTCCAGATTACCCAGAATGCTTAGAGAGTCAGAGGAGCAGCAGCAGAGAGGCATTTGTGAAGATCACAGTGGACTTCCTGATGAGAATGAAGCAGGAGGAGCTGGCTGACCGTCTGCAGAGCAGTAAGAGGATTTATCTAAAGATTTAAGCTGCTGGATAAATGAACATTTTCCAGAGATGGAAGATGGAGCAACATGTTTTAAAGATTAGTTCTTTTTGGAATTGAGTGTTTATTTTTCTTCTCATTCAGAGCTTCAAGCTGCAGTTTGTCATCGTAACCTTAAATCCACCCTGAAGACGAAGTTCCAGTGTGTGTTTGAGGGCATCGCTAAAGCAGGAAACCCAACCCTCCTGAATCAGATCTACACAGAGCTCTACATCACAGAGGGAGGGACTGCAGAGGTCAATGATGAACATGAGGTCAGACAGATTGAAACAGCATCCAGGAAACCAGACAGACCAGAAACAACCATCAGACAAGAAGACCTCTTTAAAGCCTCACCTGGAAGAGATGAACCAATCAGAACAGTGCTGACAAAGGGAGTGGCTGGCATTGGGAAAACAGTCTTAACACAGAAATACAGCCTGGACTGGGCTGAAGACAAAGCCAACCAGGACATCCAGTTCATATTTCCATTCACTTTCAGAGAGCTGAATGTGCTGAAAGAGGAAAAGTTCAGCTTGGTGGGACTTGTTCATCACTTCTTTACTGAAACCAAAGAAGCAGGAATCTGCAGCTTTGAAGACTTCCAGGTTGTGTTCATCTTTGATGGTCTGGATGAGTGTCGACTTCCTCTGGACTTCCACAAAACTACAATCCTAACTGACCCTAGAAAGTCCACCTCAGTGGATGTGCTGCTGATAAACCTCATCAGGGGGAAACTGCTTCCCTCTGCTCACCTCTGGATAACCACACGACCTGCAGCAGCCAATCAGATCCCTCCTGACTGTGTTGGCATGGTGACAGAGGTCAGAGGGTTCACTGACCCACAGAAGGAGGAGTACTTCAGGAAGAGATTCAGAGATGAGGAGCAGGCCAGCAGGATCATCTCCCACATCAAGACATCACGAAGCCTCCACATCATGTGTCACATCCCAGTCTTCTGCTGGATCACTGCTACAGTTCTGGAGGATGTGCTGGAAACCAGAGAGGGAGGACAGCTGCCCAACACCCTGACTGAGATGTACATCCACTTCCTGGTGGTTCAGGCCAAAGTGAAGAAGGTCAAGTATGATGGAGGAGCTGAGACAGATCCACACTGGAGTCCAGAGAGCAGGAAGATGATGGAGTCTCTGGGAAAACTGGCTTTTGTTCAGCTGCAGAAAGGAAACCTGATCTTCTATGAATCAGACCTGACAGAGTGTGGCATCGATATCAGAGCAGCCTCAGTGTACTCAGGAGTGTTCACACAGATCTTTAAAGAGGAGAGAGGACTGTACCAGGACAAGGTGTTCTGCTTCATCCATCTGAGTGTTCAGGAGTTTCTGGCTGCTCTTCATGTCCATCTGACCTTCAGCAACTCTGGACTCAATCTGATGGAACAACAACAAACAACCTCTACATGGTCTAAACTATTTAACAAACCGAACCTACAATCTCTCCACCAGAGTGCTGTGAACAAGGCCCTACAGAGTCCAAATGGACACCTGGACTTGTTCCTCCGCTTCCTCCTGGGTCTTTCACTGCAGACCAATCAGACTCTCCTACGAGGCCTGCTGACACAGACAGGAAGTAGCTCACAGACCAATCAGGAAACAGTTCAGTACATCAAGGAGAAGCTCAGTGAGAATCTGTCTGCAGAGAAAAGCATCAATCTGTTCCACTGTCTGAATGAACTGAATGATCGTTCTCTAGTGGAGGAGATCCAACAGTCCCTGAGATCAGGAAGTCTCTCCACAGGTAAACTGTCTCCTGCTCAGTGGTCAGCTCTGGTCTTCATCTTACTGTCATCAGAAGAAGATCTGGATGTGTTTGACCTGAAGAAATACTCTGCTTCAGAGGAGGCTCTTCTGAGGCTGCTGCCAGTGGTCAAAGCCTCCAACAAAGCTCTGTGAGTACATTTGTACTCATGTCTTTACTTTTAACATCCAACTGTGTCAGTAATTTATTTCACCAGGTTTTCTGTCTTTGTATGAATTTGTATCCTAAAGTTTTGGGATTTCTCCAATACAACTGTAACCTCTTTGATGCCTCCAGAACTCGAGACGCTGGATTCACCATAAACTCTGATCATCACTGCTGCTGTTATGTTATCAGTCTTTGTTTAAACACTTAGGCTGCATGTGCCTGATGTTGTGATACTTTATATTCACATGTATGCTCCTAGATACATTTCTACTGCAGGTCTATTTTTAGTCACAAATGTTGGTGAAACACTTGCGTTTACATGCATGGTGGGTCCTGCATTAAAGAAAGCATTTGAATTACTCAGTGAATCCTGGCAGCCAGAGAAACATCCTTAGTTCCACTTTAAACTAAACTCTGCTTCGGTCTTCCACAGTGTGTTTGTTGTTTCTTTGTTGTTGTTGGCCTGCTCTCTCCTCTCACTCCAATCTGGTTGCAGCAGATGTTTGTCCCTCCCTGAACCTGCAGACTTGGGTGCAGCACCTCAGTTCATCTTCAGTCTGAAACCAGCTGTTGTAGCTATATCCCCTCAAGCACACCTTCCCTGGTCATCTCTGCTGTGGTTGCTATAAAATTTAATCTTGATTAAAAAAAAAAGAACAAAAACCTCAAGTCAGACTTGATGCCATTTGTTGGCAGCATGGTGCCTGTTTGATGATGAACTGCAGCACAGTCTAAAGCAAACCTTCTGACTTTATTGACTTTATGCATGTATATATTCTTCCTGTTCACCTTGGACACACAGCAGCTCTCTGTTTGTTGTGATTGGATCTAGAACAGCCAACATATCCTAATCTAGATGATTTCTAAGGTGGTATCTGGGACGAAAAGTTAAAATCAGCTTGGATGGCCTGTACTGTATGATGGCCTTGGTTGCACCACATTGATAGCCATGCAGGGTGGTTCACTCCTTGGGCAAGAAGACCGAGGAGTGAGCCACCCTTGGTCAAAGCTTGGCCATTCAAGCTCACTGTTTTCCCCTTGTTGGTTGATGATAGTATTTTTTTTTTTTACCTGACTTATAGTCATCATTGTCTTCAAATTAACTCACACACTGCTGACTGCTGTAGCTTACCTGGCTGAGCAGGTGACCCATGTACTGAAGGTTAGAGTCGTGACTCCAGGGCCTGGTTTGAGTCTGCCCATGACCATTTCCTGTGTGTTATTCTCCTCACTTCTCCCTCCCTTCCTGTCTTCTTTGTCCTATACAGTGAAGACAAAAGGCCTCAAGTTGTGAAAACTCTTCCCCTTCATCATCTTCCATCTCTCTCATCTAACATCCCCAGTATTCTCTGTGTAGAGAATCTTTTCACAATCTTGAATGATAAGGATCCAAGTGGGTAAAGTTAGTTATTTGTTGTGTTCCTATTTGCAGCTGGGATAGATTAAGGAAAACTATCGGCTGCCCAAATTACATCCAGTTTAGAAGAAAAACATTGAGTGAAGCGTTTGTTTCATCATCCTTCACAACTCATCAACCAGGTGTCACAAACTGCAGCAGGACAGTACAAAGCATGTCATACTGAATGGCTGCAACAACCAGAGTTTTACCTACCTTTGGTATTTGGTGACAGCATGAGCGTAATATTTACTGAACAGAGTCGTCTTCTGTAATCTTTTCAGATTCAGATTCAGAACACTGTATTTATTTTCAAGGGGCAATTAGGATACTGAGCTTTCCAACCGTACATACAATACACAAACATCACATTGGGGAGACGGGTCAGGCTAGGTAGCTGGCCGGTCAGCCGCTAGAGCAGCGACCCGGAACCGAACAGCAGAAAATGCACAACATCAGGAAAGATGAGGAGAAAAAAGAACTCCCCCCAGACTGAGCTCCAACAGGGAGATCAGTTTGAGAACAGACCAAAAAAATGACCTTAGCGCAGAGCACATGAAAACTCTTAATGCGCCATAGAAACACATGACAAGCAACAGGGATGGGTAAAAGGTGAGAGACAGCCGGTGTAGACAGCGCACCCGGGCCTGCAGCATTTGCGCTGGTCCCCTCGACCCACCGTCTGCACCGGGAGGGGATAAGCATGCTTAGGATGGGAAGGAACAGTCTAAACACCGTCTGTTATCAGGGTGAGATTTGTTATGTTCAGCTCCAGCCTTGAGACCACAGCTGGCGCCGGTATGTTACCCGCATGAGATGATGGTGGCTTTCTTTGGTGCGAACAACTGCATGTCAATTTCACAGCTGATCTAACAGTCCGTCACTCGTCTCTCAATCTCCCGTTGGAGAGCCACGAGCTTCTCCGAGAGGTTATCGGTTTTGCGCTCAAAGAGCAAAGTCTGTGAACTCACGGCCGCCATGAGCTTCTTCAAGATCTTATCCGTGCTGCGTTCAATGAGCCCATTTTGAGAAGTCATGACCCGTCCCATTGTTTCAGTCACAGCGGGCAGCCTTGTGGGGGTTTGAACAGCTGATTCCACTTTCTTTAATCTTCAATAAGCCAGGGCCAAGCCAGCTCAGATTAGCAAGAACCCTTTGCTGCTGTGAATGTCCGTGCTGCTATATTTCAGGATCAGGCTCTAAATGTACAAATGGATCTGAGAAGATTTCCAATCATGTTTCTACTAGATTTACAGTTTGTTTTCATGTCTTCTGACTCAGATGGTGGAGCAGGTGGAGCTTGCAAGGAGTAAGTGCTGCTATAGAAGAAGAGTTGTGTTTTAATGAAGCTATTTAGTTAACCAATAATTGTATTGCATGCTGGCATTAAAAATGTTTCATTTGACTGATTTAATTGTTTGTTTGTTTTCTTCCAGACTGAGTGGCTGTAACCTCTCAGAGAGAAGCTGTGATGCTCTGTCCTCAGTTCTCAACTCCCAGTCCTCTAGTCTGAAAGAGCTGGACCTGAGTAACAATGACCTGCGGGATTCAGGGGTGAAGCTTCTGTCTGCTGCACTGCAGAGTCCACATTGTACACTGGAAACTCTCAGGTCAGGATCCAAACATATCATTAAATGATATTATTGTACAAACAACCAAGCTTTATAGAATTGGCAGGTGAACTTTTCTTTATCTTTGGATTGCTTAGGAGATTCTTAATTACTGTCTGAAGATTTTTTACAGTCACATATTTTGTTTTAATGGTCAAACAGAATTATTGTTCAGTTCAATGAGCAGGTAGCTGTGAGATTCATAATAATGAGGTATATTTGTATTAAAGATGACTAAACTTGAACAGTAGCTGTGAGTTACTTTGTTTACTCATGTGTGCTGATGTTGTGAGTAATTTAAAGCTGAAGTAAACTTGTAATGAGTTTAATAGAGTTTCTGAAGTAAGTGTACTTGGAGACATTTATGTGTTTTCTAAAGTCCAGGAGCAGGAGGCTGTGTGTAGCATAGAGGAACCCAGACCTCAGCTTTGTCTCCTGGTTTCTGTTGCTGCTGTTACAGTTTCCCCTCATCGTTCCTTCAACAGTCTCCTCACTGTAACAAATCAAAGTGTTACTGTATAGATTCACGTCTGAATGTTGCCATGTGCTATTAAAACTAAAAGCGATGTTTCATACACCCACGTGGTTCAGTCACACAGTAACTGATGGTAAATAATGTTTGTGTTGAGCACATCGTACAGGTCAGCTGCTCCACACAGATCTCAGGTTTACATGCTGGAACAGTTTGTGATCATGAAGGATAAACCTCACTTCCTCTTTGTTTCATACAGATGTGACATGAACAATAACACATTCATGAAATCCTTTTAGGAACACAAACACTATTGTAGCTGGATAATATATTTAAATGTAGGACAATGTAGGGGATCATAAACGACAGTAATAACTAACCACCACCTCACCATTTGGGTTGGTAGCTGCATGTTGACGGACAAAGTGTGGACTTTATACAAGTTTTTAAATTGTGTTGATCGGCCGCGTAAAACCAGAGTTATGATAAAATATCTGCAATGTTTGGTTTTCTTCCTGAATAGTATTGTTGTTTATAACAACGATAGTATTCAGTATTTATTGCAACAAACTTTGTTGTTTGCAAAACTCAGTAACTTTTTTGAAGAAGTAACTATATAATTAATTGCCCAACATTGGTCATTATATCCTGTATTTTGCAGACAGAGTTACAGACTCTCTCCCAGACCACAGACTCATAATACAAGTCAGAGCTTTATAAAAATAGAAAAAATAAAGTTGTGTTTTCAAAATTGGAGTTCAAGTTATTTTTACTTCCAATAGTGTTAACATGCTACAGGTCATGAACAAGGTTGTTTTTAATTTTCATTGTAAGTGGGCTAAAGAATCAGAATCAGAATCAGAAAGGGGTTTATTGCCAAATGTTGAGCAGGTTTACAACATTAGGAAATTGCTGCGGTGCTTCAGTGCAAACATAGTGTCATAAATTGCGCTTAAATAGACATGAAAAAATTAAAAGTAAGAATAAGAATTAAAAGTGCTACGTAGAAAGATATGTGCATGAGATATACATGAGAATAAGAATTAGTTAATTAAAAGTAGTCTAACATAAATGTAAATGCTGTAATTTGATTACTTTAATAAACCGTGTAACTTGGATGGATAAGATGCTGGCGTGACCACAGTGCACACGTCTCCAAGGGACGCTCAGGGAGTTTGTGTGTTCGCTCAGACACATGAAACATTAGAGGGAACATTGGCGGTGACTGGCAGGGAAAAGGGGAATGATAAGACTTACTGTAAATATAATTATGTATGTATTGAAAAAGGAACAACTAAAATGTTCCAGCTGAAAAATGAAATCAGTTTCAGTTTATGAGCTCTGTTTGTTTTCTTTACAATTCCAACCTTTTATTTTGAAATGAGCTGCTCATTCCTGTTTAGAGTTGATGAGCTGATGTGGGTGAGAGGACTCAGGCAGCCTGACAGAGTTGATGTCCTGGGGCCTGTTCTTCGTACCTTGCTAAGTAAGTTAGCTGGATTTGATTGTTGACAATTTCGCGTGATCTTGGATCGTTCGGTTCCCCGAAGCTCATCCGGAACTTGCTGTCATAGCAACAGAGCCGTAAGCGTAAACCTGCTCGGGAGCAGGTTTACTTTATGTAAACAGGATTAGATCGCGGCCACGCAGGTATGTCCACTTCATTTATACGAAAGCAACAGCGATATTCCACCACTGTTTCACCATAAATAAATAACATCAATGTAACCAAAGATAATGCAGCACTTGATCCTTTTATTGATGTCACACAGATACATACAGGTCATTCCCTAAAAAAGGGAAATGTACTATTAACATTCTATTACATGTATGTGATTATTGCAGATGTAATTCATATTTCAGAGTAGTAATTGTAAATTACTTCGTGTAATCAAGATGAGAGACCACGGCTATAAAAGCGAAGGTGGATTTGGGAAGTCTGTCGCAGCCATGTCCTGTCCGTTTACGCGAGCAGCCCATTGCGGAAGGTGCAAGATTGATAAGGAGAGTCCTCAGAATTCAGCGTATATTGCGGGATAGACAGGATCCTTTAGCTCAGCGCGACAGTGTGCTCATTGAGAGATATCGATTTTCCCGTGAGGGTATTATTCACTTAACCAACTTGTTGACGAGGGGGTGCAGGACCACCGCCTGTCTTCTTTTTTTTGCTCTGCCCTTTTCTTGGTTGCTGTTATGAACAAACAAACAGATTATTTCGGGTCTCTTTCCAAGAGACGAAAAGCAATACAAGAGATAAATATTACCATTCTGTAGAATATTCTTATATTTCACTTTTACTTGTTCCCATGTTCTAGTGGGTCCTGTTGTGGCTCTAATGTGAAAGGGGATATAATATAACATATTTTAATATAATGTAATATAATATTGGATAATATAGTGTAATATAATAAATCTATAAATAAATAATAAAGTGACTGAATAGTGGTATTGTCATGCGCTTTGGGTGCCTTGGAAAGCGCTATATAAACCCACTCCATTATTATTGTTATTATTAAATTACTTACGAGTTTAATTTGTCAGCAACTTTCTGCCAGCCCTCTCTCCTTGCTTTTGCAGCCTTTGCAGTGTTCCCTTGCGTTTTAATTAAACTCTGAAACTCCTGAAATCCCGCACTCAAGAGTTCTTGCTCTGCTGCCGGAAAATACCGAGCGCGCCCCTTCGACATTTTCGCCGACCAATCAGTGGGTTGCCGATCAATGTTTCTACTATCGATGCGTAGCCCTTTTTACGACACCCAGTGATGTCACATTACTGCGTCCAGCTGTACTAATCGTCAACAACAGGTGTGTTCGGGGAACCGGATTAGCGAGCTCACGGTTAGCGCGATGGTTTGGTCTTGGATGTAGTAAGCGACGTACGAAGACCGGGCCCCTGGTCTTCCCTGCTTGTCCTGATATACATAAACATGAGTATCCTTGCAGGTCAGATCTCATCAGTCACACCTGTTAGTGCAGTTCTGCCTGAGTTAGGCCTGTCTCTAAAATCATTATTTTATTACTTTTATTCTGATTCATCAAAGCCAAACTCAAACATATTTATATTTACTGATTATGTTCTCATCAGTAATTAACAGTCAGTACATTCAGATATGAATCATAATTCAGTGTTTAACATATTATCACAGATGGACTGCACAGGAGATCTCCTTTATGAAGAAACTCTGAAAGTTTGTCCAACAGTGGGAAACATTTCAGAGAACATCTCAGAGAATATCTGTGAAGCAGAAACTAAACATAATAATAGAAGAAAAGCCAAATAATGATCCAAATCCTGCTCTGAGACTATCAGACAGTAAAGGCTTCCAAAGACTGCTCACCTCTCAGACTTACTTAAAGATGCTGGTGCTGTCCACAGATCAGCTGACCTGCTGGGTCTCCATGATCAGCTTTGTTTCTTGGAGATAAAGGCTGAAGCCTTTAGAGCTTCAGTTCTCCAGAGCAGCAGGATGTCTGAGGTCCGCAGAAACACAAAAACACAGCAGCTAAAAATAATTGTTCAAAGAAAACGAGGTGGGAGCTGCTGATTCCTGAGCTTTGATACTGGATTAGCTTCAGTAGTTATTCCAATCACTGCTGTAGGAGCTACATTTAGTCACAGCTGACGGTCTTCTTTGAACAATCACAATGACTACTGTTCTAAAAAACAAGCACACAAAGAACCAATGAGAGTGTAGAACATGATAAAGAGCTCCTGTGATGGTTTACAGTCACCAGGGGGCGCCGTCACGGCCACGCAGTCAGTGGGCTGCTCTGCTTGTGCTGTTGTTGGTGAAGCTGAAGTGAAAGCGAATGTTAAAACAATGAAAAGTGTCCACTGCAGCCTCCATCTGAGCTTGTCATGTTCTTCTTCTTTGATCCTTCGTGTTTGTGCTGAACACTGCTGTCGCTCTCTTCCCTGTTCCCGCCCACTTTCTAACCAATCAGCATTGGAGCGTGCACAGCGTCGTCCACACTGAGCTTTGTTGTGAGCGCATGGACTCGTCTGCAGAACATTTGTATGGGCTCAAAATGTGGTCATAAATATTTTGTACTTGTAAATCAGGATTTGTATGTGTAAAAAGAATTTGTGTGTGCGTGAATAAAATTTGTGTGTGTGTAAAAAAAGATTTGTGTGTGGACTTAGCCAAAAAAAACCTGCAAGTTACAAGTACGAATTTTGACCCTATTTTTCTTCCTTTCATCTGATTGGTCAATGTCATGTCAATCACAAATGTAACTATCCAATCAGAGAACAGATGGGTTTGGCTGTCAGAGGGGCACTTTTTTGACCTGACGTTCCCGTCACAAGTGTCTTCTAAGTGAAGCTACCAGGTTCAGGTCCAGCTCTGTTTATCTGGAGCTGCAGTAAATGATCCGTCCTCACAAAGCAACACAGACACCAGATATGCAAACACAGCATCATACAACACAACCAAGAGATCCAAAGAATTATCTCTGCATTTCTGTGGCTGATGCTGCTGGAACGAAGCTGTTTGAAACCTTGTTGTTCTGCACTTTGGGACCTGAAGAGGAACCTGAACCTCTGTGCAGAGGGTTCAACTCTGAGGATTCCTGTTCAGTTTTTTTTTATTTCACACGGCAAAACTTGACAACTTTATGATAAATGTACGACTTCAATGTGAAAACTTCATTTTTTTCTCTTGTTTGTTTGAAGCTGCTTCCTGTTGGCTTCAGCTGTTTGGAGTTTCCATTTTCTAAACTTCTACATTCTGAACCTTCTTCAGCTCTGAACAGATGATGAAACACTGAATGATTTCAAGCTCACACTTTGTCTAATAAACTTACATCTTTCATTCTTTATACAGATTGTGGGACTGTGATTTGTCAGAGATCAGCTGTGATTATCTGGCAGCAGCGCTGAAGTCCAACCCCTCGTATCCCAGAGTGCTGGACCTGAGTGGAACCTACAACAACCTGCAGGATTCAGGAGTGAAGCAGCTGTGTGTTCTTCTGGAGAATCCACGATGTCGATTTGAAACTCTGAGGTCAGTCACATGTTTTACTAGTGCTGAGATGAATATGATGTGAAAGTTGTGCTGACACTGTGGATCAGTAGGCCCACACACCTCTATACAGGAAGTCTGGTTCTACTCTTTGTAGAACTTCTGATCCCTGATCCTCTGAGTCTGACTCAGTAGATAATGCAGAGTTCTGAGCTGATGTGGGTGAGAGGACTCAGGCAGCCTGACAGAGTTGATGTCCAGGTCTTCCCTGCTTGTCCTGACACACATAAACATGAGTATCCTTGCAGGTCAGATCTCATCAGTCACACCTGTTAGTGCAGCTCTCCTCTAGATTGTAGTGCTTGTAAAACTAGGATGATTTTAGGAGCCTGGACCGCAGATCTAAGGGAAGACATGACTTGGAAAGACTAAACCAACCTATTAGAGGTGTTCGCACTAACACAGATTAATACTCAGATTTACACCTTTAGTGTCTCACAAAGGGTTGAAAAGTGAATGTGCACAGAGAGGTTGGTGGTGAGACGGGCACTTCCAGCACTGTAGATGTGATCCAGCTCAGTGTTCATGGAAATAATCCGGAGAGCAGGATTCCTTGATGAATGTCACATCTTCTTAAAGTTATAAGGGAAAACTGTGAAACTGTCGATCTGATATCTACTCAACCAATCAGGTGTTTACATGCCCTTCACTGATCTCCAGCCCCACCTTATTATCAGTTTCTCTCTTTTACAGCTGAATTATCTTCACTTCACATTTCATTCAGTTCAGATTTCATTAGCACGTTCACTTTAGCATAATCCATTTTAATCCAAACACCTTTCTCTTTAAACTCTGTTTGTCAGTCACAGTATATCCAGCACAATCCTCTTTTTCACTGCGTCACACACATTCAGAGATCAGAGTGTCCTGTGTGTGCTCTCATTCACTCACACTCACTCTCATATGGCTGAAGTCTGTTTGTACACAGGCTAATCTGGGACTCTTCAACATTTGACCCTAGAAATAAAGAAGCTTCTTGGATGAGAGGTGAAAGGCGAAACGACTTCAAGAAACTTAAAGATGTCCAGATGCCTTTTTTTCTAAGCTCTTTAGATAACTGCGAACCTTCACAAACACCTCATCAGTGGGACTCTCAGAGCTACCAGCCCTTTGCTACAATCACAAAGCTCTTCATTGAAATCAATGATATCAAAGCTGGAATCAAGCTATAGCCATATACACTGGTAAAGACTTCGTATCTCGAAATAATATACTGAAGTGGCAATGCAGAAATTGAAAATAGGCGGACGTGCTACCTATGCTATTAGTAGAATGGACATTGGCCTGCTGGCTAAGGAAGGCCCTGTCTCACATAGAGGTGAGAGAGGCCCCCCTCGAAGCCCCCTCTTTTATTGGGGCTTACTTAGGATCATATCGGGGACCCCTCAGTTGGAAGTCTTTTTTTTTTTTCTTTTTTACTCCACCTTCATCATTTCGTTGTTACATTAATAATATTCAAATAGTAAGGGTATGCTTAAAAATAAGGTAAAAATCATATCATATAATGTAAATGGCCTGTCGAATCCAATTAAACATAATAAAATTTTAACTAAAATGAAGAAAGAACAAGTACAAATAGTGTATCTACAGGAAACCCATCTAGACTGTAAGGAGCATGAAAAACTGAAAAGAATGGGTTATACAACAGTTTTCTCCTCTTCCTATAAAACTGGACGAAGGAGAGGAGTGGCTATCCTGTTATCAAGCAAATTACTCTTTGAAAAAATATCCGAGATAAGTGATAAAGAGGGACGTTATATGTTGGTAAGGGGAAACATTGAGGGGAACCCAGTCACGTTGTTAAATATATATGCACCCCCTGGAAGCGATATTTATTTCTTTAAGAAAATTATAGATGTGATGGTAACAGAGACAGTAGGTTTCCTAATTTGTGGAGGAGATTTAAATATACATCTACAACCAAAGCTAGATATTTCCAATAGAAAAGCACAGAATACTAAAACATTAATTAAGAATATAAATACATTGATGAAGGAGGTGGGACTAATTGATATATGGAGAGACTTGCATCCCTACCAAAGGGATTATACTTATTTTTCCTCACCGCACTCGTTATACACAAGAATAGATTATTTCATAACTTTTGGGAAAAATAAAGATAAAATAAACACTTGTGCAATTGGTGTTACGGTTGGGAGGAGGACTCAAGCGCAGGACTCCGGTACTGATGCTTACAAGAAGAGTTTATTTACAAGTCACCAGGTGTATATACAAGAATGTGCGGGGGAGTGTTATATACAGCTGAGTGGGGGAAGAAGGGGTCTCCAGGGAAGTCCAAGGGAAAACATACGTTCTTCAGAATATCCACTCACACGATCACAGGCTCACACTCCAACACTGCCACACGGGAAACGCACGGGGAAAAATCCAAGAGGTTCTGTAGACAGGGAGACAGGGTTAAGGACGACGCACAGAGGAAAACACTCTTCACTAAACTTGCTGTAGCTTGACTTTACTAACGCGTGGTAGACAACGATCCAGCGACGAACAGCAGTCACCTCCTGGCTTAAATGCTGCTCCCCTTAATGAGACACCTGGGTCTCATCTCCCGAGACAAAATTAAACATCCAGTGACAAAAGTAATAAAAAAATAAACCAATAGAAGTTCAGAGTGCATTTGAAACATTTTATAAGACTCTGTATGCTAATAACACAGAGAGTAGTATAGTTGAAATTAACAGTTTTTTAGATTCTCTTGATTTACCAGTACTGAATGAAGAACAGAATAAAACTTTGATTGAAGATATAACAGAAAAGGAACTAAGAATAGCAATAAGTAAAGTTAAAATAAATAAATCTCCAGGATCAGATGGATATACGGCAGAATGGTACAAGGAGCTAAAAGAAGAATTAATACCAGTGATGCTTCTAACAATGAATTGGATCCTAAAGAAGGCTCAAGTACCTTCTAGCTGGAAAGAAGCAATTATCTCTGCCATCCCAAAAGAAAACAAGGATAAATTAGAATGTGCGTCATATAGACCAATATCTGTTCTTAATACAGATTACAAGCTGTTTACATCTATCATGGCTCGACGATTAGAAAAGTTCTTACCTAATCTAATTCATAATGATCAAACAGGTTTTATTCGAGAGCGCCAAATACAAGATAATGTACGACGGACATTACAAATTATTAATCATATTCAAAAGAATAAAATAGAAGCAATGGTAATCAGTATCGATGCAGAAAAATCATTCGATTCAGTTAATTGGAACTTTCTTTACCGAGTCTTGCATACATTTGGCTTTCACGAAAATATAATTAAGACAGTACAGGCACTTTATGATAACCCTACGGCAAGGATTAAAATTAATGGCTACCTATCAAATAGTATTAAGCTGCAAAGAGCAAATAGGCAGGGCTGTGCGTGCTCACCATTATTATTTGCGTTATATCTGGAACCATTGGCTCAATATATAAGACAAAATAAAGAAGTAGAAGGTATTAATATCCATGAAAAGGAGCATAAATTAGCCTGCTATGCAGATGATATTTTAATATTTTTGGGTCAACCATCAAACTCTTTACCTAAATTAATGCAATCATTTGAATACTTTGGTCGACTATCTGGATATAGGGTTAATATGAGTAAAACACAATTGCTTAAGTACAACTATATTCCATCAGAAGAAGTTAAAAATAAGTATCAATTAGCATGGCAAACAGAGTACTTTAAATATCTAGGAGTCATAATACCTAAGGATCTTACAGAACTATTAGAACGAAATTATTTACCAATACAGAAAAAAATTAAGGAACATATAGCGAGATGGAATCTAATTCCATATTTAAGTTTATATTTGAGAATAGACTCAATTAAAATTAATATTCTTCCTAAATTATTATATTTATTTCAAACATTACCAATAGAAATTAACCAGAAACAGTTTAATGAATGGGATAAAATTTTGTCAAGATACATATGACAAGGAAAAAGGCCCCGAATTAGATTTAAAACCCTACAACTTAAAGGAAAAGGGGGTGGGGCTTACCTTCTCTTAGGGAATATTATTGGGCAGCACAATTAAGGCCTATGATATGCTGATGTAATCCTTCATATGACGCTCAATGGAAAGTTATTGAGGAGAGTCTGACCTCCATCCCCATATAAGCTATTATAGCAGACAGAAGCTTGCAAAATTTAATAAAAACTATTGAAAATCCATGGATCAAGTTGACTTTTAAAATTTGGGAAACAGTAATAAAAGAATATCAACTAGAAGAGGATATAGCAGTTCTTAAGTGGTGTGCATATGACACACATTTTGCTCCAAATAAATTGGACACCAGATTCAAAGATTGGACATATAAAGGATTAACAGCTTTATGTATGATAATGGAGGAAGGCAGACTAATTAGTTTTGATAAAATGAAAGATAAATATTCATTAGAAACACAGGATTTTTATAGATATCTACAGATGAGGCATTTTGTCAATAAAACGATAAAAGCTAAGGCTGAATTGAGTAAACAGCTGAAGTTGATGGTATTGTATAGTGATTCTAAAATGTCAATAAAAAAAAAGCTGGAATCAAATGAGTCCAAGTCTTCTGCTGATTCAGCATCACATTCATCTTTGCTCCTTGTTCTGCATCCCCACCATGGACTTCATTCCTTTCCAAGCCAGCCTTGAGTGTCCTTTATTCAGCTCATCCTCTGCTTTACTTTTACACCTGATTTTAGCTGCTTTTCTTCTCTCCCTCATAACAAGACAGCTTCTTCTGCCTGAGAACATGTTGGAGTGATTTACTAATCCAGGGCTGATTTTTGGGGAAAATAGTTCATGTTTTCAAAGTAATCCCCATTTTTCCCAGAATGAAATGTAAGTAGAAATAAATGATCTAAGTGAGAACATGAGCCTTTAAAAAGGCTCTTCTGAGGCTGCTGCCAGTGGTCAAAGCCTCCAACAAAGCTCTGTAAGTACATATGTGATCATAGCTTTAGCTTTTAAATGTTTATTCTAGTTAACACAGATCAGGTGGAACAACTCAAATAAAATATCAAAAATATTAAGTGGTCATCGGTACTCAGTTTGTTCAATACTGAATACAATGGAGCACAAATTGTCCACGTTTCTGAAATATTTCTGGGTGTAACTGTCACCAAAGTGCAATTTAGACCTGGCCTGTGGTTGTTATCTAAGTGATAATCATCAATTCTACTAAAACAAATACAAAATAAAGAAATTTGACACATTCTGTTGATATCAAAAGCACACTGAACAATTCAGTGTTGTTTTACTGCTGTTCTCTCTTCACTTCTTCTCCTCTGATTCTCTCCACATGTTGCTCTGCATCAGTGCTCAGTTTCCTGACAAAACAAGATGAAATATTGCTAAATATAATAGTATCTCATTACGCTTCAACATAAGTGTTTTATTTTTGTAATTGTTTATCTGTTATTTTTCAGACTGAGTCACTGTGACCTGTCAGAGAGAAGCTGTGAAGCTCTGGCCTCAGGTCTCAGCTCTCAGACCTCTAATCTGAGACAGCTGGACCTGAGTAACATCAACCTGAAGGATTCAGGCGTGAAGCTTCTGTCTGAAGGACTGAAGAGTCCACACTGTACACTGGAAACTCTCAGGTGAGATCAAGCATTTTTCTTTCATCAACTGACAGAATTAGCAGATTAATAATAAGGCAGTCCTCTAATAAGAGGAGAAGTGGAGGTGTTTTGAAGGGCAACGTACTCTTATGTTAACAAGACAGGAAGTAGTTCCTGGGAACTGCTTCCTTTGTTATTGTCTCAGTAGAAACATGATGGTGAAACAGTGATGAGTTTGCAGAGGTGAATCCACACAACACAACAATGCTGTTGCGTGCTGAAAGCAGACTTCTCACAGATTCTGAGGCTGCAGGTTTCATCACTGTCCAACCAAAATTCACTGAACCAGCAGTAAATGAACGTCCAAAACGACGCTTCATGTTTAAAAAACAGATGATCAGGGGGATTTGTGTTTACATCTTTTTTGTGTGATCTGTTCACCTGCTGTTTCAGCTGTTTGGTGGTTGTTGAGATGGTTTTGTGAACTTTTAGCTGAGATTCTGACGTTTCTGTAGATACCACACATGTCTAATTACTTTGTACAGCATGAATGGCCATAACGAGGTTTTTAACAGTAAGAAAAGTTGTAAAACTTCAGAAAATATAGTTAAAAGTCCAAAACCTTCTACGTCTGGTGGCTTGTGGTAAGGAGCAGATCAAACGAGTAAAGAATTACGTTATAATTATAAATGGCTTCAACAGCACATTCAGGTCTGTGAGACTCATTCAGACACTGAGCCGTGGCTCTGTGCTACATGCACATATTTCTGCATCTCTGCCATTCAGACACACTTTATATATAGTTTATTTTATGTAGTGTTCAATACTCAACTGTACATTTAGTCTTTTTAAAGGCAGCAAGTTGTATTCAGTGTTTTCATAAAAGCCTTATTTTTATCCATTTACTGCTATTAGGAAGAACACGTGAGGTTTAAGACCTGGACCAGTTTGAAACCTTTTGTCCTCCACAGTGGAAAATGGGTGGAAATAAAAATGGGTCTCACTTTAGCCAGCTCCTAATTTTATCAGTTCTACTCTCAGCGTGTCCTGTATATCTCCTGTATAAATGTTGCACTCAGCTTTGTGGTCTCCAATATCACTGAAATGCAGCCAGATGCTGCTCATTTTGCCTTTTCACTCTTTCCTGACACGCTTGCATTTCAGTACAGCTCCCATTTCTCTGTGTACTGGTCTCTACCACTACCCTTGCTGTCTATGGGACATGTCTTCTTTCACATAATGGTATGATCCCAGTCTGTCTCTGAAAGTGATTGGCCACATGGTTTGCTCATCAGAATAACATCTCAGCCGTGCTCACATTGATTATCAGCAAGCCTGAAAATTCATCAATATTTGACATATGAAATTATGTCAAGGGCTGGATTTGGCCCACGGGCCATATGTTTGACACCCCTGGTTTACACAGTTTGGTATTCAATGTACAAGTGAGTTAGCTCTCAGCTAACTAGCAGACAAGCTAACTGCTGGGACTGCGTCTTTCTAACAAGAGCGTCAGACACTCAGATTGGTTTCCTTTGTGGATGATGATGTGTTCTCACACTGATCCTTCATGCTGATGCTGCCATCCACCCACTGCTCCTGGATTCATCATCATCTCCATCAGCCCTCACAATACTCCACCTTCATCAGCTTCATGTTCAGCAGCCTGGATGGACAGTAATTCTTTCCATGGGTTATGGTGGGACATTGAGAGCTGAAGTCAAACAGCAGTGAGAATGAAAGACTGATTCATTTCTATTTAGTCTTGTGATGTTCAGCTTTGTTCAGAGCATTAAGGCCCAGCAAAGATCACTGAGGTCATAGAGTCAACAAGACAAAGAAAAACTCTTTCAACAGTCCAGGTTGAGTTGACAACATGAACTGCATTTATCTTCCTCTGACTGACATGTTCTTCCTCCTCTGCACCGAGCCAGCTGCTAGGACTCACAAGCTCATTGACATTTTCTGATGATAAAGAAACTCTCTTCTTCTGCACAATATGAGCAGCAACAGAGAAGAAGCTTTCACAGGTACAGATGTTGCAGCTGTGGCCAAGTACATGTGCTGCATGTTGGAGCAGCACTCTAATGGACAGGCCTCTGTACTGATGGTGGGCTCTGCTCTGTATCCACCACACTGTTCTCAGCTGAGTCTTCCTCCTGTTCACACTCTGATGAAGCACCAACAGGGCCAACTTCTTCTCTGGTGGCTCGGATGTTGTTGCTTCCACAGGTTTCCCTCCAACAACCCTCTGTTCCTGCAGTGAGTTCAGTAAGATCTGGGTAAACACTTGAGCTCCTTGAATCTGGCTCCAGCAGCAGTTTTCACATATACAATGTTGGCATTTTGCTTGCGTGTCTCCAGGTCTGTTCTGAATGTAGACTTGAATTTGACCACGTAGGCGGGGTCATCATCTGAGCTGTCCATCACCTGAGAGAGATGACAAAACACAGAATCACAGAGCATGAAACCAACGTTTCTCCTCCCAGAAGTTCAGTCACAGACCTGCAACAGAAACAAGAAGATTCAAATGACGCAGAGCTTTCATTTACTTATATCCACAAACATGTCCTCTACATATTCATGCTGTATTTACACACACATACAGAGGCTGTTTGTCTCTCACACACCGACAGGACACTGAGAAATACATCATGTTAAATATACCTGCAGGCTTCCAGCTGTGCGCTTTGTCCCTGTCAGCTGTGATCGCCATGGCAACCTTGGTGTTGTGCGCGATGCAGGGACGTGTTCAAAGGCAGACGTCTGGCAGCAGCATCATATTTGATGCACTATCTGTACTGAGTGTGCTGACTTTATTTCAAATGTCCCACGTTTCTGCAACTCCCAGGTAACCATGGTTACCCAGCCACGCCCAGTAGTCTCCAGAGAGACCAACAGCTGGTTCATGTTGTAACACCGTGGCTTTCGTAGTCTCTCCTTTTTCTACAGCTCATGTGTTCTTCTTGTGATGCTGCGTCTTGAGGCTCATACATGCCGTCATTTGTTGATCCTAAGAACGTTCCTCAGACCGACTTCTTCAACAACAGATAACTTTAGTTGTATCAACACTGCCTCCTGGAACAGTTTAAAATGAACATGTCAAAGATCTGTACCTGTCTCCATGTTTCTGTCCCCGCCCCTTTCTTTCTGTCCTGGGTCATGTGAGCGCTGCAGTAGTATTAGGCCCACCCTCAATGCTCTCATTGGCTGAGATGCATAATGACGCCCATTTCAAGCCAGCACTGATCAACATCCCTCCTGTGACCCATGGCTGTTATATTCAGAGCCAGTGAGCACTTTCACAATAATCATGATTTTAAAAACTGTGATTAAAATAATTGCTGACGTTAATCAGTTAATGAGTTAACGAGATAATAACAGGTTAAGTTGCCCTAATAATTAGACTTTGGTGACAAACTGATGTGATCTCCATGTTTCCTTTGTTGGACTGTGGGCGAGTGTCAGAACTGAATGTACTGAGTAACATGTAGAGTTTAAACATGAGTCAGTTCCAGTTTTAGAGCTCTAAAGTGCAGCTATCATGTTAGGAATATGTTAGGAATAGACAGGAACACTGAGCACACTGAGGTCAAATCTTTATTTTACCACTCGCTGCATTCTTGATGTTCATGAATTCAGCAGCTTCATGATTGTCTGCAGCATTAATCTCATATTTCCATTAAAGTGTTGAATTTGACTGTTTGATGTTCTTTATGATCTCTGGCACCAGTTCATCTGTAGGCTGAGCTCAGTCCATCCATTTAGTGAAATGATGTTTAAAGTATCGGTATCGGTGCGTTGGTGGTTCTTTGTATCTGGGGGTGGGCGTCCGGGTACACACCGGCTCACTCCTTGGCGGCCGCTTATTGGGGCTCGCTCGGGCCACTTTGGAGGTGGGGTGCCCCCGGCCTCTCGGCCTGGGGCTCGGTCACTCAGGCACAGCTGGCTGCCGGCGGAGCTCACGGGCGCGTCACTGCAACTCCCCCTGGCTTCTGCTCCGCGGCTGCTGAATGAGCTCTCATCTGGGACTCTCCTTAGCTCTTACTGGGACAGTGGCGCGGCTGCCCCTCTGTGGGTCTTCCTTGGTCTCTTGTGTTCTGGGGGCCTCTGGATGTCTGGAGTTTTGATCTCCTCCATACCTGCTTGATACCATAGAGGACAGGGCTGTGGCTTCCCACACTCTCTAGCAGATCATTACATGGAGAAACCTTTGGAATGCAAGCATGCTGATCCACACAGGTATGCACACAGGTGTACACATGGGTATTCACAGATGCGGACTACAGCTTTCTTGGCTGCTGCCTCAAAGCACATTGTGCGCTGTCTATCTTGCGTGCTGCACAATATCGTTTATTATTTAGTAACTAGCTAGTTTATTGTGATGGTGCTTTTTTTTTTAATTATTATTATGTTGCTCTTTGTTGTTTGCTGTCTCCCCTGTTTTTTTTGTTTTTCTTTCTCTTCAGGTGACCCAGGAGTTTTTTTTTTTTTTTTTTCTCTCTTCCCCCCCTTCTCACCGTCTCTTCTCCCCTTTGGTTTTCTTTCTTCCTCTCCCCCTCTTTCTTTCATTCTTTCCCCCTGTCCTATTAAAAAAAAAAAAAAAAAAAAGGATGACAAAGGATGAACTGAAGCTCCGCCATCACGTGATGTCACATGCTGCTGTTTCTGATGTCACTTCCAAAAAAAAAAAAAAAAAAAAAAAAAAAAGATGTTTAAAGGTCTCCTTGTTCTGTGAGCGTGCACAGATCCTGAAGCAGAAAGCCTGGGTTACAGAGAAATGATCATCACTGTGATGATGCTCATCATCTCTGACTGGGATTTGAGGTTTTGTCAAAGCAGCAAAGAAAGCCTGGCTATGTTGGACTGGGTGTGGCAGCAGCTCCCAGTTTGAGTTCAGGAGACAGACACCCTCTCTACTTTGACGATCAGCTTCAAACTTTCCTTTTTGATAAAACTTATAGTTCGAGCTGGATCAGGTGACCCTGAACCATCCCTTAGTTATGATGCTATAGGCTCAGGCTGTTGGTGGACTTCCCATGATGCTCTGCTTTCTTCTCCCCTCTTTTCACTCCTGATGCTTTTATATGTCACTACTGCATGTCCTTAACTTTTGTCTCTCTGTTTTGTTCTTGTCTCTCTGAGCTCATCTCTTCTCTTTCCCCTCACCCTGCAACCAGTCATGGTAGATGCTCCTCCTGGAGCCTGTTTTCACTGGGAGGATCTTTGTGTCAAAGGGAGTTCTTCTTCCCACCATCACCAAGTGCTGCTCACAGTGGAGGCTCTTACCTTACACTGTTAAACAGCTTCAGATGACTGTTGTTGTCTGTTGGGTATTGTCACTTATAAATAAAGTTACAACGGATGGATAGATGTTATTGTGACAAAGAGAAAACAACTGTTGACAGATAGATTGTTGTTTTGTGTGTCTGCAGTCTGTCAGGCTGTCTGATCACAGAGGAATGCTGTACTTCTCTGGCCTCAGCTCTGAGCTCCAACCCCTCCCATCTGAGAGAGCTGGACCTGAGCTACAATCATCCAGGTTACTCAGGAATGAAGCTGTTGTCGGCTGGACTGAAGGATCCAGGCTGGAGACTGGACACTCTCAGGTATGGAGAGAAAATATCTCCAGGTATCTCTCTAACAAATTTCCCACGTGTGGGACTAATAAAGGTTATCTTATCTTAAAATCTGATAGAGGAGGAAAAGCTGGAAACATTTCCCGTGTCTTTCACTCACTTCCTGTTTGTTTCCTGCAGATGACACATGAACAATCACACATGCAGGAATATTTTCAGGGACAGACACACTAGTCTAGCTGGATAGTTCATGGATATTTATGTAGGGGTCTCCAAGGAGTCTGTTTGCAGGAACATTTAGGTCACAGGTATACCTGATATAGATACCAGTGTACCTAATAAAGTGTCAGCTAACATTTGGAAATGGAAGCTTAAATAACGACAAACTGTACATTCACAGCTGAATTCACAATAAATTTGTTCTCAAGTGCACATTTTTCTGTTATTGTTCTCAAACAACAGAATGAGAATGAAATATTGATTCTAACAGGGCCCATAAACAGCATTAGCTTAGCAGCATTAGCTTATCAGAGTTTCCATCATGGTCACACAAATCCTTAGCAGAGAAAAGTGGCCTACTTAGCAATAGCTGCTCAAGTTGTATAAAGAAAGGGAAAACAGTATTAGCATTAGCTGCTAATGGCAGCTTACTTAGCATAAACTGTTCACATCTTTATAATGCAAGGGAAAGGAGTCACTCATGGAAGCCTATTTAGCATTAACATCTCACATCAGTATAACACAAGAGAAAAGGTTATTAGCATAAGCTACTAATGCTTATTTACCTCAAATTAGCTTTAGTTGCTAATGGTAGCCTACTTAGCATTAGCTCCTCACTAATATAATGCTAATTCACATCAAATTAGCATTAGCTGCTCATATTGTTATAAGGAAAGAGAAAACGGTATTAGCATTAACTACTAATAATTATTCAGCCCTAATTAGAATAAGCCTCTAAAAGCAGCCTACTTGGCATTAACTCCTCACATCGTTGTTACCCAACGGAAAAGAGTATTAGTATTAGCTACTATCATTTTTAATAAGTAAGAGAAAACAGTGTTAGCATTATTGAATAATGCTATTTACAAGAGCGTACTTAGAATTAGCCGCTCACATTGTTAAAAAGTAAGGGAAAACAGTATTAGTATTAGCACATAATGCTAATTCACGTCAAAGTAGCATTAGTTAATAATGGCAGCCTACTTAGCATTAACTGCTCACTAATATAATGCTAATTCACATCAAATTAGCATTAGCTGCTCACATTGTTAAAAGGGAAGGGAAAACAATATTAGCATTAGCTGCTAATAATTATTCACCTAATTAGAGTTAGCCCCTAATGGCAGCCTAGTTAGCATTAACTCCTGACATCGTTATAATGCAGGGGAAAAGGGTTACCATTATCGGATAATGCTAATTTACATCAAATTAACAATAGTTAATAATGGTAGACTTCGTATCATTAGCTGCTGTCATTCTTATAAAGCAAAGGAAAACAATCTGAGCATTAGCTGCTAATGCTTTTTCATCTAAAATTAGCATTAGCCACTAATGGCAGCCTACTTAGCATTAACTCCTCACTAATATAATGCTAATTCACGTCAAATTAGCATTAGCTGCTAGCATCAGCCTACCTAGCACTAGCTGTTCACATTGTTAAAAGGGAAGAGAAAACGATATTAGCATTAGCTACTAATAATTATTCACCCCTAATTAGAATTAGCCGCTAATGGCAGCATACTTTGCATAAACTCCTCACATCGTTATAATGCAAATAATGCTAACTTGCATTAAATTTGACTGCTGTTATTAGCTAATGCTATTTGGCAGTAGCTGCTCACATTGTTATAAAGCAAAGGAAAACGATATGAGCATTAGGTTCTAATGTGTATTTGCCTTAAATTAGACGTAGGTGCTAATGGCGGCCTACTTAGCATTAGCAGCTCAGATTGTTGTAATGCTAGGGAAGAGAGTGTTAGCATTAGCTGTTCACATTGTTATAAAGTTAAGGGAAATAGTGTTAGCGTTAGCTACTCACATTGTTAAAAAGTAAGTGTTAGCATTAGTGCATGATGCTAATTCACATCAAATTAGCATTAGTTAATAACGGCAGCCTATTTAGCATTAGCAGATAATGTTGACCTTGGCCCACTGGAAAAGTTCAGAACTAAAGATTTAGGAATGTTTCTCGATAGCTCTTTCTCATTTGAGAAACAAATGAATTCTGATTATTAAAACCAGCTGTAAGGTTTATATTGTTGATTGTCATTTATGCTTAGAAATATTTACTCATATATGCTTAGAGTTGTATAATCGATTGCATGATGATAGAGGTTTGATCCTTAGTAGTCTGTAAAGACTCTGTGTGCCTTCCAGAGTGCTCTGGCATGCACACACCACTTGGGGCCATGAGAGAGGTCGTACCCTCTCTTACTGATTTATGGTGTAGGACAGGGGTCTCAAACTCAATTTAGCTGGGGGCCGCTGCAGGCAGAGTCTGGGTGAGGCTGGGCCGCATTAGGTTTTCCACAAGAAGGGCATGGTTAAAAAATTCCAATCTTCTCAAATCTCTTTATTTTTATTTTTTAACACAAAATATGAAAAATAAATAAACAAATTAAGAATTAATAAGAAAATAAATCAATCTGTAATAGATTTGGCCAGATTTGGCCTGAGGGAGGAAGCAGTTGCGACCCTCAGTATGTCTTGAAGATGATCATCCGTAAGTCTGGACCTGTACTTGGACTTATTGAAGTTCAAAGTGGAGAAGAGCTTTTGGCACAAGTATGTGCTACCAAAAAGGCACATGGTCCGCTTGAACATTCGGGAAAGCCGAGGGAAACTAGGGCTCAAGTCTCTCAAAAATTGTCCAAGCTTCTCTGCTTTTCCACTCACCTCCCTGAACTTTGCTTTGAGTTCAGAGTTGCACTGCAGCTCAATGAGCTCCATTTGAAGCACAGAAGGGGCATCTTGCACATCAAAGGAGAAGGGGTCCGCAAAAATGTGAAAGGTGGCTCTGTGTGTCTTGAAGTCAGCAAATCTGTGATCAAATTCCTCCTGTAGCCTCAAAATGACATCAACATACTCGTCAGCACTGAATGGTGTGCCTGCATCCACGAGTGCCTTGCATGCTGGGAAATGGCAAAGGTTTGTCTGAGAGAGCTGAGCTTTCCAGAGCGCCAGTTTTGTGGAGAATGCTCTCACGTTGTCATAGGCAGCACTGACAAGTTGCCCCTGGCCTTGTAACGTCTTGTTCAGTACATTAAGCTCATGTGTCATATCAACAAGAAAAGCTGAGTCCATGAGCCATTTGGGATCAGTTAGCACAGGAACACTAACTCCATCCTTCTCCATGAAGGCTTCACTTCTGCTCTCAACTCAAAAAGTCTCTTTAATACATTTCCCCTGCTGAGCCAACGTACCTCAGTGAAGTCGAGCACATCCCCATATTCTGACTCCATTTCCTCTAAAAAAGCACAGAACCTTCGGTGCTTTAAGCCCCTGGATCTGATTTGGTTGATGCATTTCACAACAATAGACATCACATTGTCAAACTTCAGGCATTTGCTGCAAAGGACCTGCTGATGGATGATGCAGTGCAGAGCAATGGCCTCCTCCACGCCTTCCTCTTCCAGTTTGTTTTGTGCCACCAGTCCATTTTCCCTCCCTGTCATTGATGGCGCTCCATCTGTTGTTATTCCAACAAACCTCTTCCATGGCAAACCAACATTCTCAATGGCATCACACAGCTTGTAAATATCTGCTGAGCGGTGGTCTGGCCATGCATTGGAATTACTGTGAGCAGCTCCTCCATCACTTCAAAACTGTCATCAACACCACGGACATACATTGGGAGCTGGGCAGTGTCGGTGATGTCTGTGGTCTCATCAAGAGCGACTGAGTATACACTGAAACATTTGGCTTTCTCACACAGTTGGTCATAAATGTCACTTGACAGGTCAGAAATGCGATCTGCTGCGGTGTTGGCAGAAAGGCTGATGTTGCTAAACTGACCTTTCTTTCCCGGACAGACTATATTTGCAGCCTGCAATATGCACTTTTAGACAAATGCACCTTCTGTGAATGGCTTCCCTGCTTTAGCAATCATCTCACTAACCACGTGGCTCCGACTGCTGCATTATTCTCTTTGGTTGCTTTCTTGGAGAAATCTTGCTGCCTCAGTAGATCTGTTTTAAGACTGGCAACCCGGTTCGCTCTCTCGTCTCCCTGGTATTCTGCATCCAGCTCAGCATGTCTAGTTGTGTAATGACGTTTCAAATTGTATTCCTTGTGCAGCGCAACTTTCTCTGTGCAAATAAGACAGGTCGGGGTGCCCCTGTGCTCAACAAAGAAATATTGCATTTCCCACTTTTCCTGAAATTGTCGGTGCTCATCACCAACCTTTCTCTTCACCGCAGGCTTTGAAAAAGACATGTTTGGGGCTATGTGACATTTATAATTCTACTTGGTGTCACTGTCGCATTGAAGTTTCAATCAAGCGTTTAGCCGACGGACGGGGAACGTCTCAACGTGTAGAGAACGTCATTTCTGCTTCTTTTTCTTGCAACCGTAGCACGGCGATCGGCAGATAAAAAGCCGGTAGCAGTCTCCTTTGTTTTTACGCTCGATGTTCATGTCTTTCATGACGACACGAACACCGTGGCGTTTGCAGATGGTAGAAAGTGCAGGGATAGCGAGCGCAAAAAAGGCGACTGCTCACGGCGCCGGGCTGTTGTTACAGGAGAAAGAAGCGGAAATGACACCGTGACATATAACAAATAACATCAGCTGTTTCTGATGTTAGTTGTTTTGACTGCTTTTACATTATATTGAAATATATGTAATGTTCATGTTTGCTGCAATGCAAACACAGTGATGCAAATAAAAACATCGAGCCACAAATTACGGTGCGACCCTATAATTAGTCCGGGTTACCGGGGACTGTTGTTGCCGATGAACAGGTGTCGCTATGTGACTGCAGACTAAATTGGGCTGCATTGAGTTCATGACTTTTCTTTTATCCCGCCGCCTACGCATCACTGTGAGAGTTAATATGAGATCTCTCTCTGTGGAAAAATAACTTTAAATCCCACTGACGTGTGTATAAATCTATATACGTATAATGTCCCGCTGGGCAGCAACTTAAAAAAACAACTTTTTTTGAAGTGTTGTGAACGCAGCGCGCTGGGGCGAATGTCGGCGTTTGCCCAATAGAAAGGAGGAAGCCAGCCAGGCACAGGAAAGAAAGAAACACTCCAGGGCAACGCTGCTGGAACTTTGACTCATTGAGAAATGTTTCCCTGCTTGCATCAAGCCCGGCTGGTGTCCCCTGAGATCCATATCCCACCCTGATTGGTGGGTTAATTCAGCTCCGCCCACAACACTGTAAAGTGTCATACATTATCAAACTAACATTACATTTTCATATTAAGGTGGGGCCAAAAACTATCGTCCGGCAGGCCGCAATTGGCCCGCGGGCCGCGAGTTTGAGACCCCTGGTGTAGGAGGACACCTACTCTGTGTCTGGTTAAGTATAAGAGCCCTTTGTTAGGGGGACCGCTGGACTCTTAGCACCAGCTTTGGGGTCACAGGGTCACATCTGGAACACACACACACACACACACACACACGCGCACGCACACTATGCACAGACACACACACACACACACACACACACAGACACACACTATGCACAGACTGGTACTCTTTGTTCATACCTGTGTAAGACGTCATAATGAACTTGTGCATATTCATGTAAGCTCAATAAAGAGCAGTGTTACGAGGGAGCAGACGAGAGCGACTGAGGTCAAGTGAAGGAACGGCGCTGTCACAGTTCTCTCCCTCATCAATTGTCTGGTTCCAGCGGTGGGTCTGTGCTAGACGACCCATCACCAGCTTTTTCCACTGGTTACCAGTACGTGGTAGAATCCACTTCCAGATCTGGTTGTCTTTAAATCTGTGAATGGATTGGCTGCATCTTATCTCTCTTTAACAAAAGAATCCAAGTGGAGCCCTCAGGTCTGCAGATAAGCAGCTTCTGACCAGAACTAGACGTAAAAACAGAGGTGAGCTTTATCGATGGCTGCAGCCAAACTCTGGAACAGTCGCCCTTCACATCAGGTCGTCACCAACACTGGACATTTTTAAAAGCCGGTTGGAAACACATTTGTACTCTGTAGCTTTCAATCCTGACCAGTCTTTATAGTCATTACTGTGTATGTTTCCTATTTTCTCTCTACTCTGTGCAGCACTTTGGCTCAAGCTGTTTTTAAATGTGCTGATAAATAAATGTAGATTTCTTTGAATAAAACAGTGGAGCCGAGCTTTGAGCTCAGTGTGTAACAGTGTGTGTGTGAGAGCCATGTAATGTCCATGTGTGCATGCTGACTGTGCTGCTCTGACCCCCCTCCTCCTTTCAGGGTGGAGCCTGCTGGAGTCCGATGGTTGAGACCAGGTCTGAGGAAGTGTAAGTGTGTTTTTAATGGGATTCATGAAAACAAAGCAGCACACATTCAACCATCTTCATCATGTCAGGAGTCATCATCAAAGTGTCAATCAATGAACAGATGATGGATCAATAACTGCAGCTGGATTGTGTTTGTTCTCTCCATCAGATTCCTGTCAACTCACAATCGACACAAACACAGTACACACAAAGCTCCAACTGTCTGACAACAACAGGAAGGTGACACGTGTGAGGAAGGTTCAGTCATATCCTGATCATCCAGACAGATTTGATGGTTTTTATCCTCAGCTGCTGTGTAGAAATGGTCTGACTGGTCGCTGTTACTGGGAGGTCGAGTGGAGAGGAGACGTTTATATATCAGTGAGTTACAGAAGCATCAGAAGGAAAGGAGGCAGTGATGACTGTTTGTTTGGATACAATGATCAGTCCTGGAGTCTGAGCTGCTCTGATGATGGTCCTCGTTCTGTCTGGCACAATAAGATAAAAACATCCCTCTCCTCCTCCTCCTCCTCCTCCTCCTCTGTCTCTAACAGAGCAGCAGTGTATGTGGACTGTCCTGCTGGCACTCTGTCCTTCTACAGAGTCTCCTCTGACACTCTGATCCACCTCCACACCTTCAACACCACATTCACTCAAACTCTTTATCCTGGGTTTAGTGTCTCTCGTGGTTCCTCAGTGTCCCTGTGCTGAGTGGAGTGTAAAGAGTGTCTCCTGTTACAGAAACACTCTGACTGTTGAACAGATAGTTCAGTCTGTACATGTCTGTCTCTTTCACTCACAAACACGTTTTCAGATTCATGGATTCAATCAGTTGATGTTTGAAACTCTTCTAAATGATTCCTTGTAAACTTTTTCCTCTTCAGTCACAAACAAACAGGAAGTGATGTCACATGTGTTCCTGTCCACACAGCAGAATGAGTCTATTGCTGACAGTGATGTACAAACAGAGTGAGCATTTCTGAGGCCCAAAATAAACTGAGTAGTTCACTGAATGAACAATGGACTGTGAGCTCAGTTCCTTCATCATTAGTATGGATTATATATGTATATGTATTATATTAGTATCATATATATCAGGTGCTGCTGCTTTCAGTCATTGTGCAAATGTGCTGTTTGTAAGCTTGTAAAGCTGCAGTCAGCTGAGACTGAAGAAGTCACCTGATCAGTGAGCAAACGTTTCTGAAAAGGTCCAGATGAACAGAATCAACCTTTTGGGATCAGCCAGCAATGCAGCATCATTGTTGTTCAGCTTCAGAGGTTTGCAGGAATGAACTGATGACCAGAAACAGCTGCAAAGTCCAAGAAAATACCAGCTGGAGTTCAGCTGCATTTGAAGAAGTCAAAGAAAAGTAAGGATGGCAAAGGGCGACGTTTTCTTCCAAAGAGCTGCAAACATGGTCGACGCCTCATTAGAAGAATCATCTGGACATTTGTGAGGAACTCTAACCAAGAAAGCAACGTCACACAGATCCAACAGACAGTTTCCATGACTGCAAGTGTTGAGTGGAAAAATGCTACATTGCATTATTGCATCCTCTCACCACAGGAGGCGCTGTTGGCACCACTGATTGCTGATCAGCTGTTCTCTGATGATCTGATTGATACTGTGAATAACGGGACTCACTGAACTCTGTGACACAGTGAAGATTACAGAGTTTAACTTCAACATCTGACTGACGTCACACAGACAGAAGGATGAACCAGTGAGGCACAGAACACAGTTACTGGAGATACTGGATCAGCTCCATGTGAACCTCTGATGGAGAAGCTGCTGAGCCAGAGAAACATCAGGACATGACAGCAGCTGCACTTATCTAACAACATGTAGCAGAGCTGATCTATGTTAGAGGATCTATCACAGCAGCTGAAGCCAAAGTCCAACACTGGATACCAGCTGAGCCTGTGCTGAGTGTAGTGTTACAGGAAAAGGGCAGAAACACTGGTAGCTCCCAGTGATGCTGACTGGGGCACAGAGCTGAATGATGCAGCATCAGGACACTGTTTCAGTCTGACTGACAGAGAAACCTGTAGCTGTATCTACATGTGAGGCAGAGGCCACACAAGCAGCTTTCTATGTTTCACAGTGACTGAGATCTTCAGTGGGGGTGGACATGCTCCTGTACAGACCTCTGAGGAGAACCAAGGTGCAGTCAAAGAGTCCAGTCTGTCCTCACAGATGTGAACATGTGCTTTCATCAGGTCTGCTGTCAGCTAGCAGGCTCACATCAGAATCACTGTTCCTGAAAAACACAGTCTGTGTGACATCATCAGTCAGCTGATGGTCCCAGATCTGAATGGTTTCTGTCTCTACTGAGGAAGTCAGAGAATATCACTGAGGTGTGGATCAGGTCTGAGTGAGCTGTGGAGGGACAGCTTTAAACAGTCCACAGGTCTCACGTCCTGCTCAGTCTGGTAGCAGATACCTCGTATTGTTCCAGATGTGCTGACATCAGCAGCAGCACAGCTGTGTGATACCATGAATCTCAGTTATTGATCCAACACACAGTAAATACAAAGATCAGGATTTCTGAGAGTAATCATTATGAGTCTGAACACATGATCACTGAATGTTAGTCTCCACAATAATAAGCTAACACAAGCAAACACAGCTTTCAGCTCTTATTTTGAAAGTGGCTTATTTAGAGAGCTGTGATGTGAGCGTGCCTGGCTCTGAGGCACTTGGGTCAGCCTCTGTTGTTTAGAAGTGTTACAGACTGTGAATGACACAGACCTGTCAGTTTCCATGTTTGTCTGTAACACAGCTCAGGGGCTCCATGCTGAACGCATCCATCCAGTGTTATTGATCCAGGACTGATACCAGCATTGGGATCAATACTACAACACACAATCACATGTGTCCACGTGATGTGTTTGACCAGCTTTATTCATTAATGATCAATCAGCTTATTTACTGCATCTGAGTCCAGCTTCATTTAAATGATCCAACCATGAAAATGACATCAGTCCTACAGAAGCACTTCATGCTAACAGGAAGTCATTTATTAAGGTGGAATAACACAGAGACACAACCACTCACAGCTAACCTGACCCCACTAACTGCATGTGTTTGGACTGTGGGAGGAAGCCGGAGTACCGGAGAGGACGCACACAAACACGGGAGAACATGAAGCACTGAAACAAAGATGGTGGATTTGACCTCAGGACCAGGCGGGGTTACGGGGGTCATGACCCCCCAATAATAGATCCAGCTACACTGAAACTGTCAATTTCATTTACTTTTACTGTTTTAAAGCTATCAGGCTGCTTTGTGGCTCACTCAATACTAAACTAAGATACTTTCAGTGTGAATCATTTGCAGGAACACAGGCAGGATTTAAAGTGCAGAACTTTACAGTCTCTGTCTCAAAGTTGGTCTAAACATGCTAACAGCTCTTTGTTTTTTTCAGTTTTCACTGGTTTGATGTAATGAAAGAAATTTTAAAGAAGCAGACGATTGTTGTTATTTTAGTTCTATAGTTTCATAAATCGTGGTGTGGATCTAAGTCAACATTCAGAATAAATAAGATAATACAGCACTTTGATGGTTGCCTTTGTATTTTCCCAGCAGTGCTCAGGTTGGTTCTCGGCTACATTTACATACAGATGTTAATGTGTTCAGCAGCTGGACTCATCTGAGGAAGGAACATTGGAAAGGTGCTCAGTGCACAGCTGCATCACTAATTTTATGTAAGACCCTGTGACCCTAGTGACAATTTGGATTATCCAATTAACCTATCCCCACAAGAAGGACAGATGTTTCTGTTCAATTCTTAAATCAATTTTTTCAAACACAAACACTATTTTAAAGCTTCTAGAGAGTAAAATATTAATGATAATTATAATAACAATAATAAAAACAAAAGCTCTCAGATCCATCAAACCAAGCAGCAGAAAGAACAATAACTGAAGAGAAAACTTTAACCTTGTAGACTTCATTATGTTCCAGCTGCTCTACAGACGCTGTGACCTCGAACTTAAGCAGGTCGTAACGTATGTGCAGCTCAATAACTTCATAATCAGACCCTGTGGTATTTAGGCAGCAGAACAACTAAGAATAACAACTACAAATAATGTTTTTAGGTTTCTGTTGTACTGCAAGGTTCTGTACAGGAGAACCAAACCAAGAGCAAATATTACGCCTCATTTACACCTGAGCACGAAGAGCCATCAACATTTAGCAAATTGAATCATCTTTGTTTAGATGCAAGAAGAATCATATAGAAATGAAAAAGTAGAAATAGAAATCCAGAGCAAAGATATCCTCTAATTCAGCGTAGCACATGTGCAGCTGCTGCGATTCACGTAAGCATTCGGCTCGTCGCTGTTGCAGATTTTTCTCTCGCTGTTCTGGCTCACAGCGCTGCAAACACAAAAATAAATATCCCCAAAGCTGTGAAAGGGAGCTAATTAGTAAGAGTATTGTTACTCTCCGCAGGAGTAGTCCAGCAGTAGAAATCAGTCCAATAACAAGGTGTGTAACATCTAGCAGGGTGACAGAAAAACCCAGGGTAACTTCTAAGGACCTCAACGTCTCTCTCACATTGTGTTTTTTAAACATGCTTCCATTTGTCACTTCAGTCTTTACTCTGAAATACAGGAAGAGAAATCATGGCTGAAACAATTTCTCATGAAACCAGGGGTGTGGTCCAACAGTCAGTTTGGTGAGGAAGGTTCCTAACTGAGAGAAGTGACCCAGAAGTATCTGTGTAGCAGCCACAATGAATCCAGATCATGAGCTTTATTAACTGATCAAAGTCTCTTCTTTCATCTTCTGTATCATTCAGTTTGCATTGGTAATGCCCATTATTGTAATGCTTTTTTAAGACCAGCAAAACTTTATTTCACTTTGGGTTAGCTGGGATAAGTGATGGATGGAGGGAATTTTACTTCAGCCACAGAAATCCTAAACAGGAAGGAGGAGCAGAGTTACAGTGGATCACTATCCAGCAGGGAAACAAGGTTTATTTCAATTTCTTGGCCATGAGTGAGATTTACTGAGTGGGCAAATTAGGGAGACGACACCATCAGATCCCGAGCCCTCCATGTGTTAATCAAGAGACGGCTGCTGTGCTACATCCATAAATAATGAATAAATTAGGAGCTAAAGCTGAAAGGACAGTTGTTAAAGAAGAAACGCTTTTATGAGTTTTATGTTGCATTAAAGTATATGTTCATATTTTACTCTTAATAGGAAAAGAACAAAATGTACTACTCGCTCTGTTTATAGAAAGAGGAAGTTCACCCTATGACATTTATACGAACTTAGACACACACACACACACACACACACACACACACACACATATGCAAAATTAGAAGAAACTGCTATGCTTGTTTCACCCTGCTATAAATAATAAACAACTACTGCAGCTCGGTGTGAGTCCTCTCTGAGCCCTCACCCGTGCAGCACGTTAACCGTCTCCAAGTGTCTCAGTGTTGTTTATTCACCTGACTGTTTGATAACTGTAAATCTCTGACATTTAATTGGTCCTTCGAGCCGCTAATGGACTGGTATTAATTAAGCCTACTCCTTTTGGTGACTGGTTCTTGTGCTTCAAAGCGGGACATTCAACAACAACATGACCAAGTTTATGACAATAGAAACATTCCCTTTCAGTCCTTGGAGCAAAAGTCTGTCGTGGGCTTGAAGGATCCTTTCGTGGGGGAGGTTCTCTGGTGGTAACTTCACGTTTCTGCACAAAAACAGTTTTATGAGTCAGCACAAATTCATCAGCTATCACAGCTGCTTCTTTCAAAGTGGAAACCTTCTGTTCATTAAGGTGTACAACAATGCATTCTGGCAGGCCATTTTTGAACTCTTCCAGCAGTATCAGTTCACGTAAGGAGTTGTAGTCAGGAACTTTACTTGCTGTTATCCATCTATCAAAAAGAGTAGCTTTTTCACGAGCAAACTCTACAAAAGTCTGATTTGCTGTTCTTTTGTGATTGCGAAAGCGTTGCCTATACGCTTCGGGAACAAGTTCATAAGCAGCAAGGATAGCAGACTTCACTACATCATATTTCAAACTTTCTTCCAAAGACAAAGCAGAACAGACTTCTTGTGCTTTGCCTACCAATTTGCACTGAAGAAGCAATGGCCAAACTTCTCTCGGCCAGTGCAATGAGGCAGCAACACGTTCAAACACATTGAAATATGTATCAACTTCTGATTCACGAAATGGAGGTACCAACACAATGTTTTTACTCACATTGAAACCACCTGGGTTTACAGGGGAGGAGGTTGTTTCACCAACAGATGAATTTGCAGAACTAGGTTGAGTAGTAGTACTTCTTGAAGTCTGTGCCTGTAACTCCAACTGACGCAGTCTGACCTCCCTTTCAATCTGCAACTCCAGCTCCAACTTTTTCAGCTTTAACACCTTTTCTGTCTCTGCTTCAAACCTGCGAAGTTCCAACTCTGCCTGACGAGCTTGGGCTTTATCCTGAGCCCAGGATAAACACACAGGAGACACGCAACACACTGACAGTGTTGCAACATCTAGCAGAGCAAGGTCACAAAGTCTCACAACACAAGTTACAGTTGTGGAGCAAAGAGGTCACGTACCTCGGACATAAGCTTACAGGAGAAGGCAGAACACTGTTAGACAGCAGAAAACTAGCAGTGCAGAATGCTCCAAAACCACTTACAAAACAACAAATGATAAGTTATTTAGGTCTCTGCAATTTTTGCAGATGCTGGATACCTGAATATGCTCTGTTAGCTGAACCATTGCAAAACTTAATTTATGGAAAAAATCTAGCACTGAAAGATAAAATAGAATGGACACCAGAAGCAGAAAAAGCATTTAATGATCTAAAACTTGCATTGCAGACGCGCATAGTTTTAGCATTGCCAGACTATGAAAAAACTTTTTATTTGCATGTTGACGGCGTGGCCAGTTATATGAAAGCCGTTCTAACGCAAGCTTTCGGGGAAAAACAACGCCCACTTGCATTCTATTCCTGCAAATTAGACTCAGTCGCCTCCGGTTTACCAACATGTGTACAAGCTTGTGCCGCTGCAGCAGAGGCAGTTAAAAAATCAGCTGAAGTTCCTCACGCTGTAACCTCCATCTTGCTACAAGGGGACAGAGCCTTTCAGTCTGTTGCACCAAGGCTGTGGAACAGTTTACCACTACAATTACGTTTGCTTGACTCTGTGGATTCTTTTAAAAAACAGTTAAAAACTCTTCTGTTCAAACAAGCCTTTTGTTGATCTACATATTTTATATTTTTTTACATTATCTACATTTGATCTTTTACATTGTATATAATGTCTATTGATTTTATTGTTTATTTTAATATTTTAATATTTGTGTACAGCGCTTTGTGATTGCCTGTCTGTGAAAAGCGCTTAATAAATAAAGTTTACTTACTTACTTTACAAGAAAACTTATCTTATTTAACTCATGCTAGACAACTTTCATATGTAGGCATTCTGCTTTCACAGTCACACATTACAATCGAGAATTGTGGTCAGTTGAACCCTAGCACACTTCTCACCGCATCAGTAGATGGTGAAAAACACTGCTGTATAAAAAAACTGGAAGAGGAAACGAAACCGAGAAGTGATATTTACAGTATACCACAGTCTACCTTTACAGACGTCTTCGTAGATGGCTCAGCATCTAAAAACAGTTATAGAAGCAAAGCCTTTAACTTCCTCAAACTCTGCACAAAGTGCGGAACTGACGGCTGTTGTGCGAGCGTGCAGGCTGCACAAGGGGAAGTGCATAAATATACACACTGACAGTCAATATGTTTTTGCAGCAGTGCATCATTTTGCAAAAATATGGCAAAATGACCGAGCCGCAAAGAAGGCCGCACAGCAACCAATACAAACTTTAGTATCTGAAACTTCACAGCTGATACCACTTGATGTACTCAAAGACGAACAGAAAGCCGCACCTATCGCAGAGCAAAAGAAATGGCTAAAGTGTGGAGCAGAAAAACACAATGACTTAATGACCTGTAATGGCAAACCAGTATTGCTAAAATCCCTACACAAGACAGCAGCATTAGCGACACACGGATTAACACGTGTGTCGAAAGGGGGGAATGTCAGATATCCTCCCTAAGCACTTGCTTGAGAATAAAGAGATTGTGCTAAACAACCAACTGCCGAGTAATACCTCTCCAGTGTCTTGCAGGTTACAACCAGGAGATTGGATCCTGATCAAAGTGCTCCAGAGGAAAAATTGGAGTTCACCTAGGTGGGAGGGCCCATATCAGGTCCTACTCACCACGCCAACCGCCTGCAAAATATCAGAAAGACTATCTTGGATCCACCAAAGCCACTGTAAAAAAGTGAGTGACAATCCAGACGCTTAGACGCCGGTTCCCCTAGCTTCCAGGTGATCTACCGGTGGAGGAAGGGCTGATTGGGTATATCCCGCCTCTCCACTTCGCTGGTAGTCTACTCACCAGAAGTCTAGGTGTGCCTGGTCATCATGAAGAAACTTGTCCTCATAGTGGCTGGCATCGCGCTCCTAGTGAGCCTATTGATACTCACCTGGAAGGACGAGGTCCCACAGCACCACCTGCAGAAGAAATGGTCATATGACAACTCACACCTGAAGGATATGGACAAAGAGCACAACCACCCCTGGCTGAACAATGCCTGGTACCGGTACGTCTACAACCGAGTACATGCAGAAGACAACCACACAGGCTGCTACGTCTGTTCTCACCTCCCAACAACAGCAATGCAAGCCACCCTATATGGAAAATCACCCAGCCTTCCCGAAGCCCTATGTATATTCCAAAGCCATCAATGGAACATTCAACGTCAGAACGGAACCAGGAATACAACATCCAATGTGTTTCAACTTTGCACACGGCAACAGAAAGCTGGGAAGGAACCGAAACTGCTCCCAGACTTTCCGAATGCCGCAGGACAGAAAGGCACAGACAAGCTTCCTGAATGGCACATATTGGGTGCAGGGTACAGCATGGGCATGTGGCTCAAGGACATACTTCACCATCCCACCCAACAGTACCGGACTCTGCGCCCCAATTTTAGTGTCAGACCACACATTCAGAGTATTCCATCAGAACCAACCACGACGCAAGAGGAACACTGATGACGTGCAACCCCATGACCCAATCTGGGGCAGTGATGTACCAGCGGAGTTCAAGTCGTGGACCACCCGACAGAAGGTCCTGCACTCACTGTTCCCATGGGTCGGAACTGGAAAAAACACGTTAAGAATTGAGACTCTTGACTACCAATTTGGACTTTTCCTGAACAGCTCAACAAAGATGAATAAGGCTCAGAATGAGGAAATCGACGCGATCAGAATAGTGGTCATGCAACACAGGGTCGCCCTGGACATGATTCTCGCTGAGAGAGGGGGCCTCTGTGTCTTATTCAACACCACTTGTTGCACCTATATCCCGGACAACGTGCACTCCTTGACCATGACCACCGCCCTAGACAAGTTGCGACAACTGAGTAATGCGCAGCAACAAGACTATGTCACGAACAATGAGGACTGGCTGACCTGGCTGCTGAGTGGCAGCTGGAAGACCCTCGTGATAAAAGGACTCGTACTGATAGGAGTTCTGCTTCTATTATTGTGCTTGTTTTCTACATGTATCCTACCATGCATAAGATCCATGATTGACAAAATGGTACAGGCCACAGTAATTACCTATGTTGGACTGCCACTAGAAGATGAACCGGATGAAGAAGATTTAGTATAGAAACACACACACACATACTGAATGATGCTACAATTGAAAATGTTATAATCAAGTGATTGTTGGCTGATAATAAAGTATGATTAAGTGAAAAATATTAACATCAGGAGGGGATGTTAAAGAAGAAACGCTTTTATGAGTTTTATGTTGCATTAAAGTATATGTTCATATTTTACTCTTAATAGGAAAAGAACAAAATGTACTACTCGCTCTGTTTATAGAAAGAGGAAGTTCACCCTATGACATTTATACGAACTTAGACACACACACACACACATATATATGCAAGATTAGAGGAAACTGCTATGCTTGTTTCACCCTGCTATAAATAATAAACGACTACTGCAGCTCGGTGTGAGTCCTCTCTGAGCCCTCACCCGTGCAGCACGTTAACCGTCTCCAAGTGTCTCAGTGTTGTTTATTCACCTGTTTGATAACTGTAAATCTCTGACATTTAATTGTTTATTTATATCATCTTCACGTGAACACATTCAAGAACATCACAGATGAAGAAACATTAAAAACTTCCACACTACATGAAGCAAGAAAAATAGTTTTTCTTTCAGGTGGTTTCAGAAAAACAGAAACATCAAACATCTCCAAGACTCTCTTTGAAAGAACTAAAATCCTTTGTTCTCATGGTCCAATCATGAGTGAACTCCCCGATGAAGCCTTGTGTGCTAAAACATGTCAGAGTTTTAAAGGTTAAACATGAGTTTCCAAAACGTTTTGCTGGAGAACAATGAACTATTTGACTGAGTTTCAATCATTTACAGACGAGCAAAACCAGGACAGAGAAAAAAGGACAAAACTGACTCAGTAAAACACAGAAAAGAAGATCCCATGTAGATCTGTATTATGTAGAAGTTCAGCCCAGCAACCAGTTCAGTTCAACACAAGTTTAAATGATTCTATCTGAACTCTGTGGAGCCTGATCTCAAGCTTTTTGAGTCTGACACAGAAACCAGAGGATCTTTCTGTGTCTTCAGATTCACTGTGATCCAGTGATGGGAGTGATTTCAGCCCTGAGTGATCGCGCTGATGTTTGCACAGAGCAGACAATGAGGTGAATGTTTGGGCACATTGGTAACAGTGAAACAGTTTATTAGTAACGTGGGATCGTTTGTGTGCAGAGTATGATCTGAGATTCCTGAAGCTCTTGTCACACTGCTCACAGCTGTAGTTTCCTTCTATGTGTGTTCGTTCATGAATGTTACGATTACCTGAATGCGAGAAGCTTCTCTCACAGTGTCTGCACTTGTGTGGTTTCTCTCCTGTGTGGACTCGTTTGTGTGATTTAAGGTCCCTTGCAGTGGTGAAGGATGACCCACACTGATCACAGAGGTGCTTTTTAACCCCACTGTGAATCAGGTCATGTTGTTTTAAATCACTTAGTGTGGTGAAGCTTCTCCCACATTCTTTGCAGTATTTCAGTTTGTCTCCAGTGTGTCTACGTTGATGTACTTTTAGGGTCTTTTGCTGACTGAAAGTTTTTCCACAGAGGTCACAATGAAAGTCTTTCCCACCACCACAGTGATGACAGGGTTGAGAACTGGATCCATCTGTGTCGCTCTGCTTCTAAACAAAGACACAAAGACAGTGTAAGTCAGTCCTTCAACATTTGTATCCTGAATGTCGCCTGAAATAAAGAGCATCTCTGCAGACGTCCAACTACATTTGACTGTTTCAGTTAACACACTCAGTTTACTGGGCTGCAATAACTACAATACTACCACCATAATACTACAGTAATACTAAAATCATAACTGAAAGGAAAATCTGAATAATCACTCAGAGCTGCTTTTCCATGCAGTAGAATTGCTAACATGCTAACACAGTTTAATGAGCAGAGTTGTTCCAAACAGTCAGGCTAAAATGACAAGATAACAATATAAATACATACCTCACAGTAGCTGCACTTGTAGAGTCTCTTTCTGGTGTGGATCTGTTGGTGTCGTCTCAGGTGATGTGGAGATTTAAAAGTCTTCTCACACAGGTCACATTGATAAGGTCTCTCCTCAGTGTGGGTAAACATGTGTCGTTGTAAGTCTGTGTGAGTTATAAACTCTTTGCCACACTGTTCACAGCAGTACACATCATGTCTGTTGTGAATGCGTAGGTGTGTATTTCGGCTCTCTCTCTGGCTGAAAGTTTTTCCACAGATGTCACAGCTGTATGGCTTAATTCCAGAGTGGGTAACTAGATGCCTCTGTAAGTGGCTACTGTGAGTAAAAGCTCTGCCACACTGATCACAGCTGTATGGCTTAATTCCAGAGTGGGTAACTAGATGCCTCTGTAAGTGGCTACTTTGAGTAAAAGCTCTGCCACACTGATCACAGCTGTACGCTTTAACTCCACTGTGGATGAGTTGGTGTTTTTTTAGGTAACCCTTCCTGGAAAAAGACTTTCCACACAAGTCACAGCTGAACGGTCTCTCTCCAGTGTGGATGACCTGATGCTGTTTTAGTTTAGCCCTCACAGTAAAACCCTTCCCACACTCGTCACAGCTGTATGGCTTAATTCCAGAGTGGGTAACTAGATGCCTCTGTAAGTTGCTACTGTGAGTAAAAGCTCTGCCACACTGATCACAGCTGTACGCTTTAACTCCACTGTGGATGAGTTGGTGTGTTTTTAGGTGACCCTTCAAGGAAAAAGACTTTCCACACAAGTCACAGCTGAACGGTCTCTCTCCAGTGTGGATGACCTGATGCCGTTTTAGTTTAGCCCTCACAGTAAAACCCTTCCCACACTCGTCACAGGTGTGTTTTTTCTCTCCCTTTCTTCTGTGAGGTTTGTCGGCCTCCTGAGAGCGCTGACTTCTGGCTCCATGTTGGTCCTGCAGTGACAGAGATACAAACAGAGGCAGTGAGTGAAATGCAGTCGTGGAACAAACTCAACCTTCAAACTCCATTAACACTAGTTTTAAACCTGAAGGTGGAGCGTGGCACCAAACACCTTAAAGGTCTCTTATCCCCACCTGCTGGTAGTTCTAACACATTACATCCAACCTGCTGTTAAAGATAATTCATGACTGTTCAAACACTAAACACACACACACACACACACACACACACACACACACACACACACACACACACACACACACACACACACACACTATTTTATAATTTAGATTATTTTGTTGTTTCCTATTACATATTTCTATAATTTGTATAGATTTATACAGAATTATTCAGTGATAATAAATCCTATGTTTGTTTATTCTAAAGGAACCCCGTTAGCTTCCACAACAGATGTTGCTCGTCTTCCGTCAAATACTCACATAAAATATTACACAAAGTGGATTCAAGATATCCACATAATTTCACTCTTACATCCACAGTGAGGTTTCACAATTGTTCAAATATAAGCAATCAATAATAATAATAATATCAATAACATTGAGGCACATTACACAAATTTCAAAAACAAATCATGTCTTACAATATTTACAACAACTAAAAGCTCTGTAAATCGGCTTTTAAGTGTTCATTGAAGTTTTGAATAATTCTCTAATTTTTTAAGGCAACTTATTCCACTTAAAAGTTGCTCTAAATGTAACAGTTTTACAAAACGTTACTTTTAACTCGAGCATTTACTAAATTGCAGCTTGTTGAAAACTGTGTAATATGATGATGTATTTCATCTGGATACTGCAGCTGAGCAGAATAAATGTGGTGTGTTTAACAGAATTGCTTTCTTTAGAACTACAAGTAAGCCATAGAATATTTTAGCCTGTACAGGAAGCCAAGAAAGGTTATTATGCATTTGATCAATATTAGTATAGTATGAACATCTTCACACTAATCTGGACGCCTTATTCTGGACTAACTGAAGTCTGTTAAGATCTGTCTTATTAGCTGCTGACCAAATGATTGAACAATACTCCAGATGAGACATTACTAGTGCATTAATGACATCTTTCATAATGAAGAAGTGATACACAAAGAGCATTTCATAGCCATAGCTATGCCTTGTTGGCAGAGTTATGTGACATTAGTGATGTTTGTACTTTCAGCGTTAACTTGGTTTTAAAGCCTTTAAAATATACGCCGTTCAATAGTCGACCTTAATCCTACAGAGAATGTGATGATTTTGTGGATAATTAAAGTCAGTCATATATCCACAAACACAACAAGCTGAAAGTCAGTGATGCTGCTCGGTTTGCAGTCCTGAACATCACGGCACAAGCAGGATTCACTGCACTGTTAATGTTAGCTGTGTTATATTGCTGCCGCTGTTCGGTGGTGTCGAGCCAAACGCACTTTAACGTGTGTTTGAACGAGCTGACGGTTCACTCGTTAAGCTGAAAGAAAGATGCTTTAATCACAGCAGTCACACATGTGTCCACTGCACCATCTGGAACTCTTCTTGTTTACACTCGTAATAACACAAACACTAAATCCTGCTTCTCTGGTGCTGTTGTGTAGCAGTGTGTACACCTGAGACTGTCACCTGTCTGTCTGTCCTGCACTCTCTCTCTGTTTCTTTCTCTCTGATTGTGGAATAAAAGTATGAACATGTGTTTATAAGTTACACTTGTGTTTGAATCCTGCAGCTTATCACACATTTGATTCTCACCTGAGTTAAGAAGACGATCACTGAAATGGTCTCAGCAGGTCCTTTGATGACAGCAATGAAATGCAGTGGTAAGGCTTTTTGGGGATTAAGTTCGTTTTCATGGCAAAGAAGGACGATGCAGTTCATCTGATCACTCCTCATAACATTCTGGAGTGCAGGCAAAATGCTATTATAAAAACTTAAGCAGCAACTTCTCCAGGTTCCAATATTTATGCAATTCTCAAACCTTTTGGCCACGACTGTATAACCTCTTCTGAAGTTTAGTGGATATTATACATGGTTATGCTCAGGATGTGTCGGCCAGTTTCCACTGGAAACGCCTTTTGGTTAAACTGTCAGCGAGGAATTTGCATTTGCACTGTTACATTTTTATATAACTTTAATGCACATAAACAACAGCTGCTTGTTTCAGTGAAAATACATTGATGGGTTTTTAATAAAGTTGTGCAGCTGTAAAGTATTTTGTCTGGTGTCAATTCTATCGTCAGCTACATCGTTATGGCAAATGTTCAAATGTATATGGTGATAAATATCTTTGGTCATATGGTCCTGCTCTGTCTGTCACCTTCTGTGTTGAGCTCATTGTTTCCTCTGTAGTGGCTGAGCTGAGTCCAAGTAGCTGAAAATGTTCCTCTGCTGCTCCGTCAGACTCTCCTCCTCCTGCTGATCAGCTGGGACACAAAACAGATCTTTGTTAGGCTCCACACTGCACTGAAGAGTCAAAGTGTCTCATATGTTCATCTGACAAGTAAAAGAACACATTTTTGTTTCCCGAGGTGGGCAACTTGTTGGAAACAAACACAAAAGGTTTGAGCACTGATACCTGCCATTGCTGGCATTGAAAGATGCAACGCCAGCAATGTGGATTGTCAAGACTCAAACCAATCATCAAGCAAAGACAACAGGGATCATTTGTTTCTGTTTATTTAGCATTCACAGCATTTGTAGTTGCCTTCTGTGCAGGGGAAGTCCACGCACACTGTGTGGTACCGCCATCCGCAGAAGGTGCATTCAACCTCTGTAAGAGAAACGAGGTTGTCTGAGACTGAAATGATATTCACTAAAGAAGTGGTGATTTGTAAAACTTCACATTTTGATCCGGGACGTACTCTGCATGAAAACAAGCGCTCACTCTTCCTGCTCAACAAATGACAAGGGCGGAGCCTTATACCACGTGATACAGAAGCTGTGCCGTGTGATGCTAAAATTAGCAGGGAAACAACAACGGAGAGCACGTCAGGGATGACGAGAAAGTGACAGGAGAAAATCCGTCCCGGTCAACCACCCAAACATCAATAACGGGAACCTTATACAGCGCTTCCCTATACACGTCGAACTCCCGCAGGCACAAAGACATCACGGAGGCTATCACTTATCACCTGACCAAAGATATGGCTCCATCAACACTGTGCAAAACGAGGGATTTAGGAAAACGATCAACACCCTAGACAAACGCTACACAGTGCCGTCCCGCAACTATTTTTCTATTGTTGCACTACCTGCTCTGTACACGCAGCGTCGAGCAACGGTGGAGACGGAATTTCAAGCAGGACAACATTTTGCTGCAACAACAAAACGTGAGACATTTGTTGTTTTATGTTTATTTATTGTTATGAGAGAATCATGATCTCAATTCTAAGCCAAAAAATCGTGATTCTCATTTTATGGAAAAATTGTGCAGCCCTAACATTAACACAAAACTATTGTTTCACCAGAGAAACACACATGAAGAGAGAGAGAGAGACAATAACAGCTACCAAACAGTCGTCATAATTCGTCACACAATGAGAAAAGGACAAATCAACAAGTAACAATGACTAATTAATATTAAAATCTGTAACATAATGTATTGTTTGGAGTTTAGTCTGATTGGTTCAGGATGACCTGCCATTATCCAATCACACGTCTGCTTACCTGCATCTTTTCTCTTTTTTCTAACCTGAGCACCTGATGGCTTTGAACTTTTGTTGTCCATCTTCCATTGGTTTGAATTTTGCGCTGCAGTACAAACACAAATCCCCCAACCCGAGGATCAGCACAATTAACCTAACAGACCTACACCTTAGTTCACAGATTCACTTTGTCTAAGGTTCATTTCTGGGATTTCACACAACCCAGGATTCAGATCGTGAATCCATGATGGGCTTGGATTTACATCATTATAAATGAAATGCGCTCTACTTGGAAGCAGCCGGCCCCGCCCCTTTTGACGGGTTGTGTGAGACTTTAAATCATCAAACTGTAAATTATAAATTAAATTGTTATTGATCCTTTACCCCGAGTCCTAATGTGTAGATTTATTTTCTTACTCTTCTTATATTTATTGTTTGTTTACTTGCACCGCTGTAACTGCAGCCTCGTCGTCTCGTCTCTCTATATGCTGGACTGTCTGTAGCGGAGATGACAATAAAGTTTACTTTGACTTCAGCAGCGCGCAGGCGCACCGAGGGCTCTCGCGCTCACTTTATAGAATGTAGAAAAAACATGGGTGCAGATTATAAGTCTGTATCATAATATCTGTTTGTTGTTTTTATTTTGTTTTGCGAGTTGGTTATTAGATGCCGCTCCAGCCAGCCAGAGACTCCCCGCCGCCCCGCCCTCTCCTCCCTGTGCCGCCAGCAGCAGGCGCACCTCGCAAACGGAGGGCGCCCTTACTCCCAGCAAATGGCTGATAGAAAACCGATCGGTGCCTACGAATTTCCCAATATGCGCTGGCATGACGTCGGGGAAGCATGGGTACGACCGATTATTTTATTTTTTTCTTGCCCGTGATGCCCCCCCACCACGATGCATTCTATTGGTTTGCACACTTACACACACCCAGCTGTGGTTTCCTGTTTTGCTGGACTCTGGAGAGCCCCGCCTTTAACGCTCTTCTCTCACAGAGAGCAACAGAAAACTTGGAAAAACTCCAGATTGACTGAACTCAGTTCAAAGTTCCCTTGACACCTTTAGATGTGAGACGTAGTGATGGTCCGCTTGAAGCTGACGCTCCGGTGCGTGTGTCAGAAAGATCAACGCGCTGCTTCAGAAGCACCGTGTCGAGGCTTGATTCGTTTGGCCAGAGTCACGTGATCAGTGACGTCTGAAGCTTCGTTTAGAACGTACCTTTTTTTAAATCGAACTTTATTGAAACACAATGAGTGTACAACATACAAACAGATGAAGTTTACAAAAGAACAGAACATGAACATACAGAACCAGGAGTAAAAAAATGATGATATGAGTAGGCGAAAAAAATCAACATATTGTAACGTGCAGTGGAGATGAAGCCAGCCGCGGAGGTGTGCAGGTGGATAGCAAATGAGCAACAGCTTCTGACTTTCCAAAAAGTACTCATTTATTTACAATATCAAAAATAAAAGTGCTACCTCTACCACACATTACTAAAGAGCACACTAGTCCGCGTACACACGGGAGCATCCATTACAGGAGGAGTGCGAAGAAGAACAAAAAGGGGGTGACACCAGTCGTGAGACAGGAGGCGCCGCCATGTGGTGATACACTGCATTACAATAGCAACTGTTACAATATAAATATTGTTCTGAGAGGCTTTTTGTTGGTTGAGTCTGAAATTGATTTTATGTACAATTCATATCCTTATAAAAAGGCAGAAATATGGTGTTTTATTAATAAACTTACATTCATGGATATAAAATAGCTAAAAGTATTAACATGCCTCAGAGAAATCACTAATAACACTAAGGGCTGGACGGATTTGATTTGCATTCTTCAAGAAGAGTGTGGTGTCATCAGCTAGCTGGCTGATGATGAGCTCCTTATCAGCTGTGCTGATTCCTTGTATAACAGGTCAAATCTCGGGGTGGAGTCTTAATCATTTTAATTGAGCTATTGCCATTCGTGTACAAGGTTTTGATAGCTTTACAGAAAAATGCCAAATTTTTCCAAAGAGTGGAAAATAAATTGATGTTCAATTGTATCAAAAGCCTTTAAAAAATCCAGGAGGAGAATGAAGCTATAGTCAGATACCAAATCAGAGTAATCAAGTAGATCTAAAACCAGTCTCATGTTCTTAGAAAGGTGTCTGTTTCTCATAAAGCCTGATTGTGTCTCATCGATAATTGTGTCCAAGAACTCTTTCATTCTGTTAGCAAGTACTAAAGCCATAATCTCATAGTCATCATTGAGCAGACAGATGGGTCTCCAATTATCAATAAGAAGTAAGTCTTTGTTTGGCTTTGGAATAAGTGTTATGAGACCCTGAGTAAGAGTAGGAGGGAGGATGTTATTCTCTACACTTCCTATGAAAAGCTGCAGTAAGAACGGAGCCAGGAGATTAGAAAATGATTCATAAAACTCTGCAGTTAAACCATCTGTGCCGGGAGATTTGTTGGCCTTAAGTGCAGAAATAGGATTACAAACGTCCTCCACAGTCAGAGGGCTGTCACAATAACTTCTATCTTCCACAACAATAGTTTTTAGGTTTTTAATATTATTGAGAAACAGCGTTGAGACATATATATATATATTCTACTTTTCTAAATGATTGACTATTTCAATGGAGAACCTAAATGACACGGACCCGTGTTTGTTATTACATATCTCTATTTTGAATGTGACAAGTCTATCATTCCCTGTTATTCATAGGTATTAACAGAGTTTTTGGCCTTTTTTCCTCTATAACAGTTAATTGACTCTTTACAGTGGCCTGCTATGGTTAATAATAACATGTTCAGTCATGAGTGAAATCAAAGCTTTTCTTCACTTTAGCATTTAACATTCCCAACAATATAATGTGATACCTTAATTAAAACACAGCTAATAAAACACAATTTTCTTAATGCAAACATCAGTGACTCAACATTAGCAACCAAAGGGTTCAGTCTGCAGCTCACACTCATGTGAAGCTACAGCCTCCCCCTTTAGTCTCTGTCATCCTTCTGCTCCTGCACAAACAAAGCAAGACAAAACCTCCACCCTTCTTCTACAGGCTGGGTGAATTGTTGTGGACATTCACTAATCCTAAAGTCGGCACCGTTTTTGTCTCAGTATCAAGTCAGTTAAACTTTTAGTCGTCAGTCCGTCACAGCCCAGTCACATGCATACATCCACACACATTCATACCAGATATTGCTGATAATGGAGTCTCACACGCAGCCTATTCGAGCCTCCATCACCAGCAAGATGACGTCATCATTTTAAAGGAAAACAGCTCCTTGTTTTTGGACTGGATTGACTCGCTGCAATCCTTTTAGGCTCAGGACTTCTCATGTGATCAATGTCACATATAAGTGAATTTCTCCCAAGCCCATTATAATCATGGAGAAAAACACTTTGCCACTGTTTCCAGTAAGAATATTTTATAGCGCTTTAAAGTTCAATCTCTCAGGTCTGGATTAAAGAGCTGATTTGTTAAATCGGGAACTCACAAAATACCAAAATATCACCAGCGGTGGATCACACCTCTCAGATGTTCTTATCTCAGTGCACTGTAACAAAAGCACAAACAAACGCAACCAATAAAATACTAATAAAGTAACAAATACTGGGGCCCATTGCAAACATGTCCAAGCATAAAACCATCTTTCTCTCTCTTAGAGAAAGAAAACAATCCAAACCTCACTGATAAAATCAACCTAGTGTCAAGCAAAACCCAAAAATCAACCAAAACTTCACCAGAAAGTTTTCCTCCCTCCCGGGACAATATTGTGCAGGAATACAGGCACCGTAACTCCTTTTGCACTGACAAAAACATGTTGGATTTACTTGATTCAATAGTGGACACTGGTTGCACACAAAGGTTTTGCTTTGGCAGAAACTTAAACAACTGAGTTAAATCAACACAACCTTTTCATATTCAGTAAAGCTGCATGTTGTGTTCATAAAACACGATTGAAACATGTTCAGATGGAGTAAGTTGAGCTCCTGGAACATTTTAATCCTTCGATTGAAATTGAATGGGTCTACAACAACTACCATCCTCCTATCTCTATCCTGGTTGCAGCAGGGCTGGGAAATAACCCTGAAGTGATAGGTTACCAGGCAGGGTACACCCTGGACAGCTCACCAGTCTATCAGATAGAAACACACAGCCGTTTACATTCATGGATAATTTAGCCCAGGACCTTCTTACTGTGGAGCAACAGCACTAACCAGCATGCCAACAATGGAGGAAATACAGGAAAGCTATGATTTCCTGTATTTGAGGCAGAATTCTTTTGTTCTTGCCCTTGACAGGTTAATCCACAATAAATAGCAACAGCATGCATGTGGTGTGTGTGTCGTTGTCTGCCTCTTATAACTCCAGTGATTTTCCTGTAGTTTGAAATCTTATGCGGTGTTGACACAATAATTTGTTGTAAACCAGGAAATTCCCAACTGTGGTAGAAAGCACAGCTTAGCCTTAGCAAATGTTCAAAGAAAAGTCGTCACTTCCTGATTTCTGCTTCACTGATAAATATTGTCACACTGGGGTTTTTGCAAATGATATCAGTGAGCACTGTGTGGCAGCTGGAGTCAGACAACTGAAGCTCCCACAATCAAGACCACAAACAGCTTTCAAAGGAGATTTGAAGCTTTTCTGGCAGCAAGCTTCATGATTTATGGGACTGGAACTGGAACAGAAACTACCTGATCACCAATGGTGAGCTGGCATGGAATTATTTTTATGACATTTTATCAAAGTTATAAATAAGCATGCCCATTAACACATAGTGAGTGAGCATGTTGTCTTCCCACGCAGTGAACAGCGGATGCTAATGTTTTTGTCACTTTTTACAGAGTCAAACTCAAAGTAAGGTCAGTGCTTCCACGCTTTAAACGCTGCACGCTCACACTCTCTGCACACTCGATAGATTATCCATTGTTCATCTGCACACAGCTGCGGTTTTAGTAACGCAGTAACGCAGCGTGCTTACGGGAAAGTAACAGTAATCTAATTACCTTTTTTGCAATAGTAATCCCTCACTTTACTCGTTTCTTGAAAAAAGTAATCGGATTACTGCCCATCTCTGGTCGGAGCTGTGCACTTGTGGGTTCCACCTTGTGTACACGTTTATCTTTGCTGTGTGTACTTGTACCTCTGAGTGGAAGCTGAACTCTTGAGTTCGAGTATCGAAGCATCAGCTGTGACGTTAAAGTCCAAACAGCTCGTTCATTTGACGTGCAAATGAACGAAGGTAACGCCGTTTTCATGTGGATGTGTCACTGAGACACTTTCCACATCCACAGCTCACAAAATGGGAAAACTATAGAAGTATAACAATGAAGAAGTTACTATGTTACGGGTCCCAAGGATGAAGACCTCGATGACAAATATGTTACCTGTAAAAGCAGGTGAAGAGCAGAGTAAGGAAGACACGATGCGTCTCTGCTTTCCTCCAGAACGTGTCTGAGTCTGATTTATTTCACACAAATAAATGCTATAAAACACTAAACATGAGCTTTCAATATACTGTTCAGCTGGTTCCTCATTCACATCAATTACATTTACTTATTTCACAACATCAGTGAAATATACTCTTTTTAACTGGTTCAGTTTCTCAAGTTCACACTTCTTTCCATAACAGCTACATCCTTTTATCATATCAATAAACACATCACATTGTCTTCTGCAGTGTCTTACTGGCTAAACAGTTCTATTCAATAACAGCATTGGTAAATACATTACATTTGTTCCCTCCAGTAATTTACTGGCAAAATCACTATTTAGTGCATCATGAAACACAGCTTGTTGAATCAACCCATGAATGCCTCTGTTAGCTACACAGAGTTGCTCAGAGTGCTTGTGTTACACTAGCTAATCTACTCAGTCACTTTAACAGAACTATTAACATTCACATCTCACAGAACTGATTTGATTGGAGCATTACAACACGTTTGCACAGAGCATAGGAGCGCACTGACTCTGCTTCACGAGCGCTCCACCTAACGAGCGGGCTCGCGGTGCGGTCGCGCGGGACACTCCTCTGGTTTTCTCCCGTGTTTACATATAAATAACTTTGGCGGACCGCCTTAACTCTCCCATTCACATTAACGTGGGTAACCATGGTGACAATAAACAACATTTTCGGTGCGAGCACCGTGTACCGACCTGTAAAAGCAGGTGAAGAGCAGAGTAAGGAAGACACGATGCGTCTCTGCTTTCCTCCAGAACGTGTCTGAGGAAGCAGCGGAAGGTGGGCTCCACTTACTGCTCCCCGAAACCCCGGAGCAAGCACCAAAGTTCCGCCCTCACTGCTTTCTAACATAAAATGAATCCCTGTTACATGGATTTTCTATCCTCTTAAAGAAACTGAAAATAAATACATATAGCAATGAAAAATGTCCCGTTACATGAGTGTTTTACACAAAATAATATTCATGTGGTCATTCCCTCACAGGGGTGCCACAACTACACTGCTGTTTTGACAGAGACACAGTGTGTTTATCTAACTTGGCTGAAGCCAAAGTTCTCCAGACAAATTCAGTCTGTTTCTGCCAAGTGTGAACTCACTGGATGAGCGCCAGATACACAGAATCAAAAAGGGATAAATTACTTTTCTTATGTCATGTTCCCGTCACAAACTGGCTCAAGGAGAGGGGAAGCAGGAGTCCACAGATGAAATGTTCCTATAAATAAAGTGGAATTTATTCAAACTTTACCAAAACTTCAACACATCAAATACAAGCAGTTCAGCAGGGAGTGGATGTGTGTTGCATGTGCCAGGTGGATGCAGAGAGAGGCCAGGGCCACGTTCAAACCTGAACACGCTGCACAGTGTTTTGTTCCATTTGTTAGGGATGAATGAAATGCTTCCTTGAAAGGATGTGTGCAGTCACCAGTGGGCGTGGAAGCATGTGCGCCCTCATTTGGTGGGTGTGCAAGAAAAGTCATCCTGTCACACAGCAATGCCTACATAAATCACACCACTCTGCTTAAAATAATAATGTTTAGTGAAGCAGGTGAAGCAAAGGGCTGCTTTTAATAGGCTGGGAGACCCAGGTGTGCTGCTTTAGCTGCTGAGCCTCTTATGACAGAACAGCGGAGAGTGGTAAGAAGGGAGGAGGGGGTCTGGCTGTGTTTGTGAACGATAGATGGTGTAACTCTGGGCATTTCTCTATCAAAGAGACGCTATGCTGTAAGGACATTGAGCTTACATTACATTACATTTTATTTATGTAATGAACACATTTTGAGCTCTTAAAGAAATATAACAAAGGAAAGCTGAACTACAATGATCCATGTAGCAAACACAAACTGTTATATCGCCTTTGGGCTTTTGGAGCCTTGACCTGACTTTTAAAAAAAGCGCGTTCATGCAAACATCGTCGGGTCTGCCGTGATATGTTTACAACGGGACTTCTGCTCCTGAACCTCTGCGCACAGCGTCTGCAGGTCGGGGCTGTACGAAGTCACTTTATCTCTACAGGACTGTAAGCTGTCGTCTGTGAGGCGTGAGCGTGTTTGTTTGAACACAGTTCACGGTGGAGAACAGCTGCTGACATAATGTGGATCCAAGATCCATAACTGGCCTACCTGGGGCTGAAAGTCTCCATAAATGCAGGCGTTTCGGCGGCTACACCGGCTTCCACGAGTGTGACGCTTATTTTGAGAAAATAATAGAATATAAATGTATTTTTATATTTCAATATCACAATAATCTTCCAATGTAGAACTACAAGTTAAAAAAGAAGTAACATAAATCAAATCCACTTCAGCTAAATACTTCTCATTTATTTCCATCTTACATGCTGTGACTGCAGCCATTCCCACATCTCTGTGAATGGGACTCATGGACATGGATCAGTGGTTGTTGATCAATGGTCCTGAGAATCTGCATAATTAAGATGAAGGAACGGAGCTCCCAGCCCATCGTTCCTGCAGCTGCTTTCAGTCTTTATGCAAATGTCCTGTTTGTAAGACTGAAACCTGCAGCTGAGACTGAAGACGTCACCTGATGATGACGACACGTTTCTCCCACAAAACGCTGCGTCCAGATGAACAGAAGCAACAGACTCACTTTCCTGGATGATTGAGATGCATCAAGACTTCATTGTGTGTTACTTCTCATTCAGCACAGACACATTATTCCTGTTAGGTCATGTCAGCTGTCACTCAGTACAAGCACAACTGTGAACAACACAAACTTCTCTTCAATGTGTCACAGAAACACTAAGTGTGAGAGCCTGTATGACACACAGGACAGACTGTAAGCTCTGCTGGCTGCACAGCACTTTGTAGCAGTTTTCCAACATGTCCTCCACCCGTGATGTCAGTGGTGGGACCCCAGTCACAGCACTCAGCACCACCTCCTTTAAATGGATTTTATAGCAGTTCCTCCCGTTACTCGGTGCAACGCTTCTTATGTGTTTTTGCAGGATAAAACACAGCAGGTGGTGTAGAGAGGACGTCAGCTGACGGAGCAGAGGGAGGCAGACTGTGGATAAATGACAGAGTGAGAGGAGAGCAACCATGACAGAAGCACAGGTGTGGCAGATAGAAGTGGCTTTATAGACACTTATTGTCAGTCCTCGTGCATGCTGTGGAAATAAGTGTCTGTGTCATGAGGTGACATGTGAGCTTATCTTTGGTCAATAAAGCTGAACGACCAGTTTTCACTTTGCTTGTTACGCTTGTTTAGTGACGTCTGGGTTTCTGTGGAGCCCGAATTTTGATGAGTTCTGGTGAAATCATCTGAGATCATCTGAGCATCGGTGAAGAGTCAGCAGAGAAAGTGTGGGACAGAAGTTTGCTTTGGACACATGGACTGAAATCAAAAAGTAACAAACAGGATTTCCAATGGACAGTATGGAGAAGTGAAAGTACACAAAGGCTGTGCTGGAACACGTGTGTTACACTTTTTGACAGCTGAGAACAAAACACAATATTTTGCATCATCTCTGCAGTGTCTCTTCTTTCCTCTGCTGTTGTGCTTTTAGCTCCAAACTGTTTCAAATGGTTTGTCAGCAAGCTGACCTCTGACCTCTGCAGTACTAACTCCTGACCCGTACAAAGAGCGGGCGTTTCTGACCTTTGACCTGCAGCTGTATGTCTCTCAGTCTCAGTTCTTCTCTCCGTCACTGATGGAGCAGGTGTAGTTGCTGCTGACAGTCAGTCGTTTGTTTTCTCAGAGTGAGGCTGAAGTCTGAACTGTTCAGAGCATCAGGTCTCATCAACGTGCGCTGCTGTAACGCCGCTTTGTCCTCTGAGATCACCAGGTATGAAACCTGAGTGCTGACAGAGCAGCATGTTCCCCCTCATTCACCTCCACCACCACAGCCAAGGCATGCTGGGAAACTGAGGACACACAGACGGAGAACTGAAGTGTCTGCTGTGTGTTCATCTCAGAGTCCTCACAGGTGACACATTAGCTCCAGAACACCAAGCCAGGTGTTTGAAGCCTGACAGGGATTCTTCCCATCCAGAGGGAGGATTTAGCTGCACAACAATGAACATTAGTGTGTAGTTTAGAAACACAGACTGTGCCTGCACTGCATCTAGTGAAGAAAAGTGTTACTGCGAGAGAACCAGGCTCCTTTAAAGCAGCTGATATTAAGGTTGAAAAATCAACAATAAGCTGATGTAATCAACGTTTCACAAAATGGTCAGCAGCTAAAATCTGGAGCCGTTCTTTGGTGGTAATTAACAGTTTGTTCTTGTTAGCTAATTATGTCATTAAAGGTAGCAGCAGAAGCCTTGTGTTGAAAGCCCATTCACTCACACATTCACACAGTATGTGTGTGTCTGTGTTACACTGTGGACATCCCTTCTGTTGGAGCGCCATCTTGTGGCAGGTTTAAGAAATGTTCTTCTTGTAAATCCAAACTGATGCACCTCCATAGCAGACTGTGGAGGCTTTCAGTGACATGAAGACTTGATTTATACTGTCATATTCTCCTGTTACACAAAGCACAGCACGCTGAACATGGATGAACTGAAACTCCCAGCATCTGACTGAGGAAAAGCACAAATCATTCTCACACTGACTCCTGCTTGATTTTAGATTTGCTTTCAAATCCTCACACTTTCATATGAAGCACTAAATGGGCTCCAGACTGTTTATCTCAGCTTCCTGTCAAACACACTGCTGCTCACACCGAGGCTCAGTTTACTCCTCCAGCCTGGCTTAACCTGCTGTCTGTTAAAAACAGTCCCACACTCCTCTGTTTAATCCTTCTGATCAGACTCTTTGATTTTGTATTGTTTTTACCTGAAGTTGTGTTTTTGACATGGTTCTGTCTGTGAAATAAAGCTCACACACACACTGCTACAGTCCTTCATACACTTAGAAACGAAGCTGCTCCTTTCCTCAGTGCTGACACATAAAGAAGAGTTGGTTTTATATCCAACACGTCTCTGTTCCAGAAAACAGCTTCAGCAGTCTCTGAGTCTGAACTTGGAGTTGGTTATAAGCCACAGGCCTGTGTGCACAGCAATGAGGAAATATAATGCAGTAAGTGAAACATGGATGTGTGGAACAGATTATCCCAAAGGTTGATTCTGTTCATCTGGACGTTCTCAGTGAAACATTTGGTCTCTCGGTCAGGTGACTCCTTTAGTCTCAGCTGACTGCAGGTTTCCAAACCTTTGTCACTGGATCACTCACTTCATCTCCAACGTGTCCCTGACACAGACAGCTGGAGCCGTTACAGCAAAATCATTGATCATCGTTTTTAGAACATTAGCTGGTGTTGGTGGGCAGGCTAGCAGTGCTAATTGTTAGCACTAGTTCTGCTGCTCTCCCTTTGTCTCTGTTATTGTTGGTCTTTAGTGAACAATAGAAAGTGTCTTCATGAGACTGTTGCCTAATGTTCAAATGTAGATAACACCACCTGCACCAACCTGTTACACAGCACAACCCTCTGGTGTAGCTTTGGCTGGAGCACATATTGGCAGCTCCAGTGACATCACCACTCCATGGTGACATCATCTCTACAGACTGTGGCTGTTACATATCCTCACCTGGTAATAATAAGACTGTCCTCAGCTGCACACAGCTCCAAGATGAACAAACTGAAGTAAATACAAATTAGAGTTACGATAGATTGAAATCTTGTAATCAGAGCTAATTCTTAGTGAAACTCTCACAACATCATATCATGATCCTGGGTTAGTGTCTCGGTCTCAGATCACAACATCAGCACAGGCTTGGCTTGGGTGAGGTATTGAGTGGTTCTTGTCCATGACAGCTGCAGGTACAGTGCCATCAGCCATGCTGCACCACATGTCTGCCCAGGAACATTAGTGTGGCTGAGTCTCATGTAAACATTGTGCTAAAGTGGTGGGAAAGTGGCTGCAAGCTGGCTGCACTGTGTCCAATACTCTCAGTATGATATCCACAAACCTCTGAGTGTCACAGAGTGGGCCTGTGCTCAGCTCACTGTGCCCCATTCAATTCTACTTGCATAGTTTTACAAGTTAAATTAAAAGTTGCTCAATGATAAGTTATTGTAGTAACAACTAAGTCCATGGTCATTATTTGTTAATAGTAGCTTAAAGCTTCTGCACCAATCATGGAGCAGCAGGTTTAGAGCATGTGGATCTACAAAAGTAAGTCCCAGTAAGATGGGCTGAGCCTTACATACTAGAAGAAACATGTCATTCCCAGCAGATGAAGCGCCCTTTAAAGCAGGATCTCACTTTAAACCTAAAGAACTTGCTATGAGCATGCAGTGCATTCATGGTTATTATTCATACGATTGTGGGGAGCTAATAAAGTGCAACTATCACATTACATTTTATTATTAAATTGTTGTTAACAATCCCTTCACTTCTGCTTATCTAATTCATGGTTGCAGGATGGCTGACAGCTTCCATTAGGCAGGAGGTAATGTCCATTCTGGCCACAGTGCAACCCACAATGTGTAACTGACACTATTATATTGCATTATGTCACATTGTTACATCTTTTTAATAAATGATGACAGTCAGCTGAATTTGCTGCCCCCTTGGTGGAGGACATCAGGATCAGCAGCTGCTGCTCCATCACAAACACCACAGAAGAAGAACAACACTGGATCAGATTATCTGGACGTGTTTGACAGGGACAGTGTTCATGTTCATGGACATCAGGACAAAAACAGACGATGGAAACCTGCCAGATTTGAGCTAAACTGCTCGTTTCCATGTGTAGTCCCTGGGAGGTCACATGACCAACAAAGACACACAAGCTGTGTCCCAAAACGTCGGCTGCATCCTCCGGAGGCCGCATTTGAAGGCCGATGACGTCACAGCCAGGCGACGAAGGCTGTCCCGATTCCTCGACTCCTTCAAATGCGTCCTTCATTCCCCCGAGTTTGAAGGATGGGTCGGGTGTGTCCTTCGTGGCCCACCATATCCCAGAATTCAATCTCTCTCTCCTCTTTCTTTCCCTCTCCTCTCTCCTCCACCTGTTACAGTGAGGGAACGTCCTCCATGATGGAGGAGCTGCTGGAAAGTGCTGAGAGCTTCCTCCAGAGTGAGACCTCTGTCACAGTTCAGAGGATCTATGAACTGATCGATCAGCCATCAGAGGAGTCAGATCAATGGAGCTGCTTCTGTTCCTGATGTCCCTGTTTGATCCTGGACCTGAACTCTCCCTGCAGAGGAGACACACACCTGCACTGTACTTGGTGACTTTAAATATGTTTTGCACATGGACTTAGCTACGATTGAGCATGCTATATTTGATGTGTTTTCTAAATGTATTTTTAGATTTGAGCCTTACTCTCAGAAAATTAACACCACTGAAGCTGAAACTGAGGCAATAAATGGCTCCTTTCGATGCAGAGGAGTAGCTGCTCTACTCTGACCACCTGCTCCTCCCCTTATATCTAAGGCAGAGGCCAGCCAACCTCTGGAGAATGCTGATTGACCCCTTTTACGGTGCTTTGGGTATCTGACTATGATGCCTCCTGGGTGTCCAGAGAGTTTTGGGGCATGAGGAGGCCCCAGGGAGGAAGCAGGATTTGCTGGAGTGATTATATGTCTCGGCTGGCCCGGGAACGCCTTGGTGTTAACCTGGAAATGCTGGAGGAGGTGGTCAGGGAGAGGGAAGTCCGGACTTCTCTGCTTAGGCTGCTTGCCCCACAACCCTGTGGGGTGCTGTGGGTGCAGGGGGCAGTGCCAGGGGAGGATGGCTAAGATGGTTGAACATCACTCTGTCACAGTCCTGGGTTGGTGACCCAGTGTTTTGTTTGTTTTAGATGTTATCATGGCTTTTTGACTGCTAGTGTTTTAGTCTGTGTTTAGTATTTTTTCTTCCTGGTTTGTGATTTCTTGTTCTCAGGTTTTGGTTCCTGAGCCTCTCAAGTCAAGTGTAGCTTTAGTTCTGTCTTCATGTTTTTTCTTGTTCCAGTCATTTCTCCGGTAACTCTTGTCACTGTGTCCTGTATCTAGTCCGTGCTTCTGTGCTCCTGCTTTTGTTTTTCCTTCGTTTCTTGAGTTTAGTTTCTAGTTTTCTGTTAATTTCCTATGAAAGTATTTCTAGCGAATGAAGCTACGCTTTAAGTTTCCATCTGTGAGCCCTTCATTTGGGTCCTTCCTGCATGTCACACAGCACATCATGACAAACTCAAAGAAACACTCAGTTTCCATCAGTCAGATTCTGCTGTGTCCTAATCTTAGAGTTTTGATAATGGTCTATCTGTGACATGTTTGCTGTTTTGTCTCCCTGCTTCCATTTAGGCTACAATTTACTAGCATAGCAGCTCTTTTCTGGTGCGTCACAAGTTGCCAACACTACCCATTTATAATTCCCTAATTGAAGCCAGAGCAGGTTAAATTCATGCTATATGTTACCATGGTAATTTACTGTTAAGTAAACCAACACACACATCTACACACACCGACTCAGAATGAAGAGAAACACACATATGAACACATCTGCACTCGTTGACTGAGTGAGAAATGACACAAGTAAGTAAAATTTATTTATATAGCGCTTTTCACAGATAAAAATCACAAAGTGCTTTACAACACAGAAAATGGGAATATAAAAACAATATAACAGTAAATAAAACAATGTAAAACAATAAAACTATAAAAGCAGCTTAAGAAGAAATTAATCAAATGCTTTTCTAAATAAAAATGTCTTCAGCTGTTTCTTAAAAGAATCAATGGAGTCCGTGCAGCGAAGAGACCGTGGGAGAGAATCCCACAACCGTGGTGCCACAGTCTGAAAGGCCCGATCACCACGAGTTTTAAAACGAGTGCGCGGTACCACCAGCAGTCTCTGATCTAATGACCTTAAAGCCCGAGAAGATGTATGTGGTTTCAGCAGGTCAGATAAATATTGAGGAGCCTGACCATGCAGGGCCCTAAAGGTTAGAACTAAAATTTTAAAATGAAACCTAAAACTTACAGGCAACCAGTGAAGGGAGGCCAAGACTGGAGTGATATGCGATCTTCTCTTGGTGCCTGTTAAGAGACGTGCTGCAGCATTCTGCACAGTCTGAAGACGATTTAAGGCTGATTTGTTAAAACAAGTAAAAAGGCCGTTACAATAGTCTAAACGAGAAGAAATAAAAGCATGAATAATCATCTCAAGTTCAGGCTTTGATACCATTAGTCTGAGTTTAGAAATATTCCGTAAATGATAAAAACAGTTTCGGACCAGCTGCTCGAGCGACATCGAGCTGTCAAATAAGACACCGAGATTTCTAAGGCTTGATTTTATGTAAGGGTCTAAGAAGCTGATATGCTGTCTAATTTCTGGGACCATGTGGTCTGGAGCAATAATCAGAGTTTCTGTTTTATCAGAGTTTAGTTGGAGAAAATTGTCATTTAACCATAATTTGATTTCTGTCAGGCAATTACTTAAATTAGACAATTTATAAAACTCAGACATTTTGAAGGAACAGTATAGTTGGATGTCGTCAGCATAGAGATGATAGGAGATATATTTATAGCGCTTAATAATTTGGCCTAGGGGGAATACATAAAGTAAAAAGACAATTGGACCCAGGACAGATCCCTGAGGTACCCCACACGGCAAAACTGTTGATTCTGATGTGACATGATTCATGCAAACAGTAAAAGATCTCTCAGACAGATATGATATAAACCATTTTAAAACAACACCAGTAATCCCAAACAAGTTCTCAAGTCTGTTTATCATGATACTGTGATCTACAGTGTCAAAAGCAGAGCTGAGATCCAGCAGGACCAGCACTGTGTATTCTCCAGAGTCTGCTGCCATCAAGATATCACTAGATACTCTAAGTAAGGCCGTTTCAGTGGAATGCAATTTACGAAAACCAGACTGGAAAGTGTCCATAACGGCATTTTTATCCAGGAAATAGTTAAGTTGTTCTAGTACTACTTTTTCTAAAATTCTCCAGAGTCAACCCGTTCTCACCACCTCCTCCTCCTCCTCACACCACCTGCTACAGCTCTACTCTTCTATGACTACAGTCATCCACAGCACTGATGTGAGGTCACATGGTTCATATGTAAGGAGCACAGCTGACCTCAGGTCAGTTTAATGACTGTGAGCAGCAGCTGTGTTATTGTCACTGTGACAGGGAGACACTCTCAGACACAGCGCTCATGTCAGCTTGTTCTCATGCAGGAGGATCAGGAGCTCCATGTTTGTCTTTCTGTTTGAATCATGATGTGTTTGTGCCATCAGAGTCTGTCATGAGTACTCAGGGTTTCACAGCAGCTCTTCTGGATGCTGACGAGGACTCCAACCTCATGTTTCACCTCTCTGAGCTTCTGATGTCTGTGAACACTCGTGTTTCTTCTCTGGGCTCATCTGGACAAAAACACCTTTCTGTGTTTGGCTGCAGCCTCATTCTGACTGACAGGAAGTGTGTTATCCATGAGCTGCACTTCTGTGAGGAAGTTTCCTGCTGTGTTTCCTGTCTGTGGACAAACACGAGTGTTCCAGCTGAGGACTTGGTTCCTTCCACCTGTCCATACAGGACATCACGCTGTCTGCAGCTCTGTAAATGCAGCTCCAGGTCCTTCCACGTGCTGCTCTGTATTTGTGCAGTTTGTAGTGTGTCCTGGGAAACGTAGCACACATGGTGTTCTTCTGCTGTTTCCTCCTTTCACTGAGTGTGAAACACTGACGCTGTGCTGTTGTTCACAGAGGGGAGCTGATTCTAGCTGCAGCTGGACTCTGTCATCTAACTGAATGTGTTGGTGCTGATCACGGGGCTCTGAGGGGGGAGCAGCAGGAGGACTCTGGATGCTGACGTCAGTGTATCTGTGGAAGCTCCCACAGCGTGTCTGTCATTCAATATTGTGCTGTATATTGTATCTATGCAAAGATGAACAGACTGTGTGTTCACTGGTCTCTGTGCTGCAGCTCTGATGTCATCATCACTCCCTCCTCCACCCTCAGCAGTCCCAGCATGCTGCTGTGGTGCACCCCACCCTCACTCTACACCTGAGCCACAGACCACACCCTCCACCTCAATATACACCACAGTTTTCTCTGCTGTGGAAATGAGATCAGGAGGAAATCATCATTATTATTATTTAATAAACGCTCACATTAATGTGGGCTTATTTGTTTCATATTAGAAACATTAGTTGAGTGTTTTTAGTATAAAATGGTCAAAGTCCCTCTTTTTGCTCCTCCCCTCACCTGTGGATGGGCGGTGCTGTTACCGTGGTGACAGCTTGGATGTGTTTCAGTCCTGCCTGGTTATCACTGCAGGAATCTTTCACATTTATTACAGGTAATAACTCTGATTTTTCTGTGTATTATGAACCAAATGTATCCTGATACACACAGAGATGGATGAGCAGAGGTTTTTTTGCAGTTTATGTAGTTACTATGGACTTAATGCATACATATTATTAAAATTAGGGCTATAACAGTTGTATTGATGCATAGCAACTTGAAATGCTCCCACAAATGGCTCCACAGCATGTAAAAATATAACAAAAGCTCTGGCGGACTTGGTTCTGTGGTCAGTCTTAAAGGGTGAAGTTAAACTCTGTAATCTTCACTGTGTCACAGAGTTCAGTGAGTCCCGTTATTCACAGTATCAATCAGATCATCAGAGAACAGCTGATCAGCAATCAGTGGTGCCAACAGCGCCTCCTGTGGTGAGAGGATGCAATAATGCAATGTAGCATTTTTCCACTCAACACTTGCAGTCATGGAAACTGTCTGTTGGATCTGTGTGACGTTGCTTTCTTGGTTAGAGTTCCTCACAAATGTCCAGATGATTCTTCTAATGAGGCGTCGACCATGTTTGCAGCTCTTTGGAAGAAAACGTCGCCCTTTGCCATCCTTACTTTTCTTTGACTTCTTCAAATGCAGCTGAACTCCAGCTGGTATTTTCTTGGACTTTGCAGCTGTTTCTGGTCATCAGTTCATTCCTGCAAACCTCTGAAGCTGAACAACAATGATGCTGCATTGCTGGCTGATCCCAAAAGGTTGATTCTGTTCATCTGGACGTTTTCAGAAACGTTTGCTCACTGATCAGGTGACTTCTTCAGTCTCAGCTGACTGCAGCTTTACAAGCTTACAAACAGCACATTTGCACAATGACTGAAAGCAGCAGCACCTGATATATATGATACTAATATAATACATATACATATATAATCCATACTAATGATGAAGGAACTGAGCTCACAGTCCATTGTTCATTCAGTGAACTACTCAGTTTATTTTGGGCCTCAGAAATGCTCACTCTGTTTGTACATCACTGTCAGCAATAGACTCATTCTGCTGTGTGGACAGGAACACATGTGACATCACTTCCTGTTTGTTTGTGACTGAAGAGGAAGAAGTTTACAAGGAATCATTTAGAAGAGTTTCAAACATCAACTGATTGAATCCATGAATCTGAAAACGTGTTTGTGAGTGAAAGAGACAGACATGTACAGACTGAACTATCTGTTCAACAGTCAGAGTGTTTCTGTAACAGGAGACACTCTTTACACTCCACTCAGCACAGGGACACTGAGGCACCACGAGACAAGACCATAAACCCAGGATAAAGAGTTTGAGTGAATGTGGTGTTGAAGGTGTGGAGGTGGATCAGAGTGTCAGAGGAGACTCTGTAGAAGGACAGAGTGCCAGCAGGACAGTCCACATACACTGCTGCTCTGTTAGAGACAGAGGAGGAGGAGGAGGAGGAGGAGGAGGAGGAGGAGGAGGAGGAGATGGATGTTAGTCTGTTATTGTGCCAGACAGAACCAGGACCATCATCAGAGCAGATCAGACTCCAGGGGCCCGTTCTTCGTACGTCGCTTACTACATCCAAGATCAAATGACACATCCAAGATCAAATCATCGCGCTAACCGTGAGCTCGCTAATCCGGTTCCCCGAACACACCTGCTGTTGACGATTACTACAGCTGGACGCAGGAATGTGACATCACTGGGTGTCGTAAAAGGGGCTACGCATCGATAGTAGAAACATTGATTGGCAACCCGCTGATTGGTCGGCGAAAATGTCCAAGGGGCGTGCTCGGTATTTTCCGGCAGCAGAGCAAGAACTCATGAGTGAGGGATTTCAGGAGTTTCAGAGTTTAATTAAAACGCAAGAGAACACTGCAAAGGCTGCAAAAGCAAGGAGAGAGGGCTGGCAGAAAGTTGCTGACAAATCAAACTCGTAGGTAATTTAATAATAATAATAATAATAATAATAATGGATTGGGTTTATATAGCGCTTTCCAAGGCACCCAAAGCGCTGTACGATACCACTATTCATTCACTCCCACATTCACACACTGGTGGAGGCAGCTACGGTTGTAGCCAGGCTGCCATATCGCGCCATCGGCCCCTCTGGCCAACACCAGTAGGCGGTAGGGTAGATCTATCATATGACACTATATTGTCCAATATCATATGGCATTATATTATATTATAATATGTTATATTATATCCCCTTTCACATTAGAGCCACAACAGGACCCACAAGAACATGGGAACAAGTAAAAGTGGAATACAGGAGTATTCTACAGAATGGTAATATTTATCTCTTAGATTGCTTTGCGTCTCTTGGCAAGGTAATACTGGCCTGTAATACTCTGTTAGTTTGTTCATAACAGCAACCAAGAAAAGGGCAGAGGAAAAAAAGACAGGTGGTGGTCCTGCACCCCCTCGTCAACAAGTTGGTTAAGTAAATAATACCCTCACGGGAATATCGATATCTCTCTATGAGCACACTGTCGCGCTGAGCTAAAGGATCCTGTCTGTCCCGCAATATACGCTGAATTCTGAGGACTCTCCTTATCAATCTTGCACCTTCCGCAATGGGTTGGTCGCGTATACGGACAGGACATGGCTGCGACAGGCTTCCCAAATCCACCTTCGCTTTTATAGCCGTGGTCTCTCATCTTGATTACACGAAGTAATTTACAATTACTACTCTGAAATATGAATTACATCTGTAATAATCACATACATGTAATAGAATGTTAATAGTTCATTTCCCTTTTTTAGGAAATGACCTGTATGTATCTGTGTGACATCAATAAAAGGATCAAGTGCTGCATTATCTTTAGTTACATTGATAATATTTATTTATGGTGAAACAGTGGAAAAATATCGCTGTTGCTTTCGTATAAACGAAGCGGACATACCTGCGTGGCCGCGATCTAATCCTGTTTACATAAAGTAAACCTGCTCCCGAGCAGGTTTACGCTTACGGCTCTGTTGCTATGACAGCAAGTCCCGGATGAGCTTCGGGGAACCGACTGATCCAGGATCACGCGAAATCGTCAACAATCTAATCCGGCTAACCTACTTAGCGAGGTACGAAGAACGGGCCCCTGGACTGATCATTGTTTCCAAACACACAGTCATCACTGCCTCCTTTCCTTCTGATGCTTCTGTAACTCACTGATATATCAACGTCTCCTCTCCACTCGACCTCCCAGTAACAGCGACCAGTCAGACCATTTCTACACAGCAGGTGATAAACATCAAATCTGTCTGGATGATCAGGATATGACTGAACCTCCTCCACACAATGTGCCTCAATGTTATTGATATTATTATTATCATTAATATATAATAATAAAACCTTTATAATAAAACCACTAAAAACCTTTATTCTAGCGCAACTTGTAAGCGAACTTGACTTTCAAAATAAAAGCACAAAGCACCAAAACGTTGACTACAGAAAACAAACAGTAATGTACAGCTTAAACAATTTACAATCATGACATAGATCTTGACAAGATAAAGAAATAATCCAAATTATATACAATGTCATCATGCCAACAGTTACAACATCGATGGAGGATCTGTGTAAGCGCTGAGGATCGTCCTGATGGACAGAACAGAAGGAGAGTGAGACAAGTGAAGATATACTAAACAACACTGTGACATGAACTGAGCCACACAGTTTGATTCACAGGTGATTGACACATTATTTGACCACAAGTGTCTGTGAAGGTTCTCAGTCATCCAGGTCATCGTAGTCAAAGGAGCCTCTTTGCTGACTTTAAAGTCAGCAAAGAGGCACAGAAAAGAAGATCAGACACCAGCGAGGGAGGATAAGAAGGACAGACGCAACAACATTGCCATCCCCTATGTAGCCGGTGTATCAGAAAAACTCAGGAGAGTTTTCTCCAAGCATGACATCCCAGTGTATTTCAGACCCAGCAACACGCTCAGACAAAAACTGGTTCACCCGAAAGACAAAACGCCAAAACACAAACTTAACAATGTGGTGTGTGCTGTACAGTGCAGCGAGGAATGCCCAGACCTCTACATTGGAGAGACCAAACAGCCACTTCACAAGCGCATGGCACAACATAGAAGAGCCACCTCCACAGGACAAGACTCAGCAGTCCATCTGCATCTTAAGGATAAAGGACACTCTTTCGAGGATGCCAATGTTCACATTTTGGACAGAGAGGACAGATGGTTTGAAAGAGGAGTGTTACGTCTCCCCTAGGGCAGGAGGGGGTAACACAACAACTCCGGAAACTCAGTACAGGTGTTATGAAAAAAAAAGGTTTAATGGCAGCGCTCTCACAAAATAAACAACCCAGACTCAAACAACAAATGTGGGGGAAAAAGGGACAGTTAGGTTGTGCCAAAAAAAACACCAAAAAGACAAAACCAAAACTTAGCTGAGCTGAGCTACTATCCTAGAAAAGCAACAAACAGGAGAGAAAGACCCTAAACCTCAACTTAAAACAAGCTCAAAATTACATGGGTGGCACCAACCTACTTACCTAGTGTTTCTAACACAAAGACTCTACATGAGTAAGTGTATGGGGTCCCCAAACTTACCTAGTCCACTTTACTCCCACCACAATCATCAAACAAAAGAAAGACAGCAGGAAAACGTCACACATGTGTCAAACAATTCAAGGAGGGAAGAGAGCCGCGCCCAGCCACAGGTGAGTCTCCTTATCAAGGGTTTCACTCCTGGTTTGTCCAATCAGGGCCTCCCTCCTCTAATTAGTTGGACGTCACACAGATTGACATCAGCCTGCAGTCTGCGACCTAAGGGAATGGCAAACAAAAGGGGAGGGAAAGAAAACATGCAGCCTGCAGACACGTAACAGGAGTGAAAGAAGCCATCTATGTCCACTGTGAGCGACCATCTTTGAACAGAGGCGGGGTTTACGAAACCAACTCTCTGCCATCTATAATCCAGTTTTGAGATCCCTTCCCAGACGCCTTAACGCCCACTCACATCCTGGGCCATCTGATCTCAGGAATTCGCATGATAAGGTGGGGCCAGGTTTCACAATGAACTCACCCGAAACTCTGGCTGATTGGGGCCCACACCCAGTTTCACAGTTTGGCTCAGGCGATTAGAGGATCATCAGGGGGTCCTTTTGTCCCTCTGTGGGGGGTCACTCCCACTAGGTTTATATCTGGGACTCTCCACCATTTGACCTTAGAACTGAAGAAGCTTCTCGGATGAGAGGTGAAACGTCTTCAAGTAACTTAAAGAAGTCCAGACGCTTTTCTTTGCAAGCTCCTTTGACATTTGACCACGAGCAATCTTTTCTGGTTTCTTTGTAGCCAGAAACCAGCTCTCTCCTCGGCTTCCTCCACTACACGCTTCCCCCACGCCAGTCTCCTCCGTCACTATAAAGGGGAGAGTCATGAGCTCCATCACCCTCACCTGTGCCGTCCAACGTCCCGCCACCAGCCTCCACTGCAGCAGGCCAGAGACCACACCCCTGCCACAATAAGTAAAAGTATATCCTTGCTGTACCCTTAATGCTAAATGTGCTAAATTAACCGCTGCCTTTGCCCCTTTGGGATTATTCTTATGTCACTGGGATGTTGACCTTTGACCTTCACATTAGAGAGATGGGCAGACATAATTAGTGTATGAATTTTAAAGTAACAGGTAATAAAGAGAGTGTAGCAAATGTAGTCAGGTTTATTACTCTGTATCACACATGAGTGCCCGAGGGAGGCGGGGCTGACTGGGGAGACACAGGAAACAGAGAGACAGGGCTGACTCGACATGAAACGATGAAACGTGGGACACGGGAACAGAAACTAAACACAGGCTGAAATGAACACTGAGGGAGGGAGAACTAAGATTACTGAGAGCCTGATAAATAAGAAGAACAAAAAGCAAGAAAAACAAGAGTCAAAGAAAACCAAAAACACAAAGCATTGGGCCAGGACCCACTGCTGTGACATTTATATGTGATAAAAACATTAAAAACTGCTCAGATGTTGAAATCTTTCTACGTATACTTTAGGTTCAGCTCTCCAGCCTGGCATTTGGTTAAGCATGATTCAAACATTTGATTTTGTTTAACTGGTTTTAATTATAGTTACTTTTTGTGAACATTTGTTGCAGCATTTAAAAATACATCATTTATTTTCAAACTTTTATTTGATTTAGAGCATCATATTTGACCAACGTAAATGTTTTAATTTCATATAAAATAACTGAAGCAGTGAACTAAATATCTGAAATCTTTCCTTCCTTAAAAGTTATAATCCTACTTAAGTTATAGTGCAAACGCTTAAGCAACAAATATACTTGATGCTAATTAATTAATATTTCCCTTTGATGTTGCAACTATGCGGTCTCTTCTGTCTTTAAACAAAATAATATTTTCCAGTTACAGAAATCATAAAGTCCAAACTAAAGTGCTACTGTTGCTATATGCATTTTATATGAATCATGGATGATGGTCCTGACATGAAGGAAGAGAAAGTTACAGGTTGCATCCTTTGACTTTGTCTCCGTGCCTTTGGGCGATTTTCAGAAGGACAGATGTTTCTGTTCAATTCTTAAATCAATTTTTTCAAACACAAACACTATTTTAAAGCTTGTAGAGAGTAAAATATTAATGATAATTATAATAACAATAATAAAAACAAAAGCTCTCAGATCCATCAAACCAAGCAGCAGAAAGAACAATAACTGAAGAGAAAACTTTAACCTTGTAGACTTCATTATGTTCCAGCTGCTCTACAGACGCTGTGACCTCGAACTTAAGCAGGTCGTAAAGTATGTGCAGCTCAATAACTTCATAATCAGACCCTGTGGTATTTAGGCAGCAGAACAACTAAGAATAACAACTACAAATAATGTTTTTAGGTTTCTGTTGTACTGCAAGGTTCTGTACAGGAGAACCAAACCAAGAGCAAATATTACGTCTCATTTACACCTGAGCACGAAGAGCCATCAACATTTAGCAAATTGAATCATCTTTGTTTAGATGCAAGAAGAATCATATAGAAATGAAAAAGTAGAAATAGAAATCCAGAGCAAAGATATCCTCTAATTCAGCGTAGCACATGTGCAGCTGCTGCGATTCACGTAAGCATTCGGCTCGTCGCTGTTGCAGATTTTTCTCTCGCTGTTCTGGCTCACAGCGCTGCAAACACAAAAATAAATATCCCCAAAGGTGTGAAAGGGAGCTAATTAGTAAGAGTATTGTTACTCTCCGCAGGAGTAGTCCAGCAGTAGAAATCAGTCCAATAACAAGGTGTGTAACATCTAGCAGGGTGACAGAAAAACCCAGGGTAACTTCTAAGGACCTCAACGTCTCTCTCACATTGTGTTTTTTAAACATGCTTCCATTCGTCACTTCAGTCTTTACTCTGAAATACAGGAAGAGAAATCATGGCTGAAACAATTTCTCATGAAACCAGGGGTGTGGTCCAACAGTCAGTTTGGTGAGGAAGGTTCCTAACTGAGAGAAGTGACCCAGAAGTATCTGTGTAGCAGCCACAATGAATCCAGATCATGAGCTTTATTAACTGATCAAAGTCTTTTCTTTCATCTTCTGTATCATTCAGTTTGCATTGGTAATGCCCATTATTGTAATGCTTTTTTAAGACCAGCAAAACTTTATTTCACTTTGGGTTAGCTGGGATAAGTGATGGATGGAGGGAATTTTACTTCAGCCACAGAAATCCTAAACAGGAAGGAGGAGCAGAGTTACAGTGGATCACTATCCAGCAGGGAAACAAGGTTTATTTCAATTTCTTGGCCATGAGTGAGATTTACTGAGTGGGCAAATTAGGGAGACGACACCATCAGATCCCGAGCCCTCCATGTGTTAATCAAGAGACGGCTGCTGTGCTACATCCATAAATAATGAATAAATTAGGAGCTAAAGCTGAAAGGACAGTTGTTAAAGAAGAAACGCTTTTATGAGTTTTATGTTGCATTAAAGTATATGTTCATATTTTACTCTTAATAGGAAAAGAACAAAATGTACTACTCGCTCTGTTTATAGAAAGAGGAAGTTCACCCTATGACATTTATACGAACTTAGACACACACACACACACACACACACACACACACACACACACACACACACACACACATATGCAAAATTAGAAGAAACTGCTATGCTTGTTTCACCCTGCTATAAATAATAAACAACTACTGCAGCTCGGTGTGAGTCCTCTCTGAGCCCTCACCCGTGCAGCACGTTAACCGTCTCCAAGTGTCTCAGTGTTGTTTATTCACCTGACTGTTTGATAACTGTAAATCTCTGACATTTAATTGGTCCTTCGAGCCGCTAATGGACTGGTATTAATTAAGCCTACTCCTTTTGGTGACTGGTTCTTGCGCTTCAAAGCGGGACATTCAACAACAACATGACCAAGTTTATGACAATAGAAACATTCCCTTTCAGTCCTTGGAGCAAAAGTCTGTCGTGGGCTTGAAGGATCCTTTCGTGGGGGAGGTTCTCTGGTGGTAACTTCACGTTTCTGCACAAAAACAGTTTTATGAGTCAGCACAAATTCATCAGCTATCACAGCTGCTTCTTTCAAAGTGGAAACCTTCTGTTCATTAAGGTGTACAACAATGCATTCTGGCAGGCCATTTTTGAACTCTTCCAGCAGTATCAGTTCACGTAAGGAGTTGTAGTCAGGAACTTTACTTGCTGTTATCCATCTATCAAAAAGAGTAGCTTTTTCACGAGCAAACTCTACAAAAGTCTGATTTGCTGTTCTTTTGTGATTGCGAAAGCGTTGCCTATACGCTTCGGGAACAAGTTCATAAGCAGCAAGGATAGCAGACTTCACTACATCATATTTCAAACTTTCTTCCAAAGACAAAGCAGAACAGACTTCTTGTGCTTTGCCTACCAATTTGCACTGAAGAAGCAATGGCCAAACTTCTCTCGGCCAGTGCAATGAGGCAGCAACACGTTCAAACACATTGAAATATGTATCAACTTCTGATTCACGAAATGGAGGTACCAACACAATGTTTTTACTCACATTGAAACCACCTGGGTTTACAGGGGAGAAGGTTGTTTCACCAACAGATGAATTTGCAGAACTAGGTTGAGTAGTAGTACTTCTTGAAGTCTGTGCTTGTAACTCCAACTGACGCAGTCTGACCTCCCTTTCAATCTGCAACTCCAGCTCCAACTTTTTCAGCTTTAACACCTTTTCTGTCTCTGCTTCAAACCTGCGAAGTTCCAACTCTGCCTGACGAGCTTGGGCTTTATCCTGAGCCCAGGATAAACACACAGGAGACACGCAACACACTGACAGTGTTGCAACATCTAGCAGAGCAAGGTCACAAAGTCTCACAACACAAGTTACAGTTGTGGAGCAAAGAGGTCACGTACCTCGGACATAAGCTTACAGGAGAAGGCAGAACACTGTTAGACAGCAGAAAACTAGCAGTGCAGAATGCTCCAAAACCACTTACAAAACAACAAATGATAAGTTATTTAGGTCTCTGCAATTTTTGCAGATGCTGGATACCTGAATATGCTCTGTTAGCTGAACCATTGCAAAACTTAATTTATGGAAAAAATCTAGCACTGAAAGATAAAATAGAATGGACACCAGAAGCAGAAAAAGCATTTAATGATCTAAAACTTGCATTGCAGACGCGCATAGTTTTAGCATTGCCAGACTATGAAAAAACTTTTTATTTGCATGTTGACGGCGTGGCCAGTTATATGAAAGCCGTTCTAACGCAAGCTTTCAGGGAAAAACAACGCCCACTTGCATTCTATTCCTGCAAATTAGACTCAGTCGCCTCCGGTTTACCAACATGTGTACAAGCTTGTGCCGCTGCAGCAGAGGCAGTTAAAAAATCAGCTGAAGTTCCTCACGCTGTAACCTCCATCTTGCTACAAGGGGACAGAGCCTTTCAGTCTGTTGCACCAAGGCTGTGGAACAGTTTACCACTACAATTACGTTTGCTTGACTCTGTGGATTCTTTTAAAAAACAGTTAAAAACTCTTCTGTTCAAACAAGCCTTTTGTTGATCTACATATTTTATATTTTTTTACATTATCTACATTTGATCTTTTACATTGTATATAATGTCTATTGATTTTATTGTTTATTTTAATATTTTAATATTTGTGTACAGCGCTTTGTGATTGCCTGTCTGTGAAAAGCGCTTAATAAATAAAGTTTACTTACTTACTTTACAAGAAAACTTATCTTATTTAACTCATGCTAGACAACTTTCATATGTAGGCATTCTGCTTTCACAGTCACACATTACAATCGAGAATTGTGGTCAGTTGAACCCTAGCACACTTCTCCCCGCATCAGTAGATGGTGAAAAACACTGCTGTATAAAAAAACTGGAAGAGGAAACGAAACCGAGAAGTGATATTTACAGTATACCACAGTCTACCTTTACAGACGTCTTCGTAGATGGCTCAGCATCTAAAAACAGTTATAGAAGCAAAGCCTTTAACTTCCTCAAACTCTGCACAAAGTGCGGAACTGACGGCTGTTGTGCGAGCGTGCAGGCTGCACAAGGGGAAGTGCATAAATATACACACTGACAGTCAATATGTTTTTGCAGCAGTGCATCATTTTGCAAAAATATGGCAAAATGACCGAGCCGCAAAGAAGGCCGCACAGCAACCAATACAAACTTTAGTATCTGAAACTTCACAGCTGATACCACTTGATGTACTTAAAGACGAACAGAAAGCCGCACCTATCGCAGAGCAAAAGAAATGGCTAAAGTGTGGAGCAGAAAAACACAATGACTTAATGACCTGTAATGGCAAACCAGTATTGCTAAAATCCCTACACAAGACAGCAGCATTAGCGACACACGGATTAACACGTGTGTCGAAAGGGGGGAATGTCAGATATCCTCCCTAAGCACTTGCTTGAGAATAAAGAGATTGTGCTAAACAACCAACTGCCGAGTAATACCTCTCCAGTGTCTTGCAGGTTACAACCAGGAGATTGGATCCTGATCAAAGTGCTCCAGAGGAAAAATTGGAGTTCACCTAGGTGGGAGGGCCCATATCAGGTCCTACTCACCACGCCAACCGCCTGCAAAATATCAGAAAGACTATCTTGGATCCACCAAAGCCACTGTAAAAAAGTGAGTGACAATCCAGACGCTTAGACGCCGGTTCCCCTAGCTTCCAGGTGATCTACCGGTGGAGGAAGGGCTGATTGGGTATATCCCGCCTCTCCACTTCGCTGGTAGTCTACTCACCAGAAGTCTAGGTGTGCCTGGTCATCATGAAGAAACTTGTCCTCATAGTGGCTGGCATCGCGCTCCTAGTGAGCCTATTGATACTCACCTGGAAGGACGAGGTCCCACAGCACCACCTGCAGAAGAAATGGTCATATGACAACTCACACCTGAAGGATATGGACAAAGAGCACAACCACCCCTGGCTGAACAATGCCTGGTACCGGTACGTCTACAACCGAGTACATGCAGAAGACAACCACACAGGCTGCTACGTCTGTTCTCACCTCCCAACAACAGCAATGCAAGCCACCCTATATGGAAAATCACCCAGCCTTCCCGAAGCCCTATGTATATTCCAAAGCCATCAATGGAACATTCAACGTCAGAACGGAACCAGGAATACAACATCCAATGTGTTTCAACTTTGCACACGGCAACTGAAAGCTGGGAAGGAACCGAAACTGCTCCCAGACTTTCCGAATGCCGCAGGACAGAAAGGCACAGACAAGCTTCCTGAATGGCACATATTGGGTGCAGGGTACAGCATGGGCATGTGGCTCAAGGACATACTTCACCATCCCACCCAACAGTACCGGACTCTGCGCCCCAATTTTAGTGTCAGACCACACATTCAGAGTATTCCATCAGAACCAACCACGACGCAAGAGGAACACTGATGACGTGCAACCCCATGACCCAATCTGGGGCAGTGATGTACCAGCGGAGTTCAAGTCGTGGACCACCCGACAGAAGGTCCTGCACTCACTGTTCCCATGGGTCGGAACTGGAAAAAACACGTTAAGAATTGAGACTCTTGACTACCAATTTGGACTTTTCCTGAACAGCTCAACAAAGATGAATAAGGCTCAGAATGAGGAAATCGACGCGATCAGAATAGTGGTCATGCAACACAGGGTCGCCCTGGACATGATTCTCGCTGAGAGAGGGGGCCTCTGTGTCTTATTCAACACCACTTGTTGCACCTATATCCCGGACAACGTGCACTCCTTGACCATGACCACCGCCCTAGACAAGTTGCGACAACTGAGTAATGCGCAGCAACAAGACTATGTCACGAACAATGAGGACTGGCTGACCTGGCTGCTGAGTGGCAGCTGGAAGACCCTCGTGATAAAAGGACTCGTACTGATAGGAGTTCTGCTTCTATTATTGTGCTTGTTTTCTACATGTATCCTACCATGCATAAGATCCATGATTGACAAAATGGTACAGGCCACAGTAATTACCTATGTTGGACTGCCACTAGAAGATGAACCGGATGAAGAAGATTTAGTATAGAAACACACACACACATACTGAATGATGCTACAATTGAAAATGTTATAAGCAAGTGATTGTTGGCTGATAATAAAGTATGATTAAGTGAAAAATATTAACATCAGGAGGGGATGTTAAAGAAGAAACGCTTTTATGAGTTTTATGTTGCATTAAAGTATATGTTCATATTTTACTCTTAATAGGAAAAGAACAAAATGTACTACTCGCTCTGTTTATAGAAAGAGGAAGTTCACCCTATGACATTTATACGAACTTAGACACACACACACACACACACATATATATATGCAAGATTAGAGGAAACTGCTATGCTTGTTTCACCCTGCTATAAATAATAAACGACTACTGCAGCTCGGTGTGAGTCCTCTCTGAGCCCTCACCCGTGCAGCACGTTAACCGTCTCCAAGTGTCTCAGTGTTGTTTATTCACCTGTTTGATAACTGTAAATCTCTGACATTTAATTGTTTATTTATATCATCTTCACGTGAACACATTCAAGAACATCACAGATGAAGAAACATTAAAAACTTCCACACTACATGAAGCAAGAAAAATAGTTTTTCTTTCAGGTGGTTTCAGAAAAACAGAAACATCAAACATCTCCAAGACTCTCTTTGAAAGAACTAAAATCCTTTGTTCTCATGGTCCAATCATGAGTGAACTCCCCGATGAAGCCTTGTGTGCTAAAACATGTCAGAGTTTTAAAGGTTAAACATGAGTTTCCAAAACGTTTTGCTGGAGAACAATGAACTATTTGACTGAGTTTCAATCATTTACAGACGAGCAAAACCAGGACAGAGAAAAAAGGACAAAACTGACTCAGTAAAACACAGAAAAGAAGATCCCATGTAGATCTGTATTATGTAGAAGTTCAGCCCAGCAACCAGTTCAGTTCAACACAAGTTTAAATGATTCTATCTGAACTCTGTGGAGCCTGATCTCAAGCTTTTTGAGTCTGACACAGAAACCAGAGGATCTTTCTGTGTCTTCAGATTCACTGTGATCCAGTGATGGGAGTGATTTCAGCCCTGAGTGATCGCGCTGATGTTTGCACAGAGCAGACAATGAGGTGAATGTTTGGGCACATTGGTAACAGTGAAACAGTTTATTAGTAACGTGGGATCGTTTGTGTGCAGAGTATGATCTGAGATTCCTGAAGCTCTTGTCACACTGGTCACAGCTGTAGTTTCCTTCTATGTGTGTTCGTTCATGAATGTTACGATTACCTGAATGCGAGAAGCTTCTCTCACAGTGTCTGCACTTGTGTGGTTTCTCTCCTGTGTGGACTCGTTTGTGTGATTTAAGGTCCCTTGCAGTGGTGAAGGATGACCCACACTGATCACAGAGGTGCTTTTTAACCCCACTGTGAATCAGTTCATGTTGTTTTAACTCACTTGTTGTGGTGAAGCTTCTCCCACATTCTTTGCAGTATTTCAGTTTGTCTCCAGTGTGTCTACGTTGATGTACTTTTAGGGTCTTTTGCTGACTGAAAGTTTTTCCACAGAGGTCACAATGAAAGTCTTTCCCACCACCACAGTGATGACAGGGTTGAGAACTGGATCCATCTGTGTCGCTCTGCTTCTAAACAAAGACACAAAGACAGTGTAAGTCAGTCCTTCAACATTTGTATCCTGAACGTCGCCTGAAATAAAGAGCATCTCTGCAGACGTCCAACTACATTTGACTGTTTCAGTTAACACACTCAGTTTACTGGGCTGCAATAACTACAATACTACCACCATAATACTACAGTAATACTAAAATCATAACTGAAAGGAAAATCTGAATAATCACTCAGAGCTGCTTTTCCATGCAGTAGAATTGCTAACATGCTAACACAGTTTAATGAGCAGAGTTGTTCCAAACAGTCAGGCTAAAATGACAAGATAACAATATAAATACATACCTCACAGTAGCTGCACTTGTAGAGTCTCTTTCTGGTGTGGATCTGTTGGTGTCGTCTCAGGTGACGTGGAGATTTAAAAGTCTTCTCACACAGGTCACATTGATAAGGTCTCTCCTCAGTGTGGGTAAACATGTGTCGTTGTAAGTCTGTGTGAGTTATAAACTCTTTGCCACACTGTTCACAGCAGTACACATCATGTCTGTTGTGAATGCGTAGGTGTGTATTTCGGCTCTCTCTCTGGCTGAAAGTTTTTCCACAGATGTCACAGCTGTATGGCTTAATTCCAGAGTGGGTAACTAGATGCCTCTGTAAGTGGCTACTGTGAGTAAAAGCTCTGCCACACTGATCACAGCTGTATGGCTTAATTCCAGAGTGGGTAACTAGATGACTCTGTAAGTGGCTACTTTGAGTAAAAGCTCTGCCACACTGATCACAGCTGTACGCTTTAACTCCACTGTGGATGAGTTGGTGTTTTTTTAGGTAACCCTTCCTGGAAAAAGACTTTCCACACAAGTCACAGCTGAACGGTCTCTCTCCAGTGTGGATGACCTGATGCTGTTTTAGTTTATCCCTCACAGTAAAACCCTTCCCACACTCGTCACAGCTGTATGGCTTAATTCCAGAGTGGGTAACTAGATGCCTCTGTAAGTTGCTACTGTGAGTAAAAGCTCTGCCACACTGATCACAGCTGTACGCTTTAACTCCACTGTGGATGAGTTGGTGTGTTTTTAGGTGACCCTTCAAGGAAAAAGACTTTCCACACAAGTCACAGCTGAACGGTCTCTCTCCAGTGTGGATGACCTGATGCTGTTTTAGTGAAGCCCTCACAGTAAAACCCTTCCCACACTCGTCACAGGTGTGTTTTTTCTCTCCCTTTCTTCTGTGAGGTTTGTCGGCCTCCTGAGAGCGCTGACTTCTGGCTCCATGTTGGTCCTGCAGTGACAGAGATACAAACAGAGGCAGTGAGTGAAATGCAGTCGTGGAACAAACTCAACCTTCAAACTCCATTAACACTAGTTTTAAACCTGAAGGTGGAGCGTGGCACCAAACACCTTAAAGGTCTCTTATCCCCACCTGCTGGTAGTTCTAACACATTACATCCAACCTGCTGTTAAAGATAATTCATGACTGTTCAAACACTAAAATCATGCACACACACACACACACACACACACACACACACACACACACACACACACACACACACACACACACACACACACTATTTTATAAATTAGATTATTTTGTTGTTTCCTATTACATATTTCTATAATTTGTATAGATTTATACAGAATTATTCAGTGATAATAAATCCTATGTTTGTTTATTCTAAAGGAACCCCGTTAGCTTCCACAACAGATGTTGCTCGTCTTCCGTCAAATACTCACATAAAATATTACACAATAAAGTGGATTCAAGATATCCACATAATTTCACTCTTACATCCACAGTGAGGTTTCACAATTGTTCAAATATAAGCAATCAATAATAATAATAATATCAATAACATTGAGGCACATTACACAAATTTCAAAAACAAATCATGTCTTACAATATTTACAACAACTAAAAGCTCTGTAAATCGGCTTTTAAGTGTTCATTGAAGTTTTGAATAATTCTCTAATTTTTTAAGGCAACTTATTCCACTTAAAAGTTGCTCTAAATGTAACAGTTTTACAAAACGTTACTTTTAACTCGAGCATTTACTAAATTGCAGCTTGTTGAAAACTGTGTAATATGATGATGTATTTCATCTGGATACTGCAGCTGAGCAGAATAAATGTGGTGTGTTTAACAGAATTGCTTTCTTTAGAACTACAAGTAAGCCATAGAATATTTTAGCCTGTACAGGAAGCCAAGAAAGGTTATTATGCATTTGATCAATATTAGTATAGTATGAACATCTTCACACTAATCTGGACGCCTTATTCTGGACTAACTGAAGTCTGTTAAGATCTGTCTTATTAGCTGCTGACCAAATGATTGAACAATACTCCAGATGAGACATTACTAGTGCATTAATGACATCTTTCATAGTGAAGAAGTGATACACAAAGAGCATTTCATAGCCATAGCTATGCCTTGCCGGCAGAGTTATGTGACATTAGTGATGTTTGTACTTTCAGCGTTAACTTGGTTTTAAAGCCTTTAAAATATACGCCGTTCAATAGTCGACCTTCATCTGACAGAGAATGTGATGATTTTGTGGATAATTAAAGTCAGTCATATATCCACAAACACAACAAGCTGAAAGTCAGTGATGCTGCTCGGTTTGCAGTCCTGAACATCACGGCACAAGCAGGATTCACTGCACTGTTAATGTTAGCTGTGTTATATTGCTGCCTCTGTTCGGTGGTGTCGAGCCAAACGCACTTTAACGTGTGTTTGAACGAGCTGACGGTTCACTCGTTAAGCTGAAAGAAAGATGCTTTAATCACAGCAGTCACACATGTGTCCACTGCACCATCTGGAACTCTTCTTGTTTACACTCGTAATAACACAAACACTAAATCCTGCTTCTCTGGTGCTGTTGTGTAGCAGTGTGTACACCTGAGACTGTCACCTGTCTGTCTGTCCTGCACTCTCTCTCTGTTTCTTTCTCTCTGATTGTGGAATAAAAGTATGAACATGTGTTTATAAGTTACACTTGTGTTTGAATCCTGCAGCTTATCACACATTTGATTTCCATGTGTGACGACTGCAAGTGTCCAGAGTGAGGACAGACTGAGGGAGCCACTGCTGCACATCATCTGTGAGGCTTTGCAGCCCTGATGATCCACCAGGACAAACTCAGCAGTGTGTGAGGAAGAGGAGGAGGAAGAGCCAGCAGCAGCTGACAGATGGAGAGAATAGACAGACTGTTCCCTGTTTGTGAAGGACTGCTAGGAAAGTTTAACATAACTGTCTGTGCTGAATCAGTCTTATTAGGTAATGTTCAAATAATGTGATCATCCCAGTGTTTTCAGTGTGGGAGAAAGTACTCAGAGTACTCAGGGCCTTCAAGTTACACACTATGAAAGGCAGCAACAAGTTTAATGTTCAGAAACCTAAAGTCTGTATCAGCAGCAGAATGGAGCTAAAATAAATGTTGGTTTCAGTTCTATGAAGCTTTGAGTATTTTGGATCAGTAGCTGCTGTGTTTGTTGCATCATATTGCTGTAACTGTTTATATGCTTTATATATTCTGAGCTAAGTTGATCTATAGTGTTACATCATATTCTATAAGGATGTTATGTGTTTGTAGACTTTCTGCCCAGTTTGACCCATTTAGCAGAAGTCAGCCTGTTTAAGGCTCTGATATCTATTCTGTGTGACTTAAAGCAGTTATGACATGGTCTGATTTTCTCACCCAATAAAGGAATATTTCATATATTGGTCTACTCTTCATTCTATCATACACAGTTATCACAGCTCCTACATTTGCTTTTTACACATATATGTAAGCATTGAGCCAAATTTAGTACCAACATATTAAATGAACAATATTTGTCTCTTATATATGATACATCTGTATACACACTGTCACAGATACTTGTCTGTGAGTGAAGTGATTAATATAATAACTATAATATTGGCCATATTATATTTACATTACCACAGTGAGATGACTTTAGTCTCATGAACAACATCAGCTAATTGTTATTTACAGCTAATCTTAAACGACTGTTCAGCACAGAAATGAAGCCCAACAATCATGTTTCACAGTCCTGTGGTCTCAGCCTCAGATACTCATCAAATCACACAGAGCTCATGTAGAAACAAATGAACTAAATATGTTCTCCTTCATTTCTGTCAAACAAAGCTGTATGAAACGTTTCCAGCTGTTAGTATCATGGTTGCTAGGCAACCTGGGCAGCGCGACGGAGGCTAGACGTCCCATTTCACGAGCCTACGAGCCTCGCACTTCGGCCTTAGCGGTCTTTGAGTACGCGGCCCTTGAGGACTTTAAAGCTGCAGAACCTGAATCGGGATACAGCCATGATGATCTCCAGCCTCGTGCTCGCCAACATTCTCACCTGAGTTAAGAAGACGATCACTGAAATGGTCTCAGCAGCTCCTTTGATGACAGCAATGAAATGCAGTGGTAAGGCTTTTTGGGGATTAAGTTCGTTTTCATGGCAAAGAAGGACGATGCAGTTCATCTGATCACTCCTCATAACATTCTGGAGTGCAGGCAAAATGCTATTATAAAAACTTAAGCAGCAACTTCTCCAGGTTCCAATATTTATGCAATTCTCAAAGCTTTTGGCCACGACTGTATAACCTCTTCTGAAGTTTAGTGGATATTATACATGGTTATGCTCAGGATGTGTCGGCCAGTTTCCACTGGAAACGCCTTTTGGTTAAACTGTCAGCGAGGAATTTGCATTTGCACTGTTACATTTTTATATAACTTTAATGCACATAAACAACAGCTGCTTGTTTCAGTGAAAATACATTGATGGGTTTTTAATAAAGTTGTGCAGCTGTAAAGTATTTTGTCTGCTGTCAATTCTATCGTCAGCTACATCGTTATGGCAAATGTTCAAATGTATATGGTGATAAATATCTTTGGTCATATGGTCCTGCTCTGTCTGTCACCTTCTGTGTTGAGCTCATTGTTTCCTCTGTAGTGGCTGAGCTGAGTCCAAGTAGCTGAAAATGTTCCTCTGCTGCTCCGTCAGACTCTCCTCCTCCTGCTGATCAGCTGGGACACAAAACAGATCTTTGTTAGGCTCCACACTGCACTGAAGAGTCAAAGTGTCTCATATGTTCATCTGACAAGTAAAAGAACACATTTTTGTTTCCCGAGGTGGGCAACTTGTTGGAAACAAACACAAAAGGTTTGAGCACTGATACCTGCCATTGCTGGCATTGAAAGATGCAACGCCAGCAATGTGGATTGTCAAGACTCAAACCAATCATCAGGCAAAGACAACAGGGATCATTTGTTTCTCTTTATTTAGCATTCACAGCATTTGTAGTTGCCTTCTGTGCAGGGGAAGTCCACGCACACTGTGTGGTACCGCCATCTGCAGAAGGTGCATTCAACCTCTGTAAGAGAAACGAGATTGTCTGAGACTGAAATGATATTCACTAAAGAAGTGGTGATTTGTAAAACTTCAAGTGTATGATAAGGTGAAAACAAATACACAACTGCATGTCATGTAGTTGAAGGTTTTTTTTCCTTTGGAAGACCGGAAAACACTGAAAGTTATAAATTAGTCCTTTATTTATCCAGGTAAAAAAAAATCTCATTGAGATTAAAAATCTCATTTCCAAGAGAGACCTGCCGTCATGGCAACACAAGTCACATACCACACAGGTATATAACATTTAAAACAAACACAATATCCCAACATGTGTAACAAATGTATTGTGCTTGAAACAAATTCAGAATAGGTGATAAAGCAGCTGCACATGTGTGTCACGAGTAAATCTGGCTGTATAACAAACAGAAACAAGTGATCCTGCTGTCTTTGCTCAATGGTTGGTTTGAGTCTTGACAATCCACATTGCTGCCATCTTTCAATATGTTGAATGCACCAGTGTAAGTGCAGCCACTCAGACTCAATGTGTTCATAGAAACAGGTGCAGATGTGTCACGAGTTCATCCAGCAGTAGCTATGGCACTTGGCCACAGGGGGCAGCAGTGCACTGACCTGCATTCGAGACTGCTCCAGCTGCTCTGTGACAGTCAGTAGATCTGCTACAAATTGCAGATGTTACATCCCCCAGGAGGATGTCTCTTCTCCCTATTAACCCTTTGTTTTGTCCAGGCTCCACCTCCTCTGTCCTGATTGGATGTTGTGCAGAGTCTGGCTGATTGGTAATCAGCAGAGCACTATTTAAGGCCTGTGGAGCTGTGCTTCTGGGCCCTCTGGCCATTTTGGTTGCCATACTTGTGCAGGCTTGCATGCCTTTGTATTTTGTGTGAGCATTATTGTTTCATGTTCAGACTGCTTGTAGGGGAGAGCTGCCTTTTGTTTTGACACCCTGTTTTCTCCTGTTTATGTGTTGTTAGGTAGGTTATGGTTATAGGTTTTATATTTTGTTTCTTTGGAGTTAGGTAAGTTTCTTTTATTTCTACGTCAGGGATGTTTTGTTTGTTATGTTGGCCTTGGCTCTCCCTGACGTTACACCTCGGTCTGAACCCACGTACCATCACCAGTATTAAATAAACCTTTTAAAATTACCATCTTGGCTCCTCCTTCTCTATCCACATTTATGTTCGTCCCTTCAACCCCCTAGACTAGCCAGGGGACGTAACATAAATTGGCGGCTCGTCCGGGATAAAAGTCCTGGTTAATCCATTTGTGGATGGTGAAGGTTTGGAGTTGTTTGTTTCTGCTGGTGTATTTGGCAGAGGTAGTTAGTATGGCAACTGGTGTTTTCGCTTTGAGTGAATTTTTGAGTAATCCTTCTTGGGAGGAGCTAAATGCATGTAGAAAACGTGATTTGTTTGCTATAGCAGCACACTTTGAGTTAAATGTATCAAGGCAAATGGTGAAAGAGGACTTGAAAACTGCTGTTTCAAACAAACTTGTGGAAGAAGGCCTGCTTCCTGTTTCTAAATCACCTCGTTTGCCAGTTCCTCTTGACAGGACCCCTAATGAAGGAGTGAAGCCTGCTGTGTTAAAGGACGAAGGGCAAAACCCTGCTGCTGTGGAGCAACAAACGGTGGAAAATTTAAGCACTAATGGCTCACCTTCTTTTGCTACTCCATCTTCTCCTCGTTCAAGACAAGAAGTATTACTCAAGGTACGTTTGGCTAAATTACAATTTGAGGCTCAGGATAAAGCCCAAGCTTGTCAGGCAGAGTTGGAACTTCGCAGGTTGGAAGCAGAGACAGAAAAGGTGTTAAAGCTGAAAAAGTTGGAGCTGGAGTTGCAGATTGAAAGGGAGGTCAGACTGCGTCAGTTGGACTTACAGGCACAGACTTCAAGAAGTACTACTACTCAACCTAGTTCTGCAAATTCATCTGTTGATGAAACAACCTCCTCCCATGTAAACCCAGGTGGTTTCAATGTGAGTAAAAACATTGTGTTGGTACCTCCATTTCGTGAATCAGAAGTTGATACATATTTCAATGTGTTTGAACGTGTTGCTGCCTCATTGCACTGGCCGAGAGAAGTTTGGCCATTGCTTCTTCAGTGCAAATTGGTAGGCAAAGCACAAGAAGTCTGTTCTGCTTTGTCTTTGGAAGAAAGTTTGAAATATGATGTAGTGAAGTCTGCTATCCTTGCTGCTTATGAACTTGTTCCCGAAGCGTATAGGCAATGCTTTCGCAATCACAAAAGAACAGCAAATCAGACTTTTGTAGAGTTTGCTCGTGAAAAAGCTACTCTTTTTGATAGATGGATAACAGCAAGTAAAGTTCCTGACTACAACTCCTTACGTGAACTGATACTGCTGGAAGAGTTCAAAAATGGCCTGCCAGAACGCATTGTTGTACACCTTAATGAACAGAAGGTTTCCACTTTGAAAGAAGCAGCTGTGATAGCTGATGAATTTGTGCTGACTCATAAAACTGTTTTTGTGCAGAAACGTGAAGTTACCACCAGAGAACCTCCCCCACGAAAGGATCCTTCAAGCCCACGACAGACTTTTGCTCCAAGGACTGAAAGGGAATGTTTCTATTGTCATAAACTTGGTCATGTTGTTGTTGAATGTCCCGCTTTGAAGCGCAAGAACCAGTCACCAAAAGGAGTAGGCTTAATTAAAACCATCCGTGCTGAGAGAAGGGACCAAAGTGAAGGAGTTGATCCCTGCTTCAAACCCTTCCTCTTAGATGGCACTGTGTCATTGACTGGGAAGCCTGAGGATGAAAAACCCATTCGAATACTCCGAGATACGGGAGGGTCAAGATCTGTGATTTTATCTGATGTATTACCCCTGAGTGACCATTCCTCTTGTCATGGTAGTATTCTGATTCAAGGAGTTGAAATGGGCTATGTCGAAGCTCCTTTGCATTATGTACACATCAAGTCAAAGTTGGTTAATGGCATCTTCTCTGTGGCAGTACGCCCCTCACTTCCCATAAAAGGGGTGCAGTTCATTTTGGGAAATGATATTGCTGGTGGAAAAGTGCAACCTGTTCCCGAAGTAACAAATGATCCAGAATCAAACTTGAAGAGCAACGACCTAGCAACATGTTTCCCATCTGTTTTTCCTGCTTGTGTTCTCACCAGGGCTCAAGCAAGACGTAAAGCTGAGGAAATTGATTTGTCAGACTCTTCGTTGGCTCAGGCTCTGGCTACAGATGATTTGCAAACCCCGATTGATCTTAAAAGTGGTTCAAAGGATACTACTGAGAAGTGGAAAGATCTACATCTCCCACAGTTAGACTTGCCGGTCACACGTGAAAGCCTTGTTGCTCTCTTTCTGAAACAGGAAATAAAAAGGCTTCTTATTTCTTGGAAGATGGGGTCTTGATGCGCAAGTGGACTGCCCACCCAAGTCTAACAGCGGACGTAGAGGAAAGCTGTTCTGATGACTGTGACTGGAGCACTACTTATCAGATTGTTGTGCCTCTTGAGTATCGTCACTACGTAGTCTCCCTTGCACATGAGCACCCTCTGTCTGGTCATTTGGGAGTTACAAAAACGTACAACAAGATACTCAACCATTTCTTTTCGCCAGGATTGAAGGCTGATATAGTTGAGTTTTGCCGCACTTGTAAAACATGTAAGATTGCAGGAAAGCCAAACCAGACAGTTCCTATAGCTCCTCTTCATCCTATACCAGTACTTGGTGAACCTTTTGAACGTGTCATTGTGGACTGTGTTGGTCCATTGCCCAAGACAAAGAATGGTAATCAGTTTTTACTGACTGCAATGTGTACTTCGACTCGTTTTCCAGAAGCTGTCCCACTCAGAAGAATAACTGCACCTTTGGTGATTAAAGTTTTAACAAAGTTCTTCACTACTTTTGGTTTACCGAAAGTAGTCCAGACAGACCAAGGAACTAACTTTCTGTCTAAACTTTTCAAGCAGGTCATGCAGACTCTGGGGATTAAGCATGTTGTGTCAAGTGCATACCATCCTGAGTCTCAAGGAGCATTGGAGCGCTGGCATCAGACACTCAAGGCAACATTGCAGAAATACTGCTTGGATACTGCAAAAGAGTGGGATGAGGGAGTACCTCTGATGGTGTTTGCCATGCGCGAAGCTAAGCAAGAGTCCCTTGGGTTTAGCCCAAATGAACTAGTGTTTGGTCATTCTGTCCGGGGACCTTTGAAGTTGTTGAAAGAACAGTTCTTGTCAACAGACCATGTTGTGAAAACTAATGTTCTGGATTATGTTTCACAGTTCAGAGAGCGCCTCCATAAGGCCAGGTTGGCAGCTGCAGAAGCCCTCTCCTCTGCTCAGGGGAAGATGAAGAGTTGGTATGATAAGAAAGCCGTTCCTCGATCTTTCAATCCAGGTGACAAGGTTTTGGTTCTTCTACCAACTGCTAGCTCTGCATTGTCTGCCCGCTTCTGTGGACCATACCAGGTGGATAAGAAAGTAAATGACACGGACTATGTGATTAAAACCCCAGACAGGAAGCGTAAAACACGCTTGTGCCATCTCAATATGCTCAAATCTTTTCATTCTAGAGCTGACTCTCTCTGTGGTCCTGCAGATAAGTCTGTGGCATCTCCGTCCGAGCCAATCTCATCTCCAGAAACTCTCGCGTTGAACTCTTCCTCAGGATTGAGGTCAAGTTTAGATGAAGACGGGCTCAAACTTTGTGATGCCAGCTGCCAGAATGCCAGAATGCTTAATTCTGAGGTACTGTCCCAGTTGTCTATATATCTGTCTCACTTGACCCGTGAGCAACAGTTGGACATTGAAAGGCTCGTCACCATTCATCTAACACTCTTTGGGGACATGCCTTCCTGTACTACTGTAATAGAGCACGACATTGATGTTGGGAATGCCGTGCCTATTAAGCAGCATGCTTACCGTGTGAATATGGCAAAAAGGGAAATGATGAACACAGAAGTAGACTACCTTCTGAAGCATGGATTGGCCATCCCAAGCTATAGTCCATGGAGTTCTCCGTGCCTGGTTACGCCAAAATCAGATGGAACACCTCGCTTTTGCACAGATTTCCGCAAGGTAAATGCAGTAACAGTACCTGATTCCTTCCCACTGCCCCGTGTTGAGGACTGTATTGACAGCGTCGGATCTGCTGCTTATGTGAGTAAGCTTGACCTTCTTAAAGGTTATTGGCAAGTACCTCTGACGGAAAGAGCATCAGAAATCTCAGCTTTCGTAACACCTGATCACTTTTTACAATATACAGTTATGGCATTTGGAATGAGAAATGCTCCTGCTACCTTTCAGAGGTTAATGTCAACTGTATTATCTGGTGTGGCGAATTGTAATGTTTATCTTGATGATGTGGTCATCTATTCTTCCAACTGGTCAGAGCATGTCGACACTTTAACTACTGTGTTCAAGCGTTTAGCTGATGCTTCCTTGACCCTCAACTTGGCTAAATGTGAGTTTGGTAAGGCTACAGTGACCTACCTTGGAAAGGAAGTTGGACAGGGCAAGGTTCGCCCTATCAGTGCAAAGGTTAATGCCATCCTCAACTGTCCTGTGCCAACAACACGCCGTGAGCTGCGCAGATTTCTGGGGATGGTTGGTTACTACAGGTGTTTCTGTTAGAGATGGACCGATCCGATATTACGTATCGGTATCGGTCCGATACTGACCTAAATTACTGGATCGGATATCGGAGAAAAATAAAAAATGTAATCCGATCCATTAAATATCAGGAAAGCACCTCACAAAACTTGCTACACGCCGTAACTCACCTCAGAAAGTTAGCACGTCGAGCAGTATGCATCACATGATAGAGCAGCTGTGGCATGCGGGACCTGTCGGTGGTCTGGATAGCATTTGGAGCTTCGCTAGCAACCTGGCATTTCATCTCCGACAAAGTTATCCCCGAGAGAAGTAAAGCAAGTGTGTAAGTCCATCTCTGAATGTTTGTAAAGCATTCCTGCGTTAAGCTTAACGAGCGACTGCCTCTCGCTCTCCGGCTGCTACTTCAATCGTGAAACTGCTTAACGATCAGCTGATCGGCTTTTCTGTCGCGAGTCCGTCTCTCTTGTTTGTTTTTGGCCCACTTTGCACCAGAAAGAGGAAACCAGCGGCTGAACAACAGCAGCACGTTTAAGCTTGATCAGCTGTTGTTAGAATGTATTTAATATTACTTTCTACACCAGGATCGTTTTCTACGTAGCTGACGCTGGTAACTGTGCAGGGGCGGATCTAGCAAAGTTTAGCCAGGGGGGCCGATAGGGCATTAACAGGAAAGAGGGGGCACAGGGACATACTTTTCTTTCTTATTCTCATTTAAAATGTCTAGCTTTTAATAAATAATTATCTGACACCCAAAGTTTTAATTTGATGTAAAATGAATAGAAGTCAATCACTGTATATAGTAACTATTAAGTCTAATATATATACCCTGGTAAGCTATAGTACTTTTTCCTTTGGGAAGGTACCATCTGTGCAGTCTGCAATTTTGTTGAAGAAAGATGTTGAATCTATTTAATATTTCTTGAAAAATAATTGATTTCTGTGCATTTTTTTTTACACTGCATCAAATTAAGGTTGATTACGTCGATTAAGCATCATGAGGTGGAGCGTGAGGGGTGGTTCCCTATTTTTTAATTTATTTATTTTTGTTGTTGCTGGGAGTTGGAACCCTATTAGTTAGGTTGCTTAATATTTACGCTAAGTACTCTTTAAAATACCAGAATAGGGAGGATGGTGTAGGTCTAAGTTTATTAGATTGATCAGTATTGCTGAACTATGAAATGTTTTTTTTGTATACAGGTATAACAGAATAGCTTTAGTGTAGTTGTTGTTTTAAACTTGAGTATGAACTTGCAGACTTGCAAAATGCAGCAAGATATTTAAAAAACAGTTTTGTTGATTAAAAAAACACTATATCGGATTCATATCGGTATCGGCAGATATCGGTATCGGACATAAAAAAGTGGTATCATGCCATCTCTAGTTTCTGTAGGAATTTTTCTGAAGTTGTAACACCACTGACAAACCTGTGCAGCCCAAAGGTACCATTCATTTGGAGTCCTGAGTGTCAACATGCTTTTGAATGTGCAAAAGGTCTTCTGTCGAGTTCACCTGTTCTTGTCGCTCCAGACTTTGCTAAACCTTTCAAGCTTGAAGTGGATGCCAGTGAGGTGGGGGCTGGAGCTGTTCTTCTTCAGGATGATGGACAAGGAGTGAGTCATCCTGTCTGCTTCTTTGGCAAGAAGTTCAATACTCATCAAAGGCGGTACTCGACAATTGAAAAGGAGACTCTGGCCATGCTTCTGGGTCTTCAGCATTTTGACGTGTATGTGGGATCTACTTCCCAACCTGTAGAGGTCTTCACTGATCACAATCCTCTCGTGTTCCTCTCTCGTATGTATAACAACAATCAGCGACTGATGAGGTGGGCTTTAATTTCACAAAACTACAACATTGAAATAAAGCATAAAAGAGGATGTGAAAATATTGTGGCCGATGCCCTCTCAAGAATGTGATGGTGTAAGGTTAACAAACTTATACGTTTGTTTTTCTGGGTGGGGGTGTTACATCCCCCAGGAGGATGTCTCTTCTCCCTATTAACCCTTTGTTTTGTCCAGGCTCCACCTCCTCTGTCCTGATTGGATGTTGCGCAGAGTCTGGCTGATTGGTAATCAGCAGAGCACTATTTAAGGCCTGTGGAGCTGTGCTTCTGGGCCCTCTGGCCATTTTGGTTGCCATACTTGCCTGCACAAGTATTACAGTAGTACAAATTAGTCCTTTATTTATCCAGGTAAAAAAAAATCTCATTGAGATTAAAAATCTCATTTCCAAGAGAGACCTGGCGTCATGGCAACACAAGTCACATACCACACAGGTATATAACATTTAAAACAAACACAATATCCCAACATGTGTAACAAATGTATTGTGCTTGAAACAAATTCAGAATAGGTGATAAAGCAGCTGCACATGTGTGTCACGAGTAAATCTGGCTGTATAACAAACAGAAACAAGTGATCCTGCTGTCTTTGCTCAATGGTTGGTTTGAGTCTTGACAATCCACATTGCTGCCATCTTTCAATATGTTTGAATGCACCAGTGTAAGTGCAGCCACTCAGACTCAATGTGTTCATAGAAACAGGTGCAGATGTGTCACGAGTTCATCCAGCAGTAGCTATGGCACTTGGCCACAGGGGGCAGCAGTGCACTGACCTGCATTCGAGACTGCTCCAGCTGCTCTGTGACAGTCAGTAGATCTGCTACAAATTGCAGATGTTACATCCCCCAGGAGGATGTCTCTTCTCCCTATTAACCCTTTGTTTTGTCCAGGCTCCACCTCCTCTGTCCTGATTGGATGTTGCGCAGAGTCTGGCTGATTGGTAATCAGCAGAGCACTATTTAAGGCCTGTGGAGCTGTGCTTCTGGGCCCTCTGGCCATTTTGGTTGCCATACTTGTGCAGGCTTGCATGCCTTTGTATTTTGTGTGAGCATTATTGTTTCATGTTCAGACTGCTTGTAGGGGAGAGCTGCCTTTTGTTTTGACACCCTGTTTTCTCCTGTTTATGTGTTGTTAGGTAGGTTATGGTTATAGGTTGTATATTTTGTTTCTTTGGAGTTAGGTAAGTTTCTTTTATTTCTACGTCAGGGATGTTTTGTTTGTTATGTTGGCCTTGGCTCTCCCTGACGTTACACCTCGGTCTGAACCCACGTACCATCACCAGTATTAAATAAACCTTGTAAATTTACCATCTTGGCTCCTCCTTCTCTATCCACATTTATGTTCGTCCCTTCAACCCCCTAGACTAGCCAGGGGACGTAACAGCAGATCATATGCAAGTTTTGGAAATGACATTATAAATATTCCTAACTTAGCCACGGCAGCATTGTTGATGTATTACCTATATACTACAAATTATTCCACCTGCTGAAAAGTGGATCCAATGTGGGCGGACTCACACTTAGCAAATAAACCTGTGATGTGAGAATGTAATCAAACTGTTGATCAGAGGCAAAGTAATTTAAAGTTTATGATGCTATCGTCTAATGTTAGCTGACATGATGTTAGCTTGTAAACTTATGTTGTTGTCTGGGTCTCATGTCTGATCTGATGATAATAACTGTGACAACACAGAGATTAAATAAAGGACGTTGGTGGGACTTCTTATGTTAGAACTATAACTTCAGTTAAGGAGTGAGACGTAAGGTGACAAGGAGAATGAAGAGAATGAGAAAGAAGTAACTGGGAAGAGAAAATGAAAACAAAAATTTGAAATGATCAAATTTGTGTTAACAGATGATGGTGATTTTAGAAATTCAAGTAATTTAAAGGTTTTATCCTATTTGTTGTTGTTTTTTTTCCATATTCTTCTATTTGCAAGAGGTTATTAATAAAACAGGTTCTCTTTCTGGTTTCTCTCTTTGGACGCACTCTCTACAGCTTATCACATCCAAAATGGCGGATGTCAAGTACAAAACCTCGACAGAAACAATCAGCAAGAATTTTAGCATCAGTCCAAAATAAAACTGTCCAACTACAGAGTTTTAAAATCCAACTAAACTATGAACAGAGATCTTTTACAAATAGGCTATTGATGAGATGACAGTGGTAACAAAAACGTACACATCCGCGCACACAGACAAAATGGCGGGAGAGCGTTTAACGGTCGACCTCATGAGTCCGTTACCGTGAACTATGGAGCGGCAGATTTGTGCTGGAACTGAGCTGCACACAGCTGATGTTAGCCAGGAAACATTACACACTGCTAACGTTACCTTCACACGGAGCTCCACACGGAGACGATCAGCGTCAGGCACAAACACCAAGTTCAGAAAAGAGGAACTTTGAGCAGGAAGGAAAGAGTCAGAGCGGCGTTTGAGGACACGTTTACAACCACGAACATCAGAATCTGTCTGTGCTGCATTCAAGTGCAAGTTGGAAACTCACTAATCTCTGTCATGTTGTCCAAAGATGATTTATTTCTGCTGGTTTTCCTGTTTGAAACACAAACATGTGTCAGCACTTTGTTGTTCTTCACCCTGCAGCATTTGAATATTTCAGGAGTAAACTGATCATAAATTCATGAAGTCATGAATGAAAGTGCAGACTGAGAGTGGATCACATGATGTTTGAGGTGTGTCATGTGACATGTTCAGTATTGTCACACATGTCTAGATTGTCCCTGATATCATAACTGCTCAAACACTGATGATTATATTTGAAGAATTATTCCTGATGGCAGCAAAGTTTGAATGGAGCTCTCTGTCTGTGCTGATTTGTCGCCCTCTGGAGGTCAAAGCACAAACTGCATGATGTCACTGTAACCACCACGGTGACAGGAAGTGTTTTTAAATGATGAAATATGTCAGTGATGCTGATAGTGTGTTCATCACAGACGTTCAGGCTTCGTGTTGACATGAATCAAAGTTAATGTCATTATGGACCAAGGACAGTACTCTGGGTCTCCTGCAGAACAACTCGAGCTGTGATACCTGAATGAAGAGCCTCTGCTGCTTTAAAGAAGGAGGCTCGAGGCAGAGGTGAGGTGCAGACCAACCAGCTTTTATTCAGCAACTTTAACAGAAGGATCAGAAAAATAAAACTATACAGCACAGTGATGCTGAATGAAGCCACAGCATTAAACTAAACAAACATCGGATCATCTTTAACAACATCTAATAAATAATGACAACTATTTACTCCTGTATTTCCTACAATAAAGCCTGTTCAGATATTTGTTGCTGATGGAAATGTAAAAGGCTCCCAGGAACCAAAGGACAAAAACAGAGGCAACAGTCACAACTGCAAAGGATCCCCTAACACATAAACTGGTTCGAAGATATTTTCTAGCTCTGCAGAGGAGCTTGATTGCACGGACAGTAAAAAGTGGATTCAATAACAGCAGCGAGCGCTGAGTGATATAACGGTGCTGCGAGCAGCAGTGCAAAGGCTCACACAGAGACAGCAGCTACACTGTGTGTGGATGTGATCCACAGTCACAGCTGTGGGTTTCAGTCAGTGTTTCTCTAACTTCATGGTCACATTTCAAAGCTTATTGGAGCCAGAAGATGTTCAAGTAAAAGATTTATTGCTGTACTCGTCTACCAGGATAACAGGAGGTTCATAAAGCTGTGTAATACTTCAGCTTTCCATCATGGAGTAGTAGTTGTGTCCCTTTGTGTTTATTAGTGTGTTCACACGTCTACTTTAACTTCACTCTGTAATGAAAGGATTCAAATCCCTGATCAAACTAATAAAACACAAATTTCATCCTTGTTTTGTCAAATCTTCATTAAAATGTGATTTAAAAAATGAACAACTTCACTTCTGTGATTAATACTGTAGCTGTTACTGCCACCATCCAGGTAGTTGTAGCCACCACCTCCTGCAGCCAGCTTGCAGCCACTTTCCCACCACTTTAGCACAATGTTTACATGAGACTCAGCCACACTAATGTTCCTGGGCAGACATGTGGTGCAGCATGGCTGATGGCACTGTACCTGCAGCTGTCATGGACAAGAACCACTCAATACCTCACCCAAGCCAAGCCTGTGCTGATGTTGTGATCTGAGACCGAGACACTAACCCAGGATCATGATATGATGTTGTGAGAGTTTCACTAAGAATTAGCTCTGATTACAAGATTTCAATCTATCGTAACTCTAATTTGTATTTACTTCAGTTTGTTCATCTTGGAGCTGTGTGCAGCTGAGGACAGTCTTATTATTACCAGGTGAGGATATGTAACAGCCACAGTCTGTAGAGATGATGTCACCATGGAGTGGTGATGTCACTGGAGCTGCCAATATGTGCTCCAGCCAAAGCTACACCAGAGGGTTGTGCTGTGTAACAGGTTGGTGCAGGTGGTGTTATCTACATTTGAACATTAGGCAACAGTCTCATGAAGACACTTTCTATTGTTCACTAAAGACCAACAATAACAGAGACAAAGGGAGAGCAGCAGAACTAGTGCTAACAATTAGCACTGCTAGCCTGCCCACCAACACCAGCTAATGTTCTAAAAACGATGATCAATGATTTTGCTGTAACGGCTCCAGCTGTCTGTGTCAGGGACACGTTGGAGATGAAGTGAGTGATCCAGTGACAAAGGTTTGGAAAGCTGCAGTCAGCTGAGACTAAAGGAGTCACCTGACCGAGAGACCAAATGTTTCACTGAGAACGTCCAGATGAACAGAATCAACCTTTGGGATAATCTGTTCCACACATCCATGTTTCACTTACTGCATTATATTTCCTCATTGCTGTGCACACAGGCCTGTGGCTTATAACCAACTCCAAGTTCAGACTCAGAGGCTGCTGAAGCTGTTTTCTGGAACAGAGACGTGTTGGATATAAAAGCAACTCTTCTTTATGTGTCAGCACTGAGGAAAGGAGCAGCTTCGTTTCTAAGTGTATGAAGGACTGTAGCAGTGTGTGTGTGAGCTTTATTTCACAGACAGAACCATGTCAAAAACACAACTTCAGGTAAAAACAATACAAAATCAAAGAGTCTGATCAGAAGGATTAAACAGAGGAGTGTGGGACTGTTTTTAACAGACAGCAGGTTAAGCCAGGCTGGAGGAGTAAACTGAGCCTCGGTGTGAGCAGCAGTGTGTTTGACAGGAAGCTGAGATAAACAGTCTGGAGCCCATTTAGTGCTTCATATGAAAGTGTGAGGATTTGAAAGCAAATCTAAAATCAAGCAGGAGTCAGTGTGAGAATGATTTGTGCTTTTCCTCAGTCAGATGCTGGGAGTTTCAGTTCATCCATGTTCAGCGTGCTGTGCTTTGTGTAACAGGAGAATATGACAGTATAAATCAAGTCTTCATGTCACTGAAAGCCTCCACAGTCTGCTATGGAGGTGCATCAGTTTGGATTTACAAGAAGAACATTTCTTAAACCTGCCACAAGATGGCGCTCCAACAGAAGGGATGTCCACAGTGTAACACAGACACACACATACTGTGTGAATGTGTGAGTGAATGGGCTTTCAACACAAGGCTTCTGCTGCTACCTTTAATGACATAATTAGCTAACAAGAACAAACTGTTAATTACCAGCAAAGAACGGCTCCAGATTTTAGCTGCTGACCATTTTGTGAAACGTTGATTACATCAGCTTATTGTTGATTTTTCAACCTTAATATCAGCTGCTTTAAAGGAGCCTGGTTCTCTGGCAGTAACACTTTTCTTCACTAGATGCAGTGCAGGCACAGTCTGTGTTTCTAAACTACACACTAATGTTCATTGTTGTGCAGCTAAATCCTCCCTCTGGATGGGAAGAATCCCTGTCAGGCTTCAAACACCTGGCTTGGTGTTCTGGAGCTAATGTGTCACCTGTGAGGACTCTGAGATGAACACACAGCAGACACTTCAGTTCTCCGTCTGTGTGTCCTCAGTTTCCCAGCATGCCTTGGCTGTGGTGGTGGAGGTGAATGAGGGGGAACATGCTGCTCTGTCAGCACTCAGGTTTCATACCTGGTGATCTCAGAGGACAAAGCGGCGTTACAGCAGCGCACGTTGATGAGACCTGATGCTCTGAACAGTTCAGACTTCAGCCTCACTCTGAGAAAACAAACGACTGACTGTCAGCAGCAACTACACCTGCTCCATCAGTGACGGAGAGAAGAACTGAGACTGAGAGACATACAGCTGCAGGTCAAAGGTCAGAAACGCCCGCTCTTTGTACGGGTCAGGAGTTAGTACTGCAGAGGTCAGAGGTCAGCTTGCTGACAAACCATTTGAAACAGTTTGGAGCTAAAAGCACAACAGCAGAGGAAAGAAGAGACACTGCAGAGATGATGCAAAATATTGTGTTTTGTTCTCAGCTGTCAAAAAGTGTAACACACGTGTTCCAGCACAGCCTTTGTGTACTTTCACTTCTCCATACTGTCCATTGGAAATCCTGTTTGTTACTTTTTGATTTCAGTCCATGTGTCCAAAGCAAACTTCTGTCCCACACTTTCTCTGCTGACTCTTCACCGATGCTCAGATGATCTCAGATGATTTCACCAGAACTCATCAAAATTCGGGCTCCACAGAAACCCAGACGTCACTAAACAAGCGTAACAAGCAAAGTGAAAACTGGTCGTTCAGCTTTATTGACCAAAGATAAGCTCACATGTCACCTCATGACACAGACACTTATTTCCACAGCATGCACGAGGACTGACAATAAGTGTCTATAAAGCCACTTCTATCTGCCACACCTGTGCTTCTGTCATGGTTGCTCTCCTCTCACTCTGTCATTTATCCACAGTCTGCCTCCCTCTGCTCCGTCAGCTGACGTCCTCTCTACACCACCTGCTGTGTTTTATCCTGCAAAAACACATTTAAGAAGCGTTGCACCGAGTAACGGGAGGAACTGCTATAAAATCCATTTAAAGGAGGTGGTGCTGAGTGCTGTGACTGGGGTCCCACCACTGACATCACGGGTGGAGGACATGTTGGAAAACTGCTACAAAGTGCTGTGCAGCCAGCAGAGCTTACAGTCTGTCCTGTGTGTCATACAGGCTCTCACACTTAGTGTTTCTGTGACACATTGAAGAGAAGTTTGTGTTGTTCACAGTTGTGCTTGTACTGAGTGACAGCTGACATGACCTAACAGGAATAATGTGTCTGTGCTGAATGAGAAGTAACACACAATGAAGTCTTGATGCATCTCAATCATCCAGGAAAGTGAGTCTGTTGCTTCTGTTCATCTGGACGCAGCGTTTTGTGGGAGAAACGTGTCGTCATCATCAGGTGACGTCTTCAGTCTCAGCTGCAGGTTTCAGTCTTACAAACAGGACATTTGCATAAAGACTGAAAGCAGCTGCAGGAACGATGGGCTGGGAGCTCCGTTCCTTCATCTTAATTATGCAGATTCTCAGGACCATTGATCAACAACCACTGATCCATGTCCATGAGTCCCATTCACAGAGATGTGGGAATGGCTGCAGTCACAGCATGTAAGATGGAAATAAATGAGAAGTATTTAGCTGAAGTGGATTTGATTTATGTTACTTCTTTTTTAACTTGTAGTTCTACATTGGAAGATTATTGTGATATTGAAATATAAAAATACATTTATATTCTATTATTTTCTCAAAATAAGCGTCACACTGGTGGAAGCCGGTGTAGCCGCCGAAACGCCTGCATTTATGGAGACTTTCAGCCCCAGGTAGGCCAGTTATGGATCTTCGGATCCACATTATGTCAGCATAAAATACATACTTAGGCAGAATTTTGCAAATATCTATTTTTCATTTTGTAGCAGCATAGAGCTTTTTTCCAATTATTTTTTAAAAGTCAGGTCAAGGCTCCAAAAGCCCAAAGGCGATATAACAGTTTGTGTTTGCTACATGGATCATTGTAGTTCAGCTTTCCTTTGTTATATTTCTTTAAGAGCTCAAAATGTGTTCATTACATAAATCAAATGTAATTTTCTCTGTAGCACTTCATGGATTTCATAAGCAACACACTGTAGTTGTTCACACAAAGCATAAAGGTAAAAACAATATACACAGTGTTATCTTCATTTTAGATGTCACAAAGTATTTGCGGCTCCCAGTGTTTTCCCGAACCCTGACCCTTTGTGTGGAAACCGGGTCCAAAAGGCTCTTTGGGTGTTAAAGGTTGCTGACCCCTGCACTAGGCCCAACTGACACATATATTTGATTCCAAATACAAAAAATAATGTGTAACCTGCTGGAAGAATGTAGGAGGTTGAGACAGGATCTCAACACTTGGTGTCTGCAACAAAAGACAACAATATGTGGGCCGATCGTGGCTCAAGAGTTGGCAGCTCGTCTTGTAATCGGAAGGTTGCCGGTTCGAGCCCCGGCTTGGACAGTCTCGGTCGTTGTGTCCTTGGGCAAAAAAGCACTTTGGGGTCCTTAGGGACGAGTAAAGCGCTCTACAAATACAGGCCATGTAATGGCAGAAACATTCTCTAGTGTAAATCCTGACTAGTTCATTAACTACAGATCAGTTTCAGTGAACATTATTCACAGAGGGATCTGAGTTCCTTATACCAGACTCTACAGAAACTGTAACACTGTACAGCTCTGCGACTCAACAATATGACAACAATGTAACACACACTAGAATCATCAAATAAAGCCCCACTAACCACTAGAACTAGAACTAACTAACCAGCACTGGACACTTGCATATTAGAGATTTCTACCACCATAGGAGGCGAGATATCATCCTTGAACCAGAGCATCCAGCCCTCAATTTCGGACATAAAAAGCGACGTGGCCAGGCATGATAACACTTTGACTGAACTGCAGGACTGTGCCTCGAACCACTCTGACACCATCGCCACTCTCCAGGCCACTGTGGAGCGTTTGTCTGCGGAGGTAAAGAAGTTAGATGAGAGATGTGGAGCTCTTGAGGCACTCCAGGAGGAATCATTTAAGAACTGCAGGAATACCAGAAGGCACAGAGGGACCCAAGATGACTGAGTTGGTTCACACCTGTTGGCGGAGGCGCTATCTCTCGAGGAGAAGCCACTCATCGATCGAGCACATAGAGCGAATCGCCAGCGTCCCAAACAAAGTCATCTTCCTCGGCCCATCATCTTGAGATTGCACTACTACCACATTGGTGAGGAAATTCTGCTGAAAGCTGCAGAGAACAAGAACCTGATGTATAAGGGTTTTTAAAATAAACATCCTCCCAGATTTCCCTCCCTCTGTTGGAAACGCAGAGCCGCATTTGCAAATATGAGAGGAAGACTACGTGGGATGACCGGCGTCAGGTACAGACTGCTATACCCTGCAAAGCTGTTAGTGACCCATGGTGATGTGAGGAAAAGCTTTAGCGATCCCAAAGAGACCGTAGACTACGCGGAGAAGCACCTCTCCCACCCACCTTCAAATGTATTAAAAGCAAGGATATATCTATATGTCTAACGCTGACACAGCACTGTGTTTCTTCTTTTCCCTTTATATTCCATGTAAAGGTGAATATGGAGCGTTTATGGAGCTCGTTTATTGACCAGCTGTCAGTTAGAAGGTAAGAGTTACTAGGTTAACAGAGGTTAGCAGTAACAGTACGGGGAAGTATATTGTGTTGTTCTTTTGTTGTTTTTTATTTTATCCTACTTTACTTTGTTATTTTGATTTTACCTGTTGTGAGTGCTTCCCGTAATTCTCCTTTTTCTTGCGCCGCTGCGGCCAGAGTTCACAACATTACATATTTTTGTATCTATAAACAGGAAGCTGACACTCTCCAGACTTTATCAAAGGTGTGAGCGTCACAGCAGAGGCCTTTGTGTCAACGTAGCTGAAGACAAAACACAGAAACACATGAAGGAGATTTTCCTGGCCTGGATTTTATACAAATATTCTGCAGTACATCAAAAATGAAAGAAAACCATTAGTCAACATATGAACATCACCTCTGAAGTTACAGAGCTTTGATTGGAGACACAGCTGAGCGTTTTGCATTTTGCATAATTAATTACATAATTAATTATGTAACCATAATTAAATGGTTACATCATCTTTAAAGTCCCCAGAGATCAGGAAAAGGGCCTGAGGGTGCTGTGTTTGGAGTCTGCTGGTTACAGTGTGCAGGACCTCACAGGCTGCTGCAGCGTTAGCAGAGGGCGGGACATACACAGCTATCATAATCACGTGTGTAAACTCTCGTGGTAGATAGTACGGTCTCATGCTAACCGCTAGCAGCTCAATGTCCTTACAGCATAGCGTCTCTTTGATAGAGAAATGCCCAGAGTTACACCATCTATCGTTCACAAACACAGCCAGACCCCCTCCTCCCTTCTTACCACTCTCCGCTGTTCTGTCATAAGAGGCTCAGCAGCTAAAGCAGCACACCTGGGTCTCCCAGCCTATTAAAAGCAGCCCTTTGCTTCACCTGCTTCACTAAACATTATTATTTTAAGCAGAGTGGTGTGATTTATGTAGGCATTGCTGTGTGACAGGATGACTTTTCTTGCACACCCACCAAATGAGGGCGCACATGCTTCCACGCCCACTGGTGACTGCACACATCCTTTCAAGGAAGCATTTCATTCATCCCTAACAAATGGAACAAAACACTGTGCAGCGTGTTCAGGTTTGAACGTGGCCCTGGCCTCTCTCTGCATCCACCTGGCACATGCAACACACATCCACTCCCTGCTGAACTGCTTGTATTTGATGTGTTGAAGTTTTGGTAAAGTTTGAATAAATTCCACTTTATTTATAGGAACATTTCATCTGTGGACTCCTGCTTCCCCTCTCCTTGAGCCAGTTTGTGACGGGAACATGACATAAGAAAAGTAATTTATCCCTTTTTGATTCTGTGTATCTGGCGCTCATCCAGTGAGTTCACACTTGGCAGAAACAGACTGAATTTGTCTGGAGAACTTTGGCTTCAGCCAAGTTAGATAAACACACTGTGTCTCTGTCAAAACAGCAGTGTAGTTGTGGCACCCCTGTGAGGGAATGACCACATGAATATTATTTTGTGTAAAACACTCATGTAACGGGACATTTTTCATTGCTATATGTATTTATTTTCAGTTTCTTTAAGAGGATAGAAAATCCATGTAACAGGGATTCATTTTATGTTAGAAAGCAGTGAGGGCGGAACTTTGGTGCTTGCTCCGGGGTTTCGGGGAGCAGTAAGTGGAGCCCACCTTCCGCTGCTTCCTCAGACACGTTCTGGAGGAAAGCAGAGACGCATCGTGTCTTCCTTACTCTGCTCTTCACCTGCTTTTACAGGTCGGTACACGGTGCTCGCACCGAAAATGTTGTTTATTGTCACCATGGTTACCCACGTTAATGTGAATGGGAGAGTTAAGGCGGTCCGCCAAAGTTATTTATATGTAAACACGGGAGAAAACCAGAGGAGTGTCCCGCGCGACCGCACCGCGAGCCCGCTCGTTAGGTGGAGCGCTCGTGAAGCAGAGTCAGTGCGCTCCTATGCTCTGTGCAAACGTGTTGTAATGCTCCAATCAAATCAGTTCTGTGAGATGTGAATGTTAATAGTTCTGTTAAAGTGACTGAGTAGATTAGCTAGTGTAACACAAGCACTCTGAGCAACTCTGTGTAGCTAACAGAGGCATTCATGGGTTGATTCAACAAGCTGTGTTTCATGATGCACTAAATAGTGATTTTGCCAGTAAATTACTGGAGGGAACAAATGTAATGTATTTACCAATGCTGTTATTGAATAGAACTGTTTAGCCAGTAAGACACTGCAGAAGACAATGTGATGTGTTTATTGATATGATAAAAGGATGTAGCTGTTATGGAAAGAAGTGTGAACTTGAGAAACTGAACCAGTTAAAAAGAGTATATTTCACTGATGTTGTGAAATAAGTAAATGTAATTGATGTGAATGAGGAACCAGCTGAACAGTATATTGAAAGCTCATGTTTAGTGTTTTATAGCATTTATTTGTGTGAAATAAATCAGACTCAGACACGTTGTGGAGGAAAGCAGAGACGCATCGTGTCTTCCTTACTCTGCTCTTCACCTGCTTTTACAGGTAACATATTTGTCATCGAGGTCTTCATCCTTGGGACCCGTAACATAGTAACTTCTTCATTGTTATACTTCTATAGTTTTCCCATTTTGTGAGCTGTGGATGTGGAAAGTGTCTCAGTGACACATCCACATGAAAACGGCGTTACCTTCGTTCATTTGCACGTCAAATGAACGAGCTGTTTGGACTTTAACGTCACAGCTGATGCTTCGATACTCGAACTCAAGAGTTCAGCTTCCACTCAGAGGTACAAGTACACACAGCAAAGATAAACGTGTACACAAGGTGGAACCCACAAGTGCACAGCTCCAACCAGAGATGGGCAGTAATCCGATTACTTTTTTCAAGAAACGAGTAAAGTGAGGGATTACTATTGCAAAAAAGGTAATTAGATTACTGTTACTTTGCCGTAAGCACGCTGCGTTACTGCGTTACTAAAACCGCAGCTGTGTGCAGATGAACAATGGATAATCTATCGAGTGTGGAGAGAGTGTGAGCGTGCAGCGTTTAAAGCGTGGAAGCACTGACCTTACTTTGAGTTTGACTCTGTAAAAAGTGACAAAAACATTAGCATCCGCTGTTCACTGCGTGGGAAGACAACATGCTCACTCACTATGTGTTAATGGGCACGCTTATTTATAACTTTGATAAAATGTCATAAAAATAATTCCATGCCAGCTCACCATTGGTGATCAGGTAGTTTCTGTTCCAGTTCCAGTCCCATAAATCATGAAGCTTGCTGCCAGAAAAGCTTCAAATCTCCTTTGAAAGCTGTTTGTGGTCTTGATTGTGGGAGCTTCAGTTGTCTGACTCCAGCTGCCACACAGTGCTCACTGATATCATTTGCAAAAACCCCAGTGTGACAATATTTATCAGTGAAGCAGAAATCAGGAAGTGACGACTTTTCTTTGAACATTTGCTAAGGCTAAGCTGTGCTTTCTACCACAGTTGGGAATTTCCTGGTTTACAACAAATTATTGTGTCAACACCGCATAAGATTTCAAACTACAGGAAAATCACTGGAGTTATAAGAGGCAGACAACGACACACACACCACATGCATGCTGTTGCTATTTATTGTGGATTAACCTGTCAAAGGCAAGAACAAAATAATTCTGCCTCAAATACAGGAAATCATAGCTTTCCTGTATTTCCTCCATTGTTGGCATGCTGGTTAGTGCTGTTGCTCCACAGTAAGAAGGTCCTGGGCTAAATTATCCATGAATGTAAACGGCTGTGTGTTTCTATCTGATAGACTGGTGAGCTGTCCAGGGTGTACCCTGCCTGGTAACCTATCACTTCAGGGTTATTTCCCAGCCCTGCTGCAACCAGGATAGAGATAGGAGGATGGTAGTTGTTGTAGACCCATTCAATTTCAATTGAAGGATTAAAATGTTCCAGGAGCTCAACTTACTCCATCTGAACATGTTTCAATCGTGTTTTATGAACACAACATGCAGGTTTACTGAATATGAAAAGGTTGTGTTGATTTAACTCAGTTGTTTAAGTTTCTGCCAAAGCAAAACCTTTGTGTGCAACCAGTGTCCACTATTGAATCAAGTCAATCCAACATGTTTTTGTCAGTGCAAAAGGAGTTACGGTGCCTGTATTCCTGCACAATATTGTCCCGGGAGGGAGGAAAACTTTCTGGTGAAGTTTTGGTTGATTTTTGGGTTTTGCTTGACACTAGGTTGATTTTATCAGTGAGGTTTGGATTGTTTTCTTTCTCTAAGAGAGAGAAAGATGGTTTTATGCTTGGACATGTTTGCAATGGGCCCCAGTATTTGTTACTTTATTAGTATTTTATTGGTTGCGTTTGTTTGTGCTTTTGTTACAGTGCACTGAGATAAGAACATCTGAGAGGTATGATCCACCGGTGGTGATATTTTGGTATTTTGTGAGTTCCCGATTTAACAAATCAGCTCTTTAATCCAGACCTGAGAGGTTGAACTTTAAAGCGCTATAAAATATTCTTACTGGAAACAGTGGCAAAGTGTTTTTCTCCATGATTATAATGGGCTTGGGAAAAATTCACTTATATGTGACATTGATCACATGAGAAGTCCTGAGCCTAAAAGGATTGCAGCGAGTCAATCCAGTCCAAAAACAAGGAACTGTTTTCCTTTAAAATGATGACGTCATCTTGCTGGTGATGGAGGCTCGAATAGGCTGCGTGTGAGACTCCATTATCAGCAACATCTGGTATGAATGTGTGTGGATGTATGCATGTGACTGGGCTGTGACGGACTGACGACTAAAAGTTTAACTGACTTGATACTGAGACAAAAACAGTGCCGACTTTAGGATTAGTGAATGTCCACAACAATTCACCCAGCCTGTAGAAGAAGGGTGGAGGTTTTGTCTTGCTTTGTTTGTGCAGGAGCAGAAGGATGACAGAGACTAAAGGGGGAGGCTGTAGCTTCACATGAGTGTGAGCTGTAGACTGAACCCTTTGGTTGCTAATGTTGAGTCACTGATGTTTGCATTAAGAAAATTGTGTTTTATTAGCTGTGTTTTAACCCTTTAGAGCCGATCGGAGCGGACACGCTCTGTTTTGCGTAACTATTTTTAAATCCCAGTAGCACTGCAACCACGTAAGCTAGCACAAAAAAAAATTTTTGCATATGAAACCGGAGGAGTTGTACTTACATCTCATGCCAGCTTGTCCTAGGTCACGGTTTCCTTCCACATAAAGCTTTGCAAAAACTGCATAAAAAGCGCTTGCAGGAACAAAAACATAATATTCCAGAAACACGCTTTGCCAATCCGATCAGCTCTTCATAACACTTCCTACGTTGGAATAGACGTCAGCGCGAACTTTTGCATTTCCGCCATTACCTGCCCGAAACCGGAAGTAACGTCATTTTCGCGGAAATGTAGTCTTTTTTTATGATCAGGGCCTCAGGGCATATACTGGTCTTTTTAAAAGTTATCTTTGACTTTATGCCTTTCTGTGTCGTTTCTGGGATGCTTAGGACTCATATTGCACTGCTGGAAATAGTTTATTTTGATGCATATGCTGCTTTTTTGCAAATTTGCACTATAATATTTATTTTCGTTTTTCTTGCAGTGTATAAAAATTGGTGTATTTCAAAAATAAAATTATGAAGACACTCAAAATAAATTTCCTGTGGTGGGAAACTATTTTGTGCAACTTTTTTGTATTTACAGTTTTGAGGGATAAGCCTCTTAAATTTCTCTAACTACAAATATATGTTAAAAAAAGCAAAAACGATTTTCAATTTTTTTGTAGTTTATTGCACTTTTTTGCAATTTATGTAATTACTATGTACTTAATACATACATATTATTAAAATCTGGGCTATAATGTTTGTATTGATGTATAGCAACTTGAAATGCTCCCAAAAATGGCTCCACAGCATGTAAACATATAATATAAGCTCTGGCGGACTTGGTTCTATGGTAGGTCTTAAAGGGTTAATTAAGGTATCACATTATATTGTTGGGAATGTTAAATGCTAAAGTGAAGAAAAGCTTTGATTTCACTCATGACTGAACATGTTATTATTAACCATAGCAGGCCACTGTAAAGAGTCAATTAACTGTTATAGAGGAAAAAAAGGCCAAAAACTCTGTTAATACCTATGAATAACAGGCAATGATAGACTTGTCACATTCAAAATAGAGATATGTAATAACAAACACGGGTCCGTGTCATTTAGGTTCTCCATTGAAATAGTCAATCATTTAGAAAAGTAGAATATATATATATATATATATATATATATATATGTCTCAACGTTGTTTCTCAATAATATTAAAAACCTAAAAACTATTGTTGTGGAAGATAGAAGTCACTGTGACAGCCCTCTGACTGTGGAGGACGTTTGTAATCCTATTTCTGCACTTAAGGCCAACAAATCTCCCGGCACAGATGGTTTAACTGCAGAGTTTTATGAATCATTTTCTAATCTCCTGGCTCCGTTCTTACTGCAGCTTTTCATAGGAAGTGTAGAGAATAACATCCTCCCTCCTACTCTTACTCAGGGTCTCATAACACTTATTCCAAAGCCAAACAAAGACTTACATCTTATTGATAATTGGAGACCCATCTGTCTGCTCAATGATGACTATGAGATTATGGCTTTAGTACTTGCTAACAGAATGAAAGAGTTCTTGGACACAATTATCGATGAGACACAATCAGGCTTTATGAGAAACAGACACCTTTCTAAGAACATGAGACTGGTTTTAGATCTACTTGATTACTCTGATTTGGTATCTGACTATAGCTTCATTCTCTTCCTGGATTTTTAAAAGGCTTTTGATACAATTGAACATCAATTTATTTTCCACTCTTTGGAAAAATTTGGCATTTTTCTGTAAAGCTATCAAAACCTTGTACACGAATGGCAATAGCTCAATTAAAATGATTAAGACTCCACCCCGAGATTTGACCTGTTATACAAGGAATCAGCACAGCTGATAAGGAGCTCATCATCAGCCAGCTAGCTGATGACACCACACTCTTCTTGAAGAATGCAAATCAAATCCGTCCAGCCCTTAGTGTTATTAGTGATTTCTCTGAGGCATGTTAATACTTTTAGCTATTTTATATCCATAAATGTAAGTTTATTAATAAAACACCATATTTCTGCCTTTTTATAAGGATATGAATTGTACATACAATCAATTTCAGACTCAACCAACAAAAAGCCTCTCAGAACAATATTTATATTGTAACAGTTGCTATTGTAATGCAGTGTATCACCACATGGCGGCGCCTCCTGTCTCACGACTGGTGTCACCCCCTTTTTGTTCTTCTTCGCACTCCTCCTGTAATGGATGCTCCCGTGTGTACGCGGACTAGTGTGCTCTTTAGTAATGTGTGGTAGAGGTAGCACTTTTATTTTTGATATTGTAAATAAATGAGTACTTTTTGGAAAGTCAGAAGCTGTTGCTCATTCGCTATCCACCTGCACACCTCCGCAGCTGGCTTCATCTCCACTGCACGTTACAACTGGCGCCCGAACTTTTTCCCCTTGGACTTCAGACAATTTTTGCATCCCGCCGAGGATTCTTCTCTTCTAGCACGTGAACTGTCTCGGAGATCCCCCCAGTTTTGCGGACGCTCGGACGTTTTCTCCAGCCATGGCCGCAGCCTCAGCTCAGGTGGGACCCGACTAATTTCTGGATACCGTGGTGTGCCGCTGCTCCGCTTGGGAGAAAGAAAAAGAGAGAGTATAACGGCTCAGTATAACGAAACGACTTAAAACTAATCTTCCATTGAGCTCTAGTGTTGCAGACATGCTATTGTAATAACATGGTTCTGATCACTCCAGTCTAATTTCAGTTGTTGGGCGAAATTTTATATGTGGTTTTTCTAAATTTAATCTTGAACGCATTTTTGCAGTTTTGTCTTTCTAGTCTGACCTAACTGACTCTTTTACTGCTATATCAATAACTGCGCTGTGCCCTGGAGCGGCTTAATTTTTTTGAAATCGCAATGGCACACTGCCCAGACGACTCTGACTCAGACATGGAACTTACCTCGTTACCTATGTGCCAGATAGTTGAAAATGTGACTCCTAGCCTTAGCCAACAAGTGGTGGAGTTAAGAACTGAGGTGAATAAGCTTAGTGATTGTTTACGTGACTCACTGAACATACAGCAGAGTTTACGAAGGCAGTGGGACCAACTCACAACGGGGAACTCTCCCCCTCCTGCAGTCCCACAGTCTCCTGTTTTCCCAATGGCCACATCGACACCTCATGTTCATGTGATGGACAAAACTGAACCCACCAACAGTACCAATCCGTTCCTGCCCAGCAACCCATTTCAACCTACAAATCCTTTCCTCCCATCTCACTCACTTGAACTCAGTAGCACTTCCAGAGTGATTGCGGCAGCTTTACATCACGCAAAGCTGGAGCCTCCTGTGTATGCTGGGGACGGAAAAGTGCAACCTGAGGACTGGTTAAATGCAGTTGGCACATACAAAGCCTCATTGAACCTAACTGATGGGCAATTGCTAAACGAACTGCCACACCTTCTTGCAAAAGAGCCCGGGAAATGGTTCAAGGCACTGAGCTCCCACATCACATCATGGGCTCAATTCTGTCAACTGTTTAAGACAGTTTTTCTGCCCTCCGACAACCAAGAACGCATCCTGAGAGGAATTTTGGATCGTGTTCAGGCTCAGGACGAGCCGCTCCCAACCTTTGTCGCCCACATGTTGAGTGAGTTTGACAAACTGAAGAGCCCCCCACCTGAAAAAGACAGAATTGACCTAATTAGTAAACATGCTCTCGAAAAATACAGAGTTGCCCTGTATGGCGCTAATGTCACTTCTGTAATGGACCTGCTGCTACGCGCTCATGAGCTTCACTCAGTGCTTGGACCACAAAGACCACAGCCTGCTTTATGTAGCAAAGACAACTATAAGCCTGAACCTTACTGCTTCAAATGCTCTCAGCCAGGGTTCACTACACGCACCTGCCCAAACTGTAACACCCAACCTCATTTGCCACAACGAGCCTCGAACACCGCTAGGCATGGCCCAGTCCAGCCATTGCCAGCACCTGGCCCCTCTGACCCTGGCCATGAAAAGGTGGAATTAAGCAGCACCACATCCCAGCCACAATACAGGCAGTCGGGAAACTACGGGGGGGGGGAGGACATTTCACAGAGGCCAACCTTCCCCCAGTTACTAACGGAGCCTCACACGCCCGATTCACTACAGGGTGGACACAGTCTTGGACACTTGGAAGACAATTTTTCACAAGTCCACTGGAATACCCCACTAAGAACGAAAATGAACTTCAATGCTTCATCTGTGGATGCTACCCTCGACACGGGTGCTTCCCTCTCGGCTGTACGAACAGATCTCATTCAAGTAAATGACTCTTACCCTAGAAACACAAGTGAGTGGAATGGTCCTGCACTTAACCTCGCCAATAATGCTCCCTGTATCCCTGTTGGTGTTATTTGGCTCAATATTGGATTCATGAACAAGAACTTTTACCAGCGTTTTGCCATAATACCAGATTTGTCCTCTCCTTTCATTCTGGGAATGGATTTTATGGCAAAAGCTTCTGTTTCTATTCACATTCCCACTAGAACAGTCTACATTGAGGACATCCCCTGCCCACTCGCAGACAATGAAGAGGACCTTCAAAATGATTACTCACATTCACCTGGAACACTGATGTCTTTGGACTTGGTTCGCTCAGACTTAACAGCCAAACTGTCTGAAGCAAGTCTCTCAGAGAACAACAAGGATGCTTTACTAAATCTGCTCAGCAAGTTTAGCTCCTTGTTTGATGGTCAACTTGGTCGAACGGCTCTCACTGAGCACGCCATAGAGACTGGCAATGCAACACCTGTCAATCTCCCACCCTATCGCACGTCACCTGCTAAGAAACGTGTGATTGAAGAACAAGTGCAACAAATGTTGAAGGACAACATCATTGAACCTTCCACAAGCCCTTGGGCAGCTCCTGTAGTCATTGTAAATAGAGCGGCCACGGAACCAAGGTTTTGTGTGGACTTTCGAGGGCTCAACTAAGTTACCCGAAAAGACTCTTATCCCCTGCCTCGTGTAGATGAGTCTTTGGACTTTCTGGCAAGAGGAAAGTTTGTCTCGACATTGGACTTAGCGCGAGGCTATTGGCAGGTTGCTGTAGCAGAGGACTCGAAGCCTAAAACTGCCTTCATCATTTGCGGTCTCTTCCAGTTTCGGGTGCTGCCCTTTGGGCTCTGCAACGCACCTGAAACTTTTCAGAGACTCATGAACTCTGTGCTTGCTGGCCTCATTTACAAAACGTGCGCAGTCTACCTGGATGACATTGTTATCGCCTCACCTACCTTTGAACAGCACATAGTGGATCTTGAGGAGGTGCTGGGCAGACTCCAGGCTGCTGGCTTGTCATTGAAGCTCAAAAAGTGCCAATTCTGCCTCGATGAATTCACCTTTCTCGGGTACCGCATCACATCATCAAGTGTTAAGCCCGATCCGGACAAAGTAAAGGCGGTTAAGGAGTTTGAAAACCCAAACCTTAGTGAAACACGTCCGTCAGTTCCTTGGCTTGACTGGCTATTATCGACGCTTCATTCAGAATTATGCCCGCCATGCCGAACCTCTTCACGCCATCACCAGAAAGGACAATGCTTTCCACTGGGACGACAGCTGTCGAAGGGCCATGGACACTTTGAAGGATCATGTCACATCAGCCCCGATCCTGTCATTTCCAGACTTCAACCGTCCCTTTTCCATTCACGCCGATGCATGTGACATTGGTCTTGGGGCAGTGTTGATGCAAAAGGGTGACAAGGGTCGTGAGTACGTTGTGGCTTTTGCTAGTCGCTCCCTTCACAAAGCTGAACTCCCCTACTGCACTTCAGAGAAGGAGTGCCTCGCTGTGATATGGGCTCTGGAACACTTCCGCCCATATGTTGAAGGTGTTCATGTTACTATCTTCACTGACCACAACAGTCTCAGGTGGCTCATGTCTCGTCAAAACCCAACGGGCCGACTCGCCCGCTGGTCACTTCGTTTGCAGGACTTTGATTTCACAATAGTGCACAAACCTGGTGCACAGAACAAAGTTCCCGACGCACTGTCATGCAACCCTTTGCCTCTGACCTGTGACGGGCCGACTGATCTTTTACCAGATCATGCTATTATGGGCAGCCTGAACATTCGTACTCTGTCCCCCGTCATTCTGGCTGACCGTTCACAATTGAGACCGCTGCAGTTAGACGATCATGTCACAGGTCCACTCCTCAGAGACATTGAAGCAGACTCTCTGAACAGCTCGGACAATGCCACCTTGTTACAGTATGTTGTGTATGACTCTCTTTTGTATCACAGAGAACCCAAGTCCACATGTGCTTTGCACCCTTTGAAAGAGCTGAAACTGTTTGCCCCTACTTCCATGAGAGGCACCTTGCTGGACTATTACCATGACCACCCCACAGCAGGTCACTTGGGTGTTTCTAAGACATTGGCTAGACTGCGTTTTAGGTTTTTCTGGCCCAAAATGGCAGCTGATGTGAAACGCTATGTGATTTCATGCTCAGTGTGCCAACTCACCAAGCCAAGTCAGAAAAAAGCAGCCGGTCTTATGGTTCCCATTGTCCCCCAGAAACCCTGGGAGTATGTGGGTGTGGATTTTGTTGGGCCACTTCCCCGCACCCCCACTGGTAATGCTTATTTGATCGTGTTTGTTGACTATTTGACTAAATGGGTTGAAGCCAGTGCTGTCAAAGAAGCTACATCTAAGGTAGCAGCTGGTAAATTCGTCACTGACATTTTTGCTAAGCATGGTACACCCACTTACCTCATTTCTGACAGAGGGTCTCCTTTTGTGAGTGAGCTTTTTGAACATGTTGTTTCTTTTTTTTTTTTTTTTTTTTTTTTTTTTCTTTGGCCTGTCCCGTTTGGCTCTTTTGCCATCAGAATTGTTGTCTAAAGGCAAAGAAAGATGCCCAACGGATTTACTTTACCAAACTGACCATCCCAGCCTTGCCGTAATGGTCCATTTGATTCACCTTTTATTGTTTATTTTATTTTCACTTACTGAATACGGGACAGACTTGACTGGGGGAAAGAAGGGGAGAAAGAAAGAGGGAAAGAGAAACAGCTGAGAAGAGGGACGGGGGAGAAGGGCAAAAGACAAAAACCAACAGAACGGGCAGAGAAAAAAAATGCATATATCAATCACCTGGATCACCTGCTGAGAAAGAAAAAAGAAAGCAAGCAGAAGAGAACAAGAGTAATAGAATAAACAACATCACAATGATATATGGGAATATGACAGTAAATACTAAATGTTAAACATTATTGTGCAGCACATAAGATCAACAGAACACAGTGTGCTTTGAGGTAGGAGCCAAAAAGGGTGTAGTTTGTGGGTGTGATCACCCGTGTGTACACCTGTGAGCATGGACGCGCTTGTTTTTTGTTTTTTTAAAAGGTTCCTTCATGTAATAATCTGCTAGAGGGTGTGGGGGGGCCACAGCCCCGTCCTCCAGGGCGTGAAGCAGGTGTGGAGGAGATCAAAACTCCAGACATCCAGAGGCCCCCAGAACACAAGAGACCAAGGAAGACCAACAGAGGGGCAGCTGCGCCACTGTCCCGGAAAGAGCTGAGGAGAGTCCCAGATGAGGGCTCACTCAGCAGCCGCGGAGCAGAAGCCAGGGGGAGTTGCAGTGACGCGCCCGTGAGCTCCGCCGGCAGCCAGCTGCGCCTGAGTGACCGAGCCCCAGGCCGAGAGGCCGGGGGCACCCCACCTCCGAAGTGGCCCGAGCGAGCCCCAGGCTCCAGGCCCCGATAAGCGGCCGCCAAGGAGTGAGCCGGTGTGTACCTGGACGCCCATCCCCGGACACAAAGAACCACCAACGCACCGATGTCTGAGGGGGTCCGCCACTGGCAGGGGAAGTGGTGGTGGGGAAGAGTCTCTGGTTGGCTGGAGCGGCATCTAATAACCAACTCGCAAAACAAAATAAAAACAACACAACAAACAGATATTATGATACAGACTTATAATCTGCACCGATGTTTTTTCTAAATTCTATAAAGTGAGCGCGAGAGCCCTCGGTGCGCCTGCGCGCTGCTGAAGTCAAAGTAAACTTTATTGTCATCTCCGCTACAGACAGTCCAGCATATAGAGAGACAAGACGACGAGGCTGCAGTTACAGCGGTGCAAGTAAACAAACAATAAATATAAGAAGAGTAAGAAAATAAATCTACACTTTAGGACTCGGGGTAAAGGATCAATAACAATTTAATTTATAATTTACAGTTTGATGATTTAAAGTCTCACACAACCCGTCAAAAGGGGCGGGGCCGGCTGCTTCCAAGTAGAGCACATTTCATTTATAATGATGTAAATCCAAGCCCATCATGGATTCACGATCTGAATCCTGGGTTGTGTGAAATCCCAGAAATCAACCTTAGACAAAGTGAATCTGTGAACTAAGGTGTAGGTCTGTTAGGTTAATTGTGCTGATCCTCGGGTTGGGGGATTTGTGTTTGTACTGGAGCGCAAAATTCAAACCAATGTTAGTTAATGTTAGGGCTGCACGATTTTGCATAAAATGAGAATCACGATTTTTTGGCTTAGAATTGAGATCATGATTCTCTCATAACAATAAATAAACATAAAACAACAAATGTCTCACGTTTTGTTGTTGCAGCAAAATGTTGTCCTGCTTGAAATTCCGTCTCCACCGTTGCTCGACGCTGCGTGTACAGAGCAGGTAGTGCAACAATAGAAAAATAGTTGCTGCACAGCACTTTGTAGCAGTTTTCCAACATGTCCTCCACCCGTGATGTCAGTGGTGGGACCCCAGTCACAGCACTCAGCACCACCTCCTTTAAATGGATTTTATAGCAGTTCCTCCCGTTACTCGGTGCAACGCTTCTTAAATGTGTTTTTGCAGGATAAAACACAGCAGGTGGTGTAGAGAGGACGTCAGCTGACGGAGCAGAGGGAGGCAGACTGTGGATAAATGACAGAGTGAGAGGAGAGCAACCATGACAGAAGCACAGGTGTGGCAGATAGAAGTGGCTTTATAGACACTTATTGTCAGTCCTCGTGCATGCTGTGGAAATAAGTGTCTGTGTCATGAGGTGACATGTGAGCTTATCTTTGGTCAATAAAGCTGAACGACCAGTTTTCACTTTGCTTGTTACGCTTGTTTAGTGACGTCTGGGTTTCTGTGGAGCCCGAATTTTGATGAGTTCTGGTGAAATCATCTGAGATCATCTGAGCATCGGTGAAGAGTCAGCAGAGAAAGTGTGGGACAGAAGTTTGCTTTGGACACATGGACTGAAATCAAAAAGTAACAAACAGGATTTCCAATGGACAGTATGGAGAAGTGAAAGTACACAAAGGCTGTGCTGGAACACGTGTGTTACACTTTTTGACAGCTGAGAACAAAACACAATATTTTGCATCATCTCTGCAGTGTCTCTTCTTTCCTCTGCTGTTGTGCTTTTAGCTCCAAACTGTTTCAAATGGTTTGTCAGCAAGCTGACCTCTGACCTCTGCAGTACTAACTCCTGACCCGTACAAAGAGCGGGCGTTTCTGACCTTTGACCTGCAGCTGTATGTCTCTCAGTCTCAGTTCTTCTCTCCGTCACTGATGGAGCAGGTGTAGTTGCTGCTGACAGTCAGTCGTTTGTTTTCTCAGAGTGAGGCTGAAGTCTGAACTGTTCAGAGCATCAGGTCTCATCAACGTGCGCTGCTGTAACGCCGCTTTGTCCTCTGAGATCACCAGGTATGAAACCTGAGTGCTGACAGAGCAGCATGTTCCCCCTCATTCACCTCCACCACCACAGCCAAGGCATGCTGGGAAACTGAGGACACACAGACGGAGAACTGAAGTGTCTGCTGTGTGTTCATCTCAGAGTCCTCACAGGTGACACATTAGCTCCAGAACACCAAGCCAGGTGTTTGAAGCCTGACAGGGATTCTTCCCATCCAGAGGGAGGATTTAGCTGCACAACAATGAACATTAGTGTGTAGTTTAGAAACACAGACTGTGCCTGCACTGCATCTAGTGAAGAAAAGTGTTACTGCCAGAGAACCAGGCTCCTTTAAAGCAGCTGATATTAAGGTTGAAAAATCAACAATAAGCTGATGTAATCAACGTTTCACAAAATGGTCAGCAGCTAAAATCTGGAGCCGTTCTTTGGTGGTAATTAACAGTTTGTTCTTGTTAGCTAATTATGTCATTAAAGGTAGCAGCAGAAGCCTTGTGTTGAAAGCCCATTCACTCACACATTCACACAGTATGTGTGTGTCTGTGTTACACTGTGGACATCCCTTCTGTTGGAGCGCCATCTTGTGGCAGGTTTAAGAAATGTTCTTCTTGTAAATCCAAACTGATGCACCTCCATAGCAGACTGTGGAGGCTTTCAGTGACATGAAGACTTGATTTATACTGTCATATTCTCCTGTTACACAAAGCACAGCACGCTGAACATGGATGAACTGAAACTCCCAGCATCTGACTGAGGAAAAGCACAAATCATTCTCACACTGACTCCTGCTTGATTTTAGATTTGCTTTCAAATCCTCACACTTTCATATGAAGCACTAAATGGGCTCCAGACTGTTTATCTCAGCTTCCTGTCAAACACACTGCTGCTCACACCGAGGCTCAGTTTACTCCTCCAGCCTGGCTTAACCTGCTGTCTGTTAAAAACAGTCCCACACTCCTCTGTTTAATCCTTCTGATCAGACTCTTTGATTTTGTATTGTTTTTACCTGAAGTTGTGTTTTTGACATGGTTCTGTCTGTGAAATAAAGCTCACACACACACTGCTACAGTCCTTCATACACTTAGAAACGAAGCTGCTCCTTTCCTCAGTGCTGACACATAAAGAAGAGTTGCTTTTATATCCAACACGTCTCTGTTCCAGAAAACAGCTTCAGCAGCCTCTGAGTCTGAACTTGGAGTTGGTTATAAGCCACAGGCCTGTGTGCACAGCAATGAGGAAATATAATGCAGTAAGTGAAACATGGATGTGTGGAACAGATTATCCCAAAGGTTGATTCTGTTCATCTGGACGTTCTCAGTGAAACATTTGGTCTCTCGGTCAGGTGACTCCTTTAGTCTCAGCTGACTGCAGGTTTCCAAACCTTTGTCACTGGATCACTCACTTCATCTCCAACGTGTCCCTGACACAGACAGCTGGAGCCGTTACAGCAAAATCATTGATCATCGTTTTTAGAACATTAGCTGGTGTTGGTGGGCAGGCTAGCAGTGCTAATTGTTAGCACTAGTTCTGCTGCTCTCCCTTTGTCTCTGTTATTGTTGGTCTTTAGTGAACAATAGAAAGTGTCTTCATGAGACTGTTGCCTAATGTTCAAATGTAGATAACACCACCTGCACCAACCTGTTACACAGCACAACCCTCTGGTGTAGCTTTGCCCATACGGTAAAAAAATATATTTTAAAATACATTTTAAAATATATTTATATATTTAAAATGTATTTTAGCACATATATTTTTTGGCCATTTTTTGTATATTTTGAAATATATTAATAAAATATATTTCAAAATACAATTTAAATGTATTTAAAATCATTCAAAAAAATATAAATTTAACCCTTCATATATTTCTAAGAAAACACATTCACATGTAACATCTGAAAGAAATCTTTATTTGATGTTTAAAACATACATATAGCATATCAATCAAGCAAGGAATATTCATTTTATAAGTTTATTCTCATTACATACTTAAACATTCTAAAAGAAACACACACACATATACATATATGTGTGTGTATATATATATATATATATATACACACATATATGTATATATATATACACACAGTCTCAGTTCCCCCAGCTTTCACGGCAATCCTCAAAGCCCTTCTGGACACGCTGGGAAACCCCTTCCTTACCCCCACTGTAACAAACAAAAGTCACAGTTCTATTACTTTTATCAGAGTTAAAATAAAAATGTGATTTATGTTAGCTGGCTTCATTTAGCAAACAGATATTTCTGTTTATATAGATACAGATATTAATACAGATATATTTTACGCATAATTTTACCTCTTTTTTTTTCCTAGATGGGAAGTCTATCCAGTTCACATTACAGTAATGCTAACACCCCTTTTGGTCGTCTCTCCTTACCTTCCAGCATTCATAAATCTGTTGACCTTCTTTGTCTGAGACCAACCACTACAATGCATCATCACCTATTTGTATTGGTAACTTACTTTACAACCTATTTTAATGGTTGCAAAGTAAGTTACTTGTGGTGTATGCAATTTTAGATACACAGAAAGTCTTCACTTACTATATATGGCTGTCATAGTGTCCTTATCAAGGGCAGTTCTTCACTCTGCGCCGATGCCCGTTTTGCTCTGTCCTCCTATAAAAAGCATGAACATTTGAGTGTTTGACTAGTTTTAGATTTCCAAAAATTTTATATTTGTACAACTAAACATTTGAACTACAATTATATGCTATTGAGCGATACTTTTATGGGTAATTTTTGGTAAAGAAACTGGTGACAGAGTTGTAGGCTTTTTAAAGTACTATTAGCTAACCATTTGAACTGACTTTCAAAGCTGATTACCTTTTAAATTGCTGTGGATCAAAACCTCCAGTGGGAAGGCGGCCATTAGAAGAACACGCACCATTGAACCTGAAAATAACAAAAACAAACAAAAAACAGAACAATATATAAGAGTCCGGTAGGGTAATAAATCTCTTCTGAAGCAATATAGTTATTTTGGGTGAAAAACAAAACATTCCTCTAAAATATATATACTGACATCAGCAATCAACATCATGATTGTAATTATTTCCTTTTTAGTACATCTACTGCTGTTTGCATGTGTCAAGCACTACGACTGTATCTATGCATATAAATTCACCATATATATCCAGCAAAAATGTTTTGTTATAGGAAAACAAACAAAGGCATTCAATCAGAGGTGAGAAATTAATTGGGAATATGAATTATAGGTGAACTATTCTTTACCTACTAGCAATCAAGCTTCTTTAACCAAGAAGCTTGAAATATTTGAATGTAAAATTAAATAAATAAATAAATAATAATAAAAATAACATGATGTAATTAAAATGCACAACTTACATTAAGGAAATCTGCATTTGTATCCACAGGCTAAAAGTAAAACAGTAAATGTGTTAGTAATAGTACAGGTATTTGTAAAAAAAAAAAAAAAAGAGGCAGTAACTGTGACGCTTCTAGTGGGATGCTAAATGCAGAGATTTATATTTACAGTATAATACTGCATGTACGGGTAGCTGTGTTGTGAACTGTAACTGAATATTAGAGAATCTCAGAGAAATTAAATGTATTTATTTTTTGAATTTATCAATCATAAAACTGTGTGTTTTGAAGGCCTGTTACGATAACGACTTTTTGTTGGTCGGTATATTGCCCCATAAACAATTGCGACAAGTTATGTCATTGTCATTTTAAGACCATTTTATGTCTTTGAATGTATAATCATAATATAACACCATAATAATGCAAGATCTACACACTTTCAATTGACAAACCAACATCTAATTCTTAAAGTATTTAGATCATTGAAATTAGGAATCAAAATATTAGATACCTTAAAAACTTGAATAAATAGTAAGTTTTCTAACAAATAGAAAACAATGTTATTTAATGTTATTGTTTTGTTATCATTATATTTTATTTTTGTAAATATAATGGCACATAAATTACATCATCAACAATTATTGAGGTCATGTACATGTACTGTGTGTTAAGTCGATATATCGATTATTGTGATAGGCCTACTGTTTTGGTATCATAACGAGCTTGTCAAACATGCATGACCACTAAACAATGTCTAAGCAGTAGTATTGGTCTGAATGACAACAAACATAACTAGTGTTTTGGAAAATCTGTTAGAAAACAGTTATTTCAATAATTATGATTAGCATGTGACACAGACACCGCATAAAAAACCACAACAACAAATACTTACTTTAGGAGGATGGGGGAGGGCAGCATGAGGTTGAGACTTTGACATCTGTAAGAAACAAATTCATGTATTACAAGCAAGTCACTTAAAAATACATTAATGTGGCAGACTGTTCCCTGTTCAGATGCAGTGTATAAGTACAATCAGGGCTGTCACAACAATGGGGTGGGGCCAAGTGGCTGCAACCCTAGGTACAATGTGCAGGTATATATAATTACATATAATATATGTGAATAAAGCAAGAATCTGTTTAGGTTAGTCACTGTGCTGACTGATGTTTGCTAGGTTTATATGATTGCAAACTGCACAAAAACAACAACAGCAACAACTTTAATGACAATGACAAACAAAATTACTTACATTTATGTAAATCTCACATTAGGAAGATCTGCATTCGATTTCATGGGCTGAAATAAATAGGCAGAAACATTACTGCTAAAAAAATAAAAAACAAAAACTCTAAAAAGCCTAAAAATGACTTAAAAAGCAAGGAAATGTGGAACATTGTAATTAGCGAACATTAATAAAGCATAACTGTTCTTTCTTTCTAACCTTGGTAAGTACTCTGTAGCCAGAAGGAGAGGTAGGATTTCTGTGAAAGCCAAATTAAATGTGAATAGGCTTTGATAGTTATTGAGAAGGCAGAATAATAAGAAAAGGCAAAAGTACGTCACAATATAATTAATTAAGTTACATATTTTGATTACCAAATTATGGAAGCGTGGAGCTGCCACCCAGGCAAAAGAAAAATAGAGCTTCACGTTATGACGTGAAATGTTTATTGTTCTAACATTATGCTTTTCATGTTTGTATAATACAGTGGTTCTTAACCTTGTTGGAGGTACCGAACCCCACCAGTTTCATATGCGCATTCATTGAACCCCTCTTTAGTGAAAAATAAAGTGTGTTTTTTTTTCAAATTAGACGTAGATATGTTTTTTACTGGTGCACAAAATGAGCCGTGCACGTCACAGCGGAGGCTCTGCCGAACCCCTGAGACCAACTCACCGAACCCCTAGGGTTCGATCGAACCCAGGTTAAGAACCACTGGTATAATATAATATCACATTATTATAATATACATAATTGTCACGTTCGCACAATATTGTACGGACGTGATAATTATGTGCATTTTTCGTACAATGTTGTTCAAACATGTTGTTCAAACATGATAGTATATTGTTAGAACGATAAACTTTTCACGTTATAACGTGATATACTTATATTTCTCTTTTGCCTGGGTGGCAGCTCTACGCTTCCGTTCCAAATAAGCGAGAATAAAGTAATATTATATGGGAAAAGGCACCTGCTAGCTTGATGATGGAGGCTTCTTAGACTGGCCACCCGCCTTGGCTTCTTGTCGCCACTCCATGAAATAAAGGTCCGTTTCCTCCATGCCGGCTAATTATTCATCCTCATTAAAATCTCGTATATGTTCAGTTGGCAGAATTGAGAATTTTACATCTTCCAACCACTTAATTAACGCGAACATAATCGGCTTGTTTCTTCCCGTCTCCTGTATCCGGCCGTTCCTCTCGCTGTCAGATTTCGCGCCTCAGAGACGTCGTTATTTTTCAAAAAAAAAAAAAAGAAGAAAGAAAGAAACAGCAACAACTACTAAAGAGAGTTTTTGCACGTTCATTGCACATTTGTGGGAATGTTTAAATATTTAATTTTTATTAATTACTTTTCATTATATCTTTATTTTTTAAACCACCGTGGCAATGCGCATGCGCATACACTCCTGCACGCAAAGGGCTTTGGAGTTGACGTAATGTCGCAATGCATTGTGGGAGCGCAGCACCATCTTGGCAGGTCACGAATCAAAACAAGTTTGCTACAAACCATTCTGAAACGTAGCTCAAAAGAAAATGACGGTATAGAGACAGATTCTGTCCAGATGCAAAGAGACGGTACTTGATTGTTGAAATGTGGACCCGTATGAAATATAGCCGTGGAGTAGAAACCCTGAAGACCAAACCGCTATTGACTTAGCATGATCTACTCTCATACCTTGTCTGTGGAGTCAGAGCATACACGGCGCACCAATTTCGCAATTATAAATCTCTGGAGGCGCACATCCAATTCACCAAGGACTGGGTACAAGATTTGGCTATTTTTAAGCCTCCACGTTGTGATTACGCCGTCATTCAAGCAAAGGTAAGTCAGCTTGAGTACTGCGAGTAAAATGCGTTTGATTCCCCCCAACATTCAAATTAGTGCTAGCAAAAATTCATTCGTGAGGGGGAAATTACAGTGAGAACATGTAGAGGCTCTGTTAGAGGGATAACATAGTGAGTTCAGTGCATTGATGTGACATTGTCCTGAAGGATTTAGTTATTCTTTATGGTTAAAGAAATTGCCCTAATTAATTCATATTTATTATAAATAATCCTAATTACACATCTTGCTTCCTTGTTTGTGTCCTGTGTCACTAAAAATACATTCTGTTTTAGTTTTATACATTGATTAATGACCTGCAGAATCTGCTTGTCATATTAGGTGTCCATAGTTGTCACTTAAAGTCGAACTTTATGTTTTCTCCCTCTTGAAAGTGATTACATCCTTGCATTACATACTTTAGATTCATTTTTTGCTGATAGGTTTCTAAAAAGAAACATGCAGATTTAGAATATAACATGCAGCGTTCTATAGATGGATACATAAAAACACTTTATTTGTTACATTTATGATAAATGGATTTGAAAGTAAATAAAACACATTTGTGTCGGCCTTGGCTCATAGTTCTTGTCTTTAAATGAACTTTGTCTGTGTGTGTTTTAGGTCCTGCACTCTTAAAAACTGAATTGCAGCATTGCAGCCACAGGTCATTGTGAGCATCACAGGGAAGGTTGAAGCCGCCCACTGCAGCTGTATGACTAGAGTCGTGGAGACTTGCAGCCATGTCACTGCTCTTCTGTTTAATGTAGAAGCAACAGTGAGGATCTGTGGCACAAGGACTGTTACAGATGAACCTGCATACTGGGTTTTGCTGGGTAATATGACCAAGATACAGCCAGAGGTTGGCCATAAGATAGACTTCTCCTCTTCAGCTGCCCAAAAAAAAGGTTCTTGATCAAAACATAAACAGACCATTCGTTGTGACAGGTAAAAGAAGCCATCCTCAAAAAAGAAAAGTTCCACCTGCTACTGTGGAGGAGTTGGATCAACTGATGGGACAATATTTTTCCAAGCATAGTTCTGTTCTGAATAACCCATAGTGTTTTAATTTAGGGGGCCATGTAAATACTTTGCATTTACTGAATATGTACTTACTAAATACCACTGTTCAAAAGTTGAATAAAGAAACAAAGAAATGTTTGCCTATTTTGAATTAAAAGCACTTTGTCGAACATCACATCAGTTACAATGTAGAAAAAATGTTATGTATAGTTTACAAATGACAAAATGTTCACATAAAATCATGACAGCATTTGTATAATATCACCCACTACTAGCATTCTGTAATTTACTGTCTCTTTTGAAAACTTATCACTTATCACATGGAGAAACCTTTGGAATGCAAGCATGCTGATCCACACAGGTATGCACACAGGTGTACACATGGGTATTCACAGACGCGGACTACAGCTTTCTTGGCTGCTGCCTCAAAGCACACTGTGCGCTGTCTATCCTGCGTGCTGCACAATATCGTTTATTATTTAGTAACTATTGATATCTACTGCTAGCTAGTTTATTGTGATGGTGCTTTTTTTTCTATTATTATGTTGCTCTTTGTTGTTTGCTGTCTCCTCTGTTTTTTTTTTCTCCATACAGGTGACCCAGGAGTTTTTTTTTTTGTTGTTTGTTTTTTTTTCTCTCTTCCCCCCCTTCTCACCGTCTCTTCTCCCCTTTGGTTTTCTTTCTTTCTCTCCCTCTCTTTCTTTCATTCTTTCCCCCTGTCCTGTCCCACAGTTATGTCTGTCCCGTTTGCAACTGAAAATAAAATAAATTCATAATTATAATAAAGGTCAATCAAATGGACCAATATGGCAAGGCCATGATGATCCACTTGGTAAAATAAATCCGCTTGCCATCTTTCTTGGCCTCAAGACAACAATTCTGATGGCTATAGATCCAAACGGGACAAAAAAAATAAAAAAATAAAGTAGTCTCAGAATAGTGAATTAAACCAACATTTATTGTTGATTTTTTTTTTAACAAGAAAAACATTTTTCAACTGAATAAAAACAATGCCAATAACCAAAATAAATAGAAGCGTACATGAAAACTACACAGTCCTTCACCTTTCTGTCTGATTTTTTTAAGCAAAACAGTTTTTCATTCCACTAAAAACAGGACAAACCCACCAGCATGAACATTAAATAAACTATTACAATTGTAAAACAAAACTCATTTACAAAATGTAATAATTATCAGTGGGTCCCAGGAAATAGAATGTGACATGGGATTTAGATTTCCGTTACCAGGATGGTCGGGTTCAGCGAAGTCTTTATCACCACCTGTCAAAGACACATCATCAATATTCATGTTTGCTCAGGTTATTCACTTGTTCACATCTGTCTGAGATCATTCATACTGTTGTATGGATGTGTGTACAGTATGTATATAATTATCAGCTATGTAAAAGATATTATCATCTCTGTTCTTACCTAGTTGGAAGTCCTCCATTCAAACTCAGAGAGCCGCTGGAGGAAGGTGGTGATCCGAGGGCTGATTCTTGTAACCTTCCTCTTTACGACACGACCTGTCTTGCGGCTTGTACCAAGTTTTGCAGGGCATTTTGTTCCCATGTCTGGATTGATCCTCACAAAGAACCTTTTAACGGAAAAAAGGCTGCTTTAATTTCAAAATTAAAACATACGTTACAGCAATCACCTATATGTTTCTGCAACTGTAAAAAGAGAAGGAGAAAAAAAAAAGAAGAGAAAAAAAAAAAAGAAAACTTATCACTACATAAACAGCACAAGACTTAAAAGTATTTAACAAGAGCATTTTTCCCTGGTTTTACTACCACACTGGGGCACATGTTCACCAAAACGCAGCAAACCTTTGCCATCTTATCCAGGAAGGTCACCTTTTTACCCACACATGGAAGAAGTAATCTGATTGGCATGGTGGTATGTAGCATGTAGTTTGAAGCAGGGATTTCGTAGTGCCCCATGTGTAGTGTTGGAACCCAGTCAGGATTTGTTTCATTCATTTCATAGGCTGGTTTGTTGCAATAATGCCAAATAATTAGCAACTCTATAAATAGAAGGTAGTTCTGCATGTTTGTTCTAAGTTTGTGCTATGATCTCAGAGCGCATTGAAAATAAAATTAACAGGCTATAAATAATAATATGAACTTATTTAGAACTTACCTGAATGAAAATACTGGAGCACACCAACAGATATCTGTGGCTGGTAGAGAACTGAATATCAGCTCGTCTCGCAGCTGCTATCCAGGCTAGACGCCTTCTTTTGGTAACATCCAACACATAAGCTCCCTCATGATGTTTCCAGGTGAGGAAACAATGAAAAGAGAGCCTGTTTTCAAGCTTATTCCTTTGTCGGTAGTGCAATCTAACATTACAACCGACCACACAGCAAGCATTTGTTTGGCCTGCTAATATGGCGCCTTGACCAAAAATCCTGGCTACGCCCCATCCCGTAAGATCACGCTCCAGAGCCCTATTAACGTACGGATCTAGAAAGAAGACGCTGCATTTTTAACTCTGAGGGAGATGGAGAATGAGCCTATTTCCAAAACAGTGGAGTGTGTTCCTTTAAGTACTAAATTGTATATATTGTCAAAAACTAAAGTGTACATAGCAGTTGTTGTATCTTGTTTACTGTATCACTGACAGATAATTTCAAAGTCAATGAACGCTACATTATAGTGAGATATTGTGTAATGTGAAATACTGTAAGCAAATGAATAAACAACCTAATTCGTGATAGACCTTTGACTCTGTTTTGTTTGAATCCAACTGTTTTTTGCAGATGTGCATAAAACATGTTACTTTTAGTATTGTTATCATTATCATCATTATTGCACTAAATATATTTTAAATAAAGGATACTTTGATATACATTCTACTGTAAGGTTGGAAATGTATTTTCTTCACCCTAAAATATGTTTTGAAATGTATTTTGGTTTGAAAGAAATATATTTTCAATTTCAAAAATATATTTTTTTGGAGCATCACAAATACAAAATATATTTACCATATATTTGAAATATATTTTGGCCAGGAAAAATGTATTTTTTTACCGTATGGGTTTGCTGCTGCTGACTTTGAAAATCACACCAAACATGGAATCAAATATATCGACTCAGCTTAGACTACAGAGAAGCTCGGCACTGCTCACAAAACTCAACACAAAAGGCTTTTTAAAGACAACAATCACTTTGACAGACACACAAACACGACTGAGTACAGAGGAGCTGCTGGTTTGAAGCCACCGAAATGTTCAAATGTTTAAACACACTGCAGCGTTGCAGCCGTGATGCATTTGTGCTGCTAAGGCCACACACATCAGCTGCCTTACATTTTAGTACCAGTTCATCTCTGACCATGGCAGCACAGTCTTTCCAGTACAGTGATGTTGGTGGGGACAGTGGGGACTGATTGTTCATTGGCTGTAAGCCGGTCACATGGACGTTTAACTGGTGCTTTGATTGCTCTGTAGTCTGTTGTGCCTGTGAGCTGCTCCTAAAATGAGACCGATTATAATTGTCACCATTCTGTTAATGACTCTTATTATGTGCGCTCTCCTCCACTGTCACACTAAACACATCAAACCTTTATTTTGGTGTAAAGTCAGGATTTATTGGCTCTTCTTAAAAGCGTCATGAAGTGCAAAACTCAGCAAACATTATACAAAAGTAGATTTAGAAGCTGAACTGAAAACATTTAAAGTGACAGTCAGCACAAATCCAGCTGACATCTCCATCCAACCCAAGTCTTCATTTAAAGTCATTATAACTGTGACACACGTTTGTTACAGTATTAATCCTGCCTGATGCTGCAGGGCCAACATCATGAAACAGGCTCAGCATTTATTTCCATTATGAAACTTTATCATTAAAAACAAACCATTGTTCTGCAGTCGTCCCAGGACTGTCGGTCAAACGTTCTCTCCACATGTTTGAGGCTGAGCTCACTTTATCGTCTGCCTGAAGGAGGGAAGCAGATGTTACTAAACATCACAATAAAACATATGAAATGGGTGCACATGAGGAACGTCTGCACTGTTAAAGCCATGCAAACATCTTCACACATGAAGCAGCAACACCTCTCAGTTTAGCAGCAGCTGGTAAAAGCCACAGTGATCCTGGAGCCTCCCTGAAGGACTCGTTCATCAGTAACTGTCAGGAGGACGATTAAACCTGCTGCACACGTCCTGTAGTTACACACTCGGGAGGAAAGACGACGTCCTCGCTCTGCAACATGACCTGTGTTTCATCCAGGACGCTCAAACACAGACTGGTTTCCAAATATTAGACGCACTGGTTCTTCATGCGTTTCTACCTGAGCACTCAGAGTCATTTCTACAACAGGCCTCCTTCACCTGCTGGTGCCTCTGTTTCTGTGTTTGGCTGTTTCCATCAGTGCCTGATGTTTGTGATCTTTGATCTGTTCTGAAGTCTCTCTTTGTAACACAAATGTTGTTTGGCTTCTTTTGCAAACAAGGCAAAAGAACTTTAATGGATTCATTTGCTGATCTTACTTTTCTGATGCAAAGCCGTCCTTTCAACGCTTTAGAAAGAAAACCAAACAATGTTTTTAAAACTTTCCCAAAATGTAAAAGCTATTAAAACCATAAACTTCTGCTCCTTGATCATGTGATTCTTCTTCTAGACTGTCTGTAATTGTTATTGCTGATTGTCAATAAAGTTGTTTTTTATAAGTTATGTTGTAAAGGAAGCTTGTGGCGAGGGAGGAGGGGCGACTAAAAGCAGGTTCATATAGTGGGAAAGTCCTCAGGTCATGTGAGGATATTTACTGATGCGTCAACACTGTCAGATAAAAGAACGGCTGCTGCATTTGTTCTCCCACAAATAAGTTTGGTGATGAGTAAAAGAATTACAGATGATGTGGCAGTTTATACTGGGAGCTGGTAGTGATGTTACTGGCTTGAACTGGGCGGAGGACGCACTAATATGGAGGTATGTGGTTTGCTGGGACTCTAGCAGCGTGCTAGTGAGCACAGGTGATATGTCTTCAGACTCTAGGCAACATATTGTTTTTGATATACTTCATTTACTGTATAGAATCAAACACAGAGGGATAGAAGTGGATTTCTTATGGCTCCCTGTGAATATCGGTGTTGATGCAATGAACAGGACGATAAGTTTAAAAAGGTGCAGCAAGAAGAAGTCGTGCAGGTTTGACTATAAAATACAGTGAAAGTGAGGTGAAGAGTATAATGAAGGTAAAGATGAAGGACGAGTGGCAGGCACACTGGGACAGAGACGGGAAAGGCAGATATTATTATACAGAAAACAGTCGTGTAGAAGAAGCTGCAGCAGAGACCAGGATGGAATCTGGAGAGTCAGAGTTGGTCACACAGGCTTGAATAGCACACTTAAAAAGGTAAACATGACACAGGAAGTGTGACTTCTGTGGACCAGAGGAGACGTTTGACGGGTTGTTAGCGTCGTCAGGATGCTGGATGGAAACGCTGTGCCTGATAGGATGATTACAGGCTGGACTTTGTCTTCCTGTTACAGATGGATCCAGGCCCTGGATGACTGCTGGACACACATGACCCACACTAGGCTGCCTTCATCCATCCTTTCCTCCTTCACTGAGACTCAGAGTCAGCATGTATGTATTTATCAGTGATTTGAATCCTTTCATTACAGAGTGAAGTTAAAGTAGACGTGTGAACACACTAATAAACACAAAGGGACACAACTACTACTCCATGATGGAAAGCTGAAGTATTACACAGCTTTATGAACCTCCTGTTATCCTGGTAGACGAGTACAGCAATAAATCTTTTACTTGGACATCTTCTGGCTCCAATAAGCTTTGAAATGTGACCATGAAGTTAGAGACACACTGACTGAAACCCACAGCTGTGACTGTGGATCACATCCACACACAGTGTAGCTGCTGTCTCTGCGTGAGCCTTTGCACTGCTGCTCGCAGCACCGTTATATCACTCAGCGCTCGCTGCTGTTATTGAATCCACTTTTTACTGTCCGTGCAATCAAGCTCCTCTGCAGAGCTAGAAAATATCTTCGAACCAGTTTATGTGTTAGGGGATCCTTTGCAGCTGTGACTGTTGCCTCTGTTTTTGTCCTTTGGTTCCTGGGAGCCTTTTACATTTCCATCAGCAACAAATATCTGAACAGGCTTTATTGTAGGAAATACAGGATTAAATAGTTGTCATTATTTATTAGATGTTGTTAAAGATGATCCGATGCTTGTTTAGTTTAATGCTGTGGCTTCAGTCAGCATCACTGTGCTGTATAGTTTTATTTTTCTGATCCTTCTGTTAAAGTTGCTGAATAAAAGCTGGTTGGTCTGCACCTCACCTCTGCCTCGAGCCTCCTTCTTTAAAGCAGCAGAGGCTCTTCATTCAGGTATCACAGCTCGAGTTGTTCTGCAGGAGACCCAGAGTACTGTCCTTGGTCCATAATGACATTAATCCTCAAAAATAGTTCTGGCATAATAATTGTGCACACAGTGTAAAACTGAAGAAGCTTCTCAGATGAAATGTCTTCAAGAAACTTAAAAAAGTCCAGACACTTTTGTTTCTGAGCTTCTTAATTCAATTCAATTTTATTTATATAAATCACAACAACAGTCGCCTCAAGGCGCTTTATATTGTACAGTAGATCGCACAATCATAGATACAGAGAAAAACCCAACAATCATATGACCCCCTATGAGCAGCACTTTGGCGACAGTGGGAAGGAAAAACTCCCTTTTAACAGGAAGAAACCTCCGGCAGAACCAGGCTCAGGGAGGGGCGGGGCCATCTGCTGTGATTGGTTGGGGTGAGAGAAGGAAGACAGGACAAAGACATGCTGTGGAAGAGAGACAGAGGTTAATAACAGATATGATTCGATGCAGAGAGGTCTGTTAACACATAGTGAGTGAGAAAGGTGAATCCACACATCACTCGGCTGGAGGAAGCTGGGTTTCCACACCGTCCTGGACATAAATACAGACCTGCCTGCTGTCATAGACCCCAGGACTCACATGTTACTTATAAGTGACTCATATGTATGCATGTATATATTGTGTATATTGTGCTATTTCTTACTTAGTGTGTTGTGTCTTTGTTCCTGTTTGTGCTGCAGCACTGTAACCTAAATAATTTCCCCTGGGGATCAAAAAAGTATTCTGATTGTGATTAAATGAAAGCAGTCAGAGCAGAGGACGGTGATGTAAGGAATGGGATTTTAATCAGCCAGTCTCCTTTAACTCTCAGCATCACAAAGTAATGTGGTAACATCTGGACTGATGTGTTTACTGTCAGCTAGTTTAAATGCTGTAGGCTGCAGCCGTTGCTCTAACACTATAACTGTAACAGGGCTCAGTGCTGCTTCTAACAGTCTGAGCTGCTTCAGGCTTTATTTGTGAGGAGCACAGCAGCTTACAAACACGTGGCTGGGCCTGGACCCAAAGGAGTGTTTGTTAAAGCCTGCAGTGAATCCAGCAGCAGAATGATGGAAATGCAACACAGCAATGATGAAGAGGAGCAGAATTAAAGCCAAAGTCCAGTTCATACAGTTAGGTCCATAAATCAAATAAGGGAAAATAAAATGTTGTTGGATGCACCTGTCTGCTCCCTTAATGCTCTCTGGTCGCTATGGTAACGCATAAACATTTCTTTCAAAATAAGACACACGACTACAACACGGGAAAAGACCCAGGGAAACGAAGTTAACGATAAAAACCCTGAAAACCATTGTTGGATTTATATTTTATCATTGTCATTGTTATTGGGGAATATCTAACCATATATGCTCAGAGGTGTAGAACCAATTGTGTAATGATAGTAGTCTTTAAAGACTTTGTGTGACTCCAGAGTGTTCTGGCATTCACACCCACGTCCTGGGATCATGGGAGAGGTGCTACCTTCTTATTGTTTTGTGGTAGGATGTCTGTTTTAGTCTAAGTGCCTTTTGTTTAGATGAACTGCTGGACTTCCAGACCAGCAGGTTTAGGGAAGTCGTTTATGGGGTCACACTCTGACTCCACACACACACACACACACACACACACACACACACACACACACACACACACACACACACACACACACACACACACCTACATAACATACAGACTGGTACCTTTGTTCACGTGTATGTTAATGAACCTATGTATATTCATGTAACCTCAATAAAAGAGCAGTGTTACGAGGGAACGGACGAGAGCGACTGTGGTCAAGCGAAGGAACGGCATTGGTCCAGTTCTCTCCCGTGCACGAGAAACATAAAGAACTACTCGTGTCTTGCTTTGCTGTGTAGCTGGATTGAACGATCCAGCGAACAGGTTTATGCTACAAACCTATCAACCATCAATTTCACACCGAGCCTCGACTCTCACGGCCCGGTACCAAACGACTCACGGACCGGTCCGTGACCCGGGGGTTGGGAATCGCTGAGTTAACGCATGAGTAGTTCAGGGCTGCACGTCATTTTCATTGTTAATATCTTTGTGAAAAGCACATTGATGTGAAAATCTTCATGAGAGTCAGAGGCCCTACAACACGATTAAAGATTCATTCAAAAGAAAATCACAAGTTATTATCATCTTCAGAACATTTCATTAAACATGTGATGACGGATGTTTGTGCTTCAAACAGGAAAACCAGCAGAAATAAATCACAGCCTGCCAGAGGTTTGGAGTTTCCCAGGTGCAACTGAACACAGCACAGTGTTCCAATGCTCCTTATTGTCCTCAAACGTCTCTTTGGGTGTTTCCTTCCTGCTCAAAGTTTACTTTCACTTCCTGAACTTCGTGCAGTGGAGCTTGTTGTTCGTGTGTGAAGAAACTGTAAGTTTGCTTTGTTTCCTCCTTTAACAGTTTGTCTTTAGGAACTTTACTGTTTGTTCAGCTCGTGTTTGATTTCTTCACACAACAAACTGTGTGTGTTTGTATTTCCGGTCTCTCCATTAAAGTCAGTGTGTAATGTTTCCTGGCTAACATCAGCTGTGTGCAGCTTAGTTCAGCACAAATCTGCCGCTCCATAGTTCACGGTAACGGACTCACAGCTGGACCAACGAGGCCGAGTGTGTCCGCCACTCTGAGCTACGTTCGTGTTTGTGTACTTGTAGTTTGTACTTTGAGTTCACTCAGAGCCCACAGAGGACGCAGCGTACGTGATGACGTCACAGCCCTTTACCTCCTTTACTGTCACTGTGATTAATATTTACACACGAGACACCTGACAGCATGTTAATGCTAAGCTAACACTAAGCTGGCCAAGAACCCAGAGTGAGGTTAAAGCTGAGTAAACACTGACCCCAGACCAGCACCGTGATAAAGTGAGCTGCTGCTGCTGAACTTGAACAGGTAACAAAGTGATGAGCAGTCAGGCTGCAGGTTTCTACCTGTTCATGTTTCTACAGTAGAATCACTTTGAAGTGTCTTTGTGCTGTTTCATCTTTGATTTGTGTTCATAAACACTCAGAGAAACATCACGTGACCTCATCAGGATCTGTGTTGGTGTGTGGGGCTGTACCTCAGCTTTATGTTGTTACATGCTCATTTGTTCATTTTAACATCAAAGTAATGTTATGAGGAGTAATGAAGTAACGTACTCCATTACTTTTAATCAAAGTGTTCTGTGTAATATGTGTAATAATGACTGTTTTGAGTAATGACCAACACTGATCACAACAAAGAGGAAATGCCTCCAACATGCACAAACATTTGAGCCACAACATGCAGTTAATGTGCACAAATGTCTTTGATATGCTGCTCAGTGATGGTGGTGACTGTCAGAGCAGAGCTACTGAGAATCAATAAGTAATATCAATGATGGGATCAGAATCACTAAATTCTTCTCATCCCTGTCAGTATCATACATGTGCTGTATAATGTGATAAATGTAGAGGTGCTGGCTGTTCTCTCACTCTGCTGTTTAGCTGTAAAGGACGCCTCCCTGCCTTTGTCTCATTCATGACCTTTAATAGTCTCTTCTAACATGCAGAGATCTGTATGATCTGTTTCATAGAGTCTAACCAGCCTGTACAGGTAACAACAACAGTCACTGCATCACTGACACACAAACGTCATCTCTGTCAATAACAACATTCATACATGGAATAAAAACACATCAGTGGATCATTGCTGGAGCTGATGTTTGTGCTCCTGGTGCAAAGGCTCTCAGTTTCCTCCTTGAAATAACATCAGTGGTGGGTCAGCGACATGCTTTCTTTCCCTCTCAGGTTTAAATATCTGGGACTCTCCACCGTTTGGTTTTAGAGCTGAAGAAGCTTCTCAGATGAAACGTCTTCCAGAAACTTAAAGACGTCTCTTTTCTCTCCAAGCTCCTTAGATCACATGACCTGGATGACTGAACCTACAGACACATTGACCTGGTTTCATGGTCACATGACAGGTCAGAGGTCAGCGACTGTAACTCAGTTCCTCCTGTTAATGTGAACTCACTGAGTGTTTGTGGTTTACCTCTCAGACTGACTGAAGATGATGATGGAGGAAGAGGAGGACAGAGCAGAGTCTGCAGGGTCCAGCTGTCCGTCTGTGAGGAGTGACTGGTCCAAACGTCAACCTCCAGCCTTCAGTGGTGAACCTGGAGCAACGAGGTCAGAGAGCTGAACTCACTGAGTAACAGAAATAATTCTGCACTGACATTATAATCAGTGTTGACTCTGGTTGATTGTCTGACTGTGTTTGTGAGCTGAGAGGAAATGAAAATGAGTTTGTAACAAAAATCAGTTTTGTCCAGTTTTCCTGTAAAAAGCTGAACTCTAATCTAAGAGGATGTTACTGACAGGAAACGGCTGCATTATCTGCAGTCTGTGTGATCACAGCTGCTTCAATCATGTTTGTGTCTGCAGAGGTCAGAGGTCACAGTCTGCAGGGTCCAGCTGTCCGTCTGTGAGGAGTGACCGGTCCAAAGGTGGAAATCCATTCTTCAGTGGTGAACCTGGAGCAACGAGGTCAGAGAGCTGTGATGACTCCTTTACATGTTTGTGTTTCCTGGATAAATATGACCTGAAACATCCTCAGATTGTTACAAAGATTCATTAAAAAGAAAACAATGAAAGAGAAAAGATCCAAATGTTCGACTTGGTCATTTGCTGTTTGAGGACAGTGATGCTCATATCTGTGGGGAAAGTGTGACCTGAGTGGGTTCATGTTTGTCTTTAAAGAACAGAGCTGCTCTGATTCTCTTTGTGTCTGATCTGTTAAACAGTCTGAGAGGTCACACAGAGACCCAGCAGCTAAAGCCTGGATCATACTGGCTGCTGTTACTCCATCAGGACAACACTGAACCACAGTGGTGTGGATGTAGTGGATAAATCCCACCATACTGATGCTCAGAGTTAACCACAGGGAACAAAACCAGATGTTACCTTCAGATTGTGACCTTTGGAGTGGACGATGCAGATTTCAATAGAGAATAAATGTTGTTGTTTTTCAGCTGTGAAGAAAGAATCTAATTTTCTGAACTTAAGAATTTATGATGCTGGAAACAACATGGAGACTATAACACAACATTTCCACTGTGTTCATAGAATGAATGTAAAACTGTCAGACATTCATTAAATATGCAAAATGTCTACAGAAGCATCAGAGGGTCAGACGTGAAGCACTCAGTGATTTTGATCAAATGACTCATCAGTTATTGATCTGTACTACACTGATCTACCACGTTAGTAAAGCTGGTGTTCTGGTGGTGGAGGGAGACCTCGGATCATGTTCTGGTTTTGGAGCAGTGATCTGCTGATGGTTCAGTTTGATGAGCTTCTTCAAAATCATCCCTGACATCACCACTGAAAGGACGTCCATGAAAACAGACTGAAAATTACTGATATGTTCACAATCTGAGAGTTTAAAACTTGACAGACTTGATTCAGATGAAGTTATTTGAGCAGAAACTCCTGGATCTTTATCCTGTGTTGATCTAATCCTTCATGGTTCCTCCACAGAGTGGAGCAGCAGAGCTCAGAGGTTCCCAGTGGTCAGTCTGCCCAGCAGCATCAAACACAGCTGGACTCCATATTTATGGTCTGTACATGTACAACAACTACTGTTACATCTGTTCTGTTCACAGTCATCTCCATGCTGCTCTTTGTAGACCAGTGGATCGTCAGTGTGTCCAACATGGATCTGATGTTTGGCTCCATGATTTCAGTCTGATTGGCTCATTCATAAATATTCTGTTCCAGCTGCTGGAGGACAACATCATCACTTTTGTGAAGAACGAGCTGAAGAAGATCCAGAAGGTTCTGAGTCCAGATTACCCAGAATGCTTAGAGAGTCAGAGGAGCAGTAGCAGAGAGGCGTTTGTGAAGATCACAGTGGACTTCCTGAGGAGAATGAAGCAGGAGGAGCTGGCTGACCGTCTGCAGAGCAGTAAGAGGATTTATCTAAAGATTTAAGCTGCTGGATAAATGAACATTTTCCAGAGATGGAAGATGGAGCAACATGTTTTAAAGATTAGTTCTTTTTGGAATTGAGTGTTTATTTTTCTTCTCATTCAGAACTTCAAGCTGCAGTTTGTCACCGTAACCTTAAATCCACCCTGAAGAAGAAGTTCCAGTGTGTGTTTGAGGGCATCGCTAAAGCAGGAAACCCAACCCTCCTGAATCAGATCTACACAGAGCTCTACATCACAGAGGGAGGGACTGCAGAGGTCAATGATGAACATGAGGTCAGACAGATTGAAACAGCATCCAGGAAACCAGACAGACCAGAAACAACCATCAGACAAGAAGACATCTTTAAAGCCTCACCTGGAAGAGACGAACCAATCAGAACAGTGCTGACAAAGGGAGTGGCTGGCATTGGGAAAACAGTCTTAACACAGAAATACAGCCTGGACTGGGCTGAAGACAAAGCCAACCAGGACATCCAGTTCATATTTCCATTCACTTTCAGAGAGCTGAATGTGCTGAAAGAGGAAAAGTTCAGCTTGGTGGGACTTGTTCATCACTTCTTTACTGAAACCAAAGAAGCAGGAATCTGCAGCTTTGAAGACTTCCAGGTTGTGTTCATCTTTGATGGTCTGGATGAGTGTCGACTTCCTCTGGACTTCCACAAAACTACAATCCTAACTGACCCTAGAAAGTCCACCTCAGTGGATGTGCTGCTGATAAACCTCATCAGGGGGAAACTGCTTCCCTCTGCTCACCTCTGGATAACCACACGACCTGCAGCAGCCAATCAGATCCCTCCTGACTGTGTTGGCATGGTGACAGAGGTCAGAGGGTTCACTGACCCACAGAAGGAGGAGTACTTCAGGAAGAGATTCAGAGATGAGGAGCAGGCCAGCAGCATCATCTCCCACATCAAGACATCACGAAGCCTCCACATCATGTGCCACATCCCAGTCTTCTGCTGGATCACTGCTACAGTTCTGGAGGATGTGCTGGAAACCAGAGAGGGAGGACAGCTGCCCAAGACCCTGACTGAGATGTACATCCACTTCCTGGTGGTTCAGGCCAAAGTGAAGAAGGTCAAGTATGATGGAGGAGCTGAGACAGATCCACACTGGAGTCCAGAGAGCAGGAAGATGATGGAGTCTCTGGGAAAACTGGCTTTTGATCAGCTGCAGAAAGGAAACCTGATCTTCTATGAATCAGACCTGACAGAGTGTGGCATCGATATCAGAGCAGCCTCAGTGTACTCAGGAGTGTTCACACAGATCTTTAAAGAGGAGAGCGGACTGTACCAGGACAAGGTGTTCTGCTTCATCCATCTGAGTGTTCAGGAGTTTCTGGCTGCTCTTCATGTCCATCTGACCTTCATCAACTCTGGACTCAATCTGATGGAACAACAACAAACAACATCCAAGCGGTCTAGTTTTTTTAGAAAAAAAGAGTCTCTCCACCAGAGTGCTGTGAACAAGGCCTTACAGAGTCCAAATGGACACCTGGACTTGTTCCTCCGCTTCCTCCTGGGTCTTTCACTGCAGACCAATCAGACTCTCCTACGAGGTCTGCTGACACAGACAGGAAGTAGCTCACAGACCAATCAGGAAACAGTCCAGTACATCAAGAAGAAGCTCAGTGAGAATCTGTCTGCAGAGAAAAGCATCAATCTGATCCACTGTCTGAATGAACTGGATGATCGTTCTCTAGTGGAGGAGATCCAACAGTCCCTGAGATCAGGAAGTCTCTCCACAGGTAAACTGTCTCCTGCTCAGTGGTCAGCTCTGGTCTTCATCTTACTGTCATCAGAAGAAGATCTGGATGTGTTTGACCTGAAGAAATACTCTGCTTCAGAGGAGGCTCTTCTGAGGCTGCTGCCAGTGGTCAAAGCCTCCAACAAGGCTCTGTGAGTAAATCTGTGATCATGTTTATTTTTAAAATGTTGATTAAAAGTGGTCATAGATTTCTTCCATGACAGATCCATGTCCTAAAACCATGAGACAGCGTAGTTGTATAGTATAAAAGAAAAAAGGAGAACTTTTGACCACAATATTGTAACTTGAATGAACTTTTGATACAGCCTTTAAACATAAAATTTATGAACAGAATCAGTGACAAAGGGCAGCCCTGGTGGAGCCCATCACCCACCGGACTTATTACTATCCAACGTATTGCCGGCTATGCCAACCAAGCTCTTGCAGTGGTTGTAAAAGGATCGAATGGCCATAAAATGTTTCTCAGTTTTATTATTTTCAGTCACATCTGTTTTTGATTATTAACTGAATATTTTAAAATTCAGGCTTTTTATGTTATACAAAACATCATATTTTCTTATGATGTCTTGTATTGATTCTGAAGGAATAGTTTTCATCAGTATCGCAGATACCAGCCTGAATTTTACTTTGTATTGGATCAGAAAGGAAATCAGTGGCATCACACATCACTTACAGCAACTTCAGTACCTCTTCATTTTAATAAACTGGGGGGAGTTGCACCAAGATTCAGTATGAGATAAAGAATTATTTTTAACTGTAAGGTTGGAGAAATCTGTTGTTGGAAATTGGAAGAACAGGTCATCTTAAAAATCACTGCATTGTAGTTTTATTCAGGCCCCTTCAATCTGTGATCGCTGTTGCTTTGCATTGTAAATGCTACTATTACAAAAGTCACAAATATTAGTGTATGTGTGTGTTGTTGGGTAATAAACCAAAGGAACAGAATCTAGCAGCACCTCGCTGATTTCTGCTTAAAAACAATAAAAAAGCAATAAAGCTCTGATTTGTTTGGTTGATCTTGTCTCCCTTCCACCTTGATTTCAGACTGAGTGGCTGTAACCTGTCAGACAGAAGCTGTGAAGCTCTGTCCTCAGTCCTGAGCTCCCAGTCCTCCCATCTGACAGAGCTGGACCTGGGTAACAACAACCTGCAGGATTCAGGAGTGAAGCTTCTGTCTGCTGGGATGAAGAGTCAATACTGCAAACTGGAAACGCTGAGGTCAGATCAAGCAATATCAATTTTTTTTTCATCAATTAACATCATTTAATCAATTTCATTTGGAAAAAATTAACAGTGTTTATGTTTTGTTTTTTTAATGAATCCATGCAAGTCACAGTAAACTGCCACATTTGTCTTTTGTAACATGAGGCAATAAGGATTCCAGCATGTCCTGAAACAGTGTTGAAATATTGTAAATGTAGTAGCTCCTCATGGCACCATGAATATACTTTAACACAAGTGTTTCATGTCTTCTTGTCATCCTTTCTTCAGACTGAGTGGCTGTAACCTGTCAGACAGAAGCTGTGAAGCTCTGTCCTCAGTCCTGAGCTCCCAGTCCTCCCGTCTGACAGAGCTGGATCTGGGTAACAACAACCTGCAGGATTCAGGACTGAAGCTTCTATTTTCTGCAGTGGAGAGTCCAAAGTGTACAATTCTCAGGTCAGGATTCAGTCTTTTCTGATGATGATTTAAAACCTGAGTCAGGTCGATAAATGGCTTACTCATTTACAACAGACATGATTTGTCAAATCACCTTATATCTAACCCAAAGGTCCTGTGTTTTACTACTTTGATTTTTTAGTAAAACACAGGACCTCTTAATATTTATCTAAGAGACCATATATAATTTTTTTCCCTGGATCATGTGTGTACCCTCCTGGTTGGAGCTCCAGCAGCCTGTATCAGTGAATGGGACTTTAAATGAAATTGCTGCCCCTGTCAGGAAGAGGTCTGAGTGACACACAAAACAGAAAATATGAGCACTGCATGTGTCTGAGGCTACTCAGATACAGACCTGAATGAGACACTAACTTTGTCTCTGAGAGATAACTTTTATTATTAAATACACTTCATTTCTCATCTGTGTAGAGAATGTAGAGTTTGACATGCTAATATTACAAAATGAAAAATCACACTGAGTCACAAAGAAATTGTTTTGGAGTATTTATGGTTCAGCTGATGAAATTGTTCAAACAAACCAGTAATTTACACCGAAACAGCACAAGTGAAACTTTTTCGAGGGACTTACACTAAGCTTGTCCTGGTACACCTGTAGAGCCCAGCTTCTATGGACCATGAGCTTAAGTTCTGTGCTGCTCTGATTTATTGCCTGTGCTGTCTTTCAGTTCAGCTTTGTCGAGTCTCTGGTAGGATTTCTTTTACATGACCTGTGTAAAAACAAAACAGGAAACACATTAAGCTGAAGTAAGATGCACAATTTGAAAAATGGGGCACAAAAAATGTTGTTGCTTTCTGGAAAGTGCGTCTAAGAAGACCCAATGGAGAAAGTGAAGAGAAAAATCAAAGATTAAGAAGAAGAAAATGGCAGAGGCAGTTTCTCTTGGACTGCCTGCAGATGGGGTGAGACTCTAGAAACAGGGATGATTGGAGAAAATGCAAAGAGGCCATAGGATAAACCAGGAGATGAATACTCTGGTGTTCTGGGGATAGTGGGAGTGAGAGGGAGAGATGCCAGTAAATGATTTCAAGGATAAATTTGAGAGAATCAGAGCTAAGAAACCAAAGCAAGTGGGGAACTACAAACATGTGGACAGACTCATAATTAGGCCAAAGACACATTAAAGCAATTATTACAGGTTTAGAAACAGGGATGGATATGAAGGAGCTTAGCATGAATTTGCATTGAGGAAAGAATAGCAACGAGCATCAGAGGAAACAGTTAGGAAAACTAAAAGGATGTACTGGCAGGAATACTGCAGTACTTTAGGAAGAACTACCGTATTTCCCGGACTACAGAGCGCACCTGAATATTAGCCGCACAAGCTAAAATCAGGGGAAAATCCTGTTTTGTACATACATTAGCCGCACCTGACTAAAAGCCGCAGGTGTTTCAATGTTGACTTATCATATGTAAGAGAATATGCACAAAGCGAATTGTCAGGAAAGAGATGGCTGTTTGGAGACACACCCCTTTTATTAATATTTTGAAAAACAAGTTATGGGTACATATTTGCATAACTTTTTAGGTATATGTACAAGTACCGGTAATTACAAGTACAAAACATGTACTGTGCTTCATAAATGAGTAACAAATGTAGTACATAACAGTAACCTACAGCACACCAGAACAATTGATTCGGACTACCTTTTAGGCTCAGGTGCAGTGACACGGCTTTAACAAGAAGAAAAGTCAGTCATTCACCACCATCTTCCTGCGCACTAAAACCACCAAAGTCCTCTTCTCCAGTGTCGGAAACAAACAGGCTCAGGGTGGCTTCGTCATCCACTCTCAGCTTCTTTCTTTCGTTGTCACTTTCAAAACCAAAGAAATCCTCGTTGTCAGTGTCAGAGTCGAACACCCTCAGAAGGGCCGTGGCGGTGTCCTCCTCTCCATCATGCAGCATTCAGCCCTTCGAAATCTGTTGGTGATCGTGGATGTTTTCACACTTTTCCACGCTGTCAGAATCCAATGGTGGAGTTGGGCATAACTTGCTTTTTGCAAGTTTATCGCCGCTCATCATCCAGGCCTCCAGCTGAACGGGTAGCGCTACTTTGAAGTTTGTTTTTCGCGCTACCTCGTACTGCACTACGTTGCCTGACGGATGGACATGTGACCAACATACCACTCTTGAACCCCGATCCTTCCGCCAGGCAACGTAGTGCCGTACAACAGCGGAACAAACAAAACAAATCCGCTCATGGACAATCCATAGAAAAGCCGCACCTGACTAAAAGCCGCAGGGCTCAAAGCTTGTGCAAAAAGTAGCGGCTTATAGCCCGACAATTACGGTACACCAGTTCAGAATGTGTGGAGTACAGTTAAGAACATGAATGCAGACAGGAAACAACAGCAGCTGTTGTAAAGTAAATTCAAACTCCTTCATTAAATGCAGCTGGTTGAGTTGAAAACAATGGAGAATGATTGTGTTACGTTGTTTATTCTCTATAGAAATGGAGCAGGAGTGCATGCAGAGCTGGACGTGGGCTGTATATACATGCGTGTATCTGTTTTGTCTGTGAGCAGAGAAAACAAAGCGCTGGAAATGTCATATTGAAATGTTAAATCAGGAAAATCCTGGAGAAGAGGATAGTTCTAATGTTCAGTTTGTAATGTTGAATTCAACACAGCTCTTAAATGCATAAAAATGACTTCACCTGACGTCAGACTGAGCAATCGGATTAGCTACTGATATTGATTTAACCCTTTAAGACCTACCATAGAACCAAGTCCGCCAGAGCTTATATTATATTTTTACATGCTGTAGAGCCATTTTTGGGAGCATTTCAAGTTACTATACATCAGTACAACCATTACAGCCTAAATTTTAATAATATGTATGTATTAAGTACATAGTAATTACATAAATTGCAAAAAAGTGCAATAAACTACAAAAAAATTGAAAATCGTTTTTGTTTTTTTAACATATATTTCTAGTTAGAGAAATTTAAGAGGCTTATCCCTCAAAACTGTAAATACAAAAAAGTTGCACAAAATAGTTTCCCACCTCAGGAAATTTATTTTGAGTGCCTTCATAGTTTTATTTTTGAAATACACCAATTTTTATATACTGCAGGAAAAACGAAAATAAATATTATACTGCAAATTTGCAAAATAACAGCATATGCATCAAAATAAACTATTTCCAGCAGTGCAATATGAGTCCTAAGCATATGTGGAAGGAAACTGTAACCTAGGACAAGCTGATGGCATAAGATGTAAATACAACTCCTCAGGTTTCATATGCAAAAAAAATTATTGCGCTAGCTCACGTGATTACAGTGCTACCGGGATTTAAAAATAGTTGCGCAAAACGGAGTGTGCCCACTCTGACCAGTTTTAAAGGGTTAAAGCAAGAAAATATGGTATTAGCATTAGATGCCAATTCCTATTAACCTTAAATTAGCATTACCTGCTAATGGCAGTCTACTTAGCATTAACTCCTCACTAATGTAATGCTAATTCACATCAAATTATCTTTAGCTTTAGCATTAGCTGCTAGCTTCAGCCTACCTAGCACTAGCTGCTCACATTGTTAAAAGGGAAGAGAAAACGATATTAGCATTAGCTTGTAATAATTATTCACCCCTAATTAGAATTAGCCACTAATGGCAGCATACTTAGCATTAACTCCTCACATCGTTATAATGCAAATGATGCTAACTTGCATTAAATTAGACTGCTGTTATTAGCTAATGCTATTTAGCAGTAGCTGCTCACATTGCTATAAAGCAAAGGAAAACGATATGAGCATTAGGTTCTAATGCGTATTTGCCTTAAATTAGACGTAGGTGGGCAGCACGGTGGCACGATGGTTAGCACTGTTGCCGCACAGCAAGAAGGTCCTGAGTTCAATTCCACCATCAGGCCGGGGTCTTTCTGTGTGGAGTTTGCATGTTCTCCCCGTGTTTGCGTGGGTTCCCTCTGGGTACTCCGGCTTCCTCCCACCGTCCAAAGACATGCAGCTTGTGGGGATAGGTTAATTGGATAATCCAAATTGCCACTAGGTGTGAATGTGCGAGTGAATGTGAGTGTGAATGGTTGTCTGTCCCTGTGTGTTAGCCCTGCGACAGACTGGCGACCTGTCCAGGGTGTACCCCGCCTTTCGCCCTATGACAGCTGGGATAGGCTCCAGCGCCCCCCGCGACCCTGAAAAGGATAAGCGGAAGCGAATGGATGGATGGATGGATGGATAGACGTAGGTGCTAATGGCGGCCTACTTAGCATTAGCAGCTCAGATGTTGTAATGCTAGGGAAAAGAGTGTTAGCATTAGCCGTTCACAATGTTATAAAGTTAAGGGAAATAGTGTTAGCATTAGCTACTCACATTGTTAAAAAGTGTTAGCATTAGTGCATAATGCTAATTCACATCAAATTAGCATTAGTTAATAACGGCAGCCTATTTAGCATTAGCAGATAATGTTGACCTTGGCCCACTGGAAAAGTTCAGAACTAAAGATTTAGGAGTGTTTCTCGATAGCTCTTTCTCGTTTGAGAAACAAATAAATTCTGTTATTAAAACCAGCTGTAAGGTTTATATTGTTGATTGTCATTTATGCTTAGAAATATTTACTCATATATGCTTAGAGTTGTATAATCGATTGCATGATGATAGAGGTTTGATCCTGAGTAGTCTGTAAAGACTCTGTGTGCCTTCCAGAGTGCTCTGGCATGCACACACCACTTGGGGCCATGAGAGAGGTCGTACCCTCTCTTACTGATTTATGGTGTAGGACAGGGGTCTCAAACTCAATTTAGCTGGGGGCCGCTGCAGGCAGAGTCTGGGTGAGGCTGGGCCGCATTAGGTTTTCCACAAGAAAGGCATGGTTAAAAAAATTCCAATCCTCTCAAATCTCTTTATTTTTATTTTTTAACACAAAATATGAAAAATAAATAAACAAATTAAGAATTAATAAGAAAATAAATCAATCTGTAATACATAAATAAAATAATAATAAGATATTTTTAGTCAGTGAACTTGTGTGTTTTTTTCAGTCTTCTATATCTGCTGTATTTAGATTGAAATGTCTGTATTAACAGTTCTATAACCTTCTTCTGAACATGAATGGAACACTGTAGAAAATGAACTGTTCTTCTGAACATGGCTTCTCTTGCCTACTCCTTGCTGCTAGAGACCTGGCAGCGTTTCCTCTCGCATAGCCGAGCCAGATTTGGCCTGAGGTAGGAAGCAGTTGCGGCCCTCAGTATGTCTTGAAGATGATCATCCGTAAGTCTGGACCTGTACTTGGACTTATTGAAGTTCAAAGTGGAGAAGAGCTTTTGGCACAAGTATGTGCTACCAAAAAGGCACATGGTCCGCTTGAACATTCGGGAAAGCCGAGGGAAACTAGGGCTCAAGTCTCTCAAAAATTGTCCAAGCTTGTCTGCTTTTCCACTCACCTCCCTGAACGTTGCTTTGAGTTCAGAGTTGCACTGCAGCTCAATGAGCTCCATTTGAAGCACAGAAGGGGCATCTTGCACATCAAAGGAGAAGGGGTCCGCAAAAATGTGAAAGGTGGCTCTGTGTGTCTTGAAGTCAGCAAACCTGTGATCAAATTCCTCCTGTAGCCTCAAAATGACATCAACATACTCGTCAGCACTGAATGGTGTGCCTGCATCCACGAGTGCCTTGCATGCTGGGAAATGGCAAAGGTTTGTCTGAGAGAGCTGAGCTTTCCAGAGCGCCAGTTTTGTGGAGAATGCTCTCACGTTGTCATAGGCAGCACTGACAAGTTGCCCCTGGCCTTGTAACGTCTTGTTCAGTACATTAAGCTCATGTGTCATATCAACAAGAAAAGCTGAGTCCATGAGCCATTTGGGATCAGTTAGCACAGGAACACTAACTCCATCCTTCTCCATGAAGGCTTCACTTCTGCTCTCAACTCAAAAAGTCTCTTTAATACATTTCCCCTGCTGAGCCAACGTACCTCAGTGAAGTCGAGCACATCCCCATATTCTGACTCCATTTCCTCTAAAAAAGCACAGAACCTTCGGTGCTTTAAGCCCCTGGATCTGATTTGGTTGATGCATTTCACAACAATAGACATCACATTGTCAAACTTCAGGCATTTGCTGCAAAGGACCTGCTGATGGATGATGCAGTGCAGAGCAATGGCCTCCTCCACGCCTTCCTCTTCCAGTTTGTTTTGTGCCACCAGTCCATGTTTCCTCCCTGTCATTGATGGCGCTCCATCTGTTGTTATTCCAACAAACCTCTTCCATGGCAAACCAACATTCTCAATGGCATCACACAGCTTGTAAATATCTGCTGAGCGGTGGTCTGGCCATGCATTGGAATTACTGTGAGCAGCTCCTCCATCACTTCAAAACTGTCATCAACACCACGGACATACATTGGGAGCTGGGCAGTGTCGGTGATGTCTGTGGTCTCATCAAGAGCGACTGAGTATACACTGAAACATTTGGCTTTCTCACACAGTTGGTCATAAATGTCACTTGACAGGTCAGAAATGCGATCTGCTGCGGTGTTGGCAGAAAGGCTGATGTTGCTAAACTGACCTTTCTTTCCCGGACAGACTATATTTGCAGCCTGCAATATGCACTTTTAGACAAATGCACCTTCTGTGAATGGCTTCCCTGCTTTAGCAATCATCTCACTAACCACGTGGCTCCGACTGCTGCATTATTCTCTTTGGTTGCTTTCTTGGAGAAATCTTGCTGCCTCAGTAGATCTGTTTTAAGACTGGCAACCCGGTTCGCTCTCTCGTCTCCCTGGTATTTTGCATCCAGCTCAGCATGTCTAGTTGTGTAATGACGTTTCAAATTGTATTCCTTGTGCAGCGCAACTTTCTCTGTGCAAATAAGACAGGTCGGGGTGCCCCTGTGCTCAACAAAGAAATATTGCTTTTCCCACTTTTCCTGAAATTGTCGGTGCTCATCACCAACCTTTCTCTTCACCGCAGGCTTTGAAAAAGACATGTTTGGGGCTATGTGACATTTATAATTCTACTTGGTGTCACTGTCGCATTGAAGTTTCAATCAAGCGTTTAGCCGACGGACGGGGAACGTCTCAACGCGTAGAGAACGTCATTTCTGCTTCTTTTTCTTGCAACCGTAGCACGGCGATCGGCAGATAAAAAGCCGGTAGCAGTCTCCTTTGTTTTTACGCTCGATGTTCATGTCTTTCATGACGACACGAACACCGTGGCGTTTGCAGATGGTAGAAAGTGCAGGGATAGCGAGCGCAAAAAAGGCGACTGCTCACGGCGCCGGGCTGTTGTTACAGGAGAAAGAAGCGGAAATGACACCGTGACATATAACAAATAACATCAGCTGTTTCTGATGTTAGTTGTTTTGACTGCTTTTACATTATATTGAAATATATGTAATGTTCATGTTTGCTGCAATGCAAACGCAGTGATGCAAATAAAAACATGGAGCCACAAATTACGGTGCGACCCTATAATTAGTCCGGGTTACCGGGGACTGTTGTTGCCGATGAACAGGTGTCGCTATGTGACTGCAGACTAAATTGGGCTGCATTGAGTTCATGACTTTTCTTTTATCCCGCCGCCTACGCATCACTGTGAGAGTTAATATGAGATCTCTCTCTGTGGAAAAATAACTTTAAATCCCACTGACGTGTGTATAAATCTATATACGTATAATGTCCCGCTGGGCAGCAACTTAAAAAAACAACTTTTTTTGAAGTGTTGTGAACGCAGCGCGCTGGGGCGAATGTCGGCGTTTGCCCAATAGAAAGGAGGAAGCCAGCCAGGCACAGGAAAGAAAGAAACACTCCAGGGCAACGCTGCTGGAACTTTGACTCATTGAGAAATGTTTCCCTGCTTGCATCAAGCCCGGCTGGTGTCCCCTGAGATCCATATCCCACCCTGATTGGTGGGTTAATTCAGCTCCGCCCACAACACTGTAAAGTGTCATACATTATCAAACTAACATTACATTTTCATATTAAGGTGGGGCCAAAAACTATCGTCCTGCGGGCCGCAATTGGCCCACCGGCCGCGAGTTTGAGACCCCTGGTGTAGGAGGACACCTGCTCTGTGTCTGGTTAAGTATAAGAGCCCTTTGTTAGGGGGACCGCTGGACTCTTAGCACCAGCTTTGGGGTCACAGGGTCACATCTGGAACACACACACACACACACACACACAGACACACAGACACACACACACACACAGACACAGACACACACACACGCACGCACACAGACACAGACACACACACACAGACACACACACACACACACACACACACAGACACACACACAGACACACGCACACGCACGCACGCACACAGACACACACACAGACACACACACACACACAGACACACACAGACACAGACACACACACACACACACACACAGACACACACACACAGACACACACACACACACGCACGCACACGCACGCACGCACGCAGACACACACACACACACACAGACACACACAGACACACACACAGACACACACAGACACACACAGACACACACACACAGACACACACACACACAGACACACACACACACACACACACACACACACACACACACTATGCACAGACTGGTACTCTTTGTTCATACCTGTGTAAGACGTCATAATGAACTTGTGCATATTCATGTAAGCTCAATAAAGAGCAGTGTTACGAGGGAGCAGACGAGAGCGACTGAGGTCAAGTGAAGGAACGGCGCTGTCACAGTTCTCTCCCTCATCAATTGTCTGGTTCCAGCGGTGGGTCTGTGCTAGACGACCCATCACCAGCTTTTTCCACTGGTTACCAGTACGTGGTAGAATCCACTTCCAGATCTGGTTGTCTTTAAATCTGTGAATGGATTGGCTCCATCTTATCTCTCTTTAACAAAAGAATCCAAGTGGAGCCCTCAGGTCTGCAGATAAGCAGCTTCTGACCAGAACTAGACGTAAAAACAGAGGTGAGCTTTATCGATGGCTGCAGCCAAACTCTGGAACAGTCGCCCTTCACATCAGGTCGTCACCAACACTGGACATTTTTAAAAGCCGGTTGGAAACACATTTGTACTCTGTAGCTTTCAATCCTGACCAGTCTTTATAGTCATTACTGTGTATGTTTCCTATTTTCTCTCTACTCTGTGCAGCACTTTGGCTCAAGCTGTTTTTAAATGTGCTGATAAATAAATGTAGATTTCTTTGAATAAAACAGTGGAGCCGAGCTTTGAGCTCAGTGTGTAACAGTGTGTGTGTGAGAGCCATGTAATGTCCATGTGTGCATGCTGACTGTGCTGCTCTGACCCCCCTCCTCCTTTCAGGGTGGAGCCTGCTGGAGTCCGATGGTTGAGACCAGGTCTGAGGAAGTGTAAGTGTGTTTTTAATGGGATTCATGAAAACAAAGCAGCACACATTCAACCATCTTCATCATGTCAGGAGTCATCATCAAAGTGTCAATCAATGAACAGATGATGGATCAATAACTGCAGCTGGATTGTGTTTGTTCTCTCCATCAGATTCCTGTCAACTCACAATCGACACAAACACAGTGAACACAGAGCTCCAACTGTCTGACAACAACAGGAAGGTGACACATGTGGAGGAGGTTCAGTCATATCCTGATCATCCAGACAGATTTGATGTTTATCAGCTGCTGTGTAGAAATGGTCTGACTGGTCGCTGTTACTGGGAGGTCGAGTGGAGAGGAAGAGTTTTTATATCAGTGAGTTACAGAAGCATCAGAAGGAAAGGAGGCAGAGACTGTGTGTTTGGAGGAAATGATCAGTCCTGGAGTCTGTTCTGTGATTATAATGGTCCTCGTTATGTCTGGCACAATAACAGCTACACATCCATCTCCTCCTCCTCCTCCTCCTCCGTCTCTAACAGAGCAGCAGTGTATGTGGACTGTCCTGCTGGCACTCTGTCCTTCTACAGAGTCTCCTCTGACACTCTGATCCACCTCCACACCTTCAACACCACATTCACTCAAACTCTTTATCCTGGGTTTAGGTTCTGGTCTCCTGGTTCCTCAGTGTCCCTGTGCTGAGTGGAGTGTAAAGAGTGTCTCCTGTTACAGAAACACTCTGACTGTTGAACAGATAGTTCAGTCTGTACATGTCTGTCTCTTTCACTCACAAACACGTTTTCAGATTCATGGATTCAATCAGTTGATGTTTGAAACTCTTCTAAATGATTCCTTGTAAACTTCTTCAGTCACAAACAAACAGGAAGTGATGTCACATGTGTTCCTGTCCACACAGCAGAATGAGTCTATTGCTGACAGTGATGTACAAACAGAGTGAGCATTTCTGAGGCCCAAAATAAACTGAGTAGTTCACTGAATGAACAATGGACTGTGAGCTCAGTTCCTTCATCATTAGTATGGATTATATATGTATATGTATTATATTAGTATCATATATATCAGGTGCTGCTGCTTTCAGTCATTGTGCAAATGTGCTGTTTGTAAGCTTGTAAAGCTGCAGTCAGCTGAGACTGAAGAAGTCACCTGATCAGTGAGCAAACGTTTCTGAAAACGTCCAGATGAACAGAATCAACCTTTTGGGATCAGCCAGCAATGCAGCATCATTGTTGTTCAGCTTCAGAGGTTTGCAGGAATGAACTGATGACCAGAAACAGCTGCAAAGTCCAAGAAAATACCAGCTGGAGTTCAGCTGCATTTGAAGAAGTCAAAGAAAAGTAAGGATGGCAAAGGGCGACGTTTTCTTCCAAAGAGCTGCAAACATGGTCGACGCCTCATTAGAAGAATCATCTGGACATTTGTGAGGAACTCTAACCAAGAAAGCAACGTCACACAGATCCAACAGACAGTTTCCATGACTGCAAGTGTTGAGTGGAAAAATGCTACATTGCATTATTGCATCCTCTCACCACAGGAGGCGCTGTTGGCACCACTGATTGCTGATCAGCTGTTCTCTGATGATCTGATTGATACTGTGAATAACGGGACTCACTGAACTCTGTGACACAGTGAAGATTACAGAGTTTAACTTCACCCTTTAAGACTGACCACAGAACCAAGTCCGCCAGAGCTTTTGTTATATTTTTACATGCTGTGGAGCCATTTGTGGGAGCATTTCAAGTTGCTATACATCAATACAACTGTTATAGCCCTAATTTTAATAATATGTGTGCATTAAGTCCATAGTAACTACATAAACTGCAAAAAAACCTCTGCTCATCCATCTCTGTGTGTATCAGGATACATTTGGTTCATAATACACAGAAAAATCAGAGTTATTACCTGTAATAAATGTGAAAGATTCCTGCAGTGATAACCAGGCAGGACTGAAACACATCCAAGCTGTCACCACGGTAACAGCACCGCCCATCCACAGGTGAGGGGAGGAGCAAAAAGAGGGACTTTGACCATTTTATACTAAAAACACTCAACTAATGTTTCTAATATGAAACAAATAAGCCCACATTAATGTGAGCGTTTATTAAATAATAATAATGATGATTTCCTCCTGATCTCATTTCCACAGCAGAGAAAACTGTGGTGTATATTGAGGTGGAGGGTGTGGTCTGTGGCTCAGGTGTAGAGTGAGGGTGGGGTGCACCACAGCAGCATGCTGGGACTGCTGAGGGTGGAGGAGGGAGTGATGATGACATCAGAGCTGCAGCACAGAGACCAGTGAACACACAGTCTGTTCATCTTTGCATAGATACAATATACAGCACAATATTGAATGACAGACACGCTGTGGGAGCTTCCACAGATACACTGACGTCAGCATCCAGAGTCCTCCTGCTGCTCCCCCCTCAGAGCCCCGTGATCAGCACCAACACATTCAGTTAGATGACAGAGTCCAGCTGCAGCTAGAATCAGCTCCCCTCTGTGAACAACAGCACAGCGTCAGTGTTTCACACTCAGTGAAAGGAGGAAACAGCAGAAGAACACCATGTGTGCTACGTTTCCCAGGACACACTACAAACTGCACAAATACAGAGCAGCACGTGGAAGGACCTGGAGCTGCATTTACAGAGCTGCAGACAGCGTGATGTCCTGTATGGACAGGTGGAAGGAACCAAGTCCTCAGCTGGAACACTCGTGTTTGTCCACAGACAGGAAACACAGCAGGAAACTTCCTCACAGAAGTGCAGCTCATGGATAACACACTTCCTGTCAGTCAGAATGAGGCTGCAGCCAAACACAGAAAGGTGTTTTTGTCCAGATGAGCCCAGAGAAGAAACACGAGTGTTCACAGACATCAGAAGCTCAGAGAGGTGAAACATGAGGTTGGAGTCCTCGTCAGCATCCAGAAGAGCTGCTGTGAAACCCTGAGTACTCATGACAGACTCTGATGGCACAAACACATCATGATTCAAACAGAAAGACAAACATGGAGCTCCTGATCCTCCTGCATGAGAACAAGCTGACATGAGCGCTGTGTCTGAGAGTGTCTCCCTGTCACAGTGACAATAACACAGCTGCTGCTCACAGTCATTAAACTGACCTGAGGTCAGCTGTGCTCCTTACATATGAACCATGTGACCTCACATCAGTGCTGTGGATGACTGTAGTCATAGAAGAGTAGAGCTGTAGCAGGTGGTGTGAGGAGGAGGTGGTGTATTCTAGTTAACGCAGTACTGAAACACTCCAGCAGAGGGCGCTGTTAAGTCCTTATTGTAACACAGTTACTGTGTGCAGTTAGACTTCATACATAATCTGCACTTATTTCCATCAGACATGCTGTCAGTAAATGATTGGTTTCTATTGATTCTACTTCCTGTTGACTCGTTTGATGACAGTGAAACAATCACAGCTGATTGTGTGATGATGTAAACTGTCACTGTTACATTCAGTGTGTGTGACATAATGTTAGTGCAGGCTGATAACAGCCTGGTTCTGTTAGAAACACATGAACGTGTCCATAGATCAGTGTGTGTTTAACATGAGAGCTTCAGCCCTGCTGATGTGTTAAATAAAGACATGCAGGAAAACTGATGAGACTCTGAAATAACTCTTTATATTTATAATGTAACTCTGCATCAAAAGAACAACAAAGGATCCCAGACAGGTTTCTGTCAACAAAGACCATTCTGATGTTTCTGTGTTTCTAACACTTTGACATTATTAGTAAACAGACTGCAGTGAGCAGCATTTATAAAGAGCTTCTATATAAAGATATGACAGCTGTTTGACAAGTTTATCACTCTGTGTTTGGACCTGATCAGTCCAGCTGTTTACTTGAAACATGTTCATTTACCTGTTCTGTTATATTCATGTTCTTGTCTCTGTTGAAAACACATTTTAATGTCCCTCCGATTTTTCTCCCAGATGAATAAATATAAAAATGACACAAACTGACTGCAGCTACTTTTTGTCCTTTCTGTCAAAAACCTTCATGTGACTCATGAGAGACACGTTTCAGCTGTTTGTGACAGATCAGAGGCCAACAAGTCATTTATAACACTTTCCATCATTGTTTAAAGTTCTCAGTGTTTCTGTGTTGCTGCGTATAGGATCTCCCAGCATCATCACTGTGCTGTCCAATCATTGTGTGCGAGGTTACCCTTATAGTGCGATGTGTGTTTGCACAAAGAGAAGCATGTGTGTCAAATATAAATAAGCACAGAACAGAAACAGCTGCTCGTTTCTTCTGTTTAGAGTCAAGTTAGTGTTTTGTGTCTTTGTTTGAGGCCTGATGTCGAGCAGAGGTGTGTGTAACTGCACTGCTCTGTTATATGTGTGAAGTGTGTGCTTCTCTTCAGCATCATCTTTGTCACTGCTGATTCCTTTGTGTCATCATGTGTTGAGAAGAGAGAACAGTTATAACGGAGGAGCAAAAGGAAGCCCTGAAATCTGCATCAACAAGGAAGTGTTGGCTCACCAGTGATCCCAGCAGAGCCACTGGTTTGGCTCCAGTTGTTCTAGATTCAATGATGTTGCTGCTACAGATACATGTCAGCATCTTTATTGAATTTAATATGAAGCAGAAATGGTGTCATTAGGAGAAGAAGAGGAGAACAAGTCCGGCGAGGAGGCAGCAGCTCTTAAAGATGAAACAGCAGCTCAGCCCTGAGCTCAGAGAGCTGCACATGAAAAAGCTCCTCAAGCAGATCCTGTCAGAGGTTTGTCATCAACAGGAGGAACTGTTCACATCATAGGATGAAGATGCTGTCAGCTGGATGAAGAAGGTTATTTAATGCAAACGTTCACACTGAAGTCAAATTGTTGTCGTGTTGAACAGATTCATGTACTGATCGTCTCCAGAATGTTAGAAGAGCTTCAATGAATCATTAGAAACAACTTACAGCTGCACAGCTGTGTCAAACACATCTGTGTGTCATTGTGGGATTGTTGTGTTTCTACATGTGACACACGTCTAAAACATGCACACAATCTGAACACAAACAGGGACTCATGTGTTCCCACAGCCAGATGCTGAGAGCCATTTCCTTGTAGTCCTGTGTCTACATACATGAACCATTAGATGTTATTGGAATGATTGTCAGCTCTGATAGTTTCATGTGTGTTTAGCTGGACGCTGTTTGATCCTCGACATGTTTAAAGGTGTCCAGTCCTGAGACACTGGGGCTGGAAACAGCTGTGATGTCATTGGACTGTCACACAGACAGAAGTGCATGAAGTGAGCAGCCGAGGAGCCGCTGATGTTTTGGATTCAACAGCATTTGAAAGGTCGACACAGACACATTTGCACACAGAAAGCTGAATCTGTCATATGCCACAGTGAACTCACTGTTCAGTGTTTTTCAGGAAGCTTCTTAACTGCCTCTGCTGCCAAACAAGCAGCTGATGTCCTTGAGAAGAAGCTGAAGAAGTCTTCAACAACAAATACAGGAAGTGGACTTTCAAATACTAGATTCACTTTAGACTCACAGAGAAATGACTCAACCAGCTGTGTTTGACTATATGAAAGGTCAGTGTGTGTCTGGACACAGACTGTTGTGTTGGACTGTTATTCAGTTGTCTGCTGAATGTTTTCAAATGTCTGCATCTCAGCTGTGATGAGGCTGGGGGTCATGGGAGGCCACCGTAGCAGCCTCTTCAACATCATGACATCATCATAAATGCTGCTGGACTGTCTGATGGGCTGACGGTGAAAAAGCCGTCGGGAAGGAAACAGAAGACATTTCAGAGGCTGCAGCAGATTTCTTTGATTCGGGGCCTTTTTCAGCTTTATTGGACAGAGCAGTGAAGATAAGTGACAGCAAAGCAGAGAGAAAGGGGGCGTGGCCCGGGTCAAAGCCAGGCCAGCTGCTCTCCACCTCGTGGTCACCTGCTCATCCTAGTGAGCTCCACCAGCAGCCCTTTCACACACTTTACACTGTCAAACACTGTGTGTGGACCTCAGCTAACAACAGGCTACATTTAAGTCTGGACTACATGCTTTTATATTGTTTTTATTCCATCAGCAGCTCAACATCATGAGCAGCTTTGACATAAAGACATCAAACTCAAGCTGACTTTAAACTACTTTTAATACAGGGGCTCAAAAACAACAACATCTTTATTATATATCAGGACAGAAAGTCATTTCATCTCAAAGGGAAACAGCTTTATTTGGAATAACCAGCACTATCAACTGGTTTGGGATCTCCACCAGTTTCATGTCTTTGCAGTTTCTCCAACAAAGTTCCTGTAAAATCAGCATGTTTGTCTTTATTGGTTTGATAGTGATTGATTATTCAGTCCCAATCTGCTGTCATCTAAAGAACAAAATGATGTTTCTATGAGTCACAAAGCTCCAGATGTTGTCGGCTTCACAAAGAAAACAAAGAACTTAAACACAAAGTGTTTGGAGCCAAAATGTTCCCAAGCTGCTCTTTTTGAAATGGCAGAGGTACAGTGGTGTCTAACAGCACACTGTGGAAGGCAAACATGTTATTGTTGGATGAAACTTCATGAATCCTTTGTAGATTTGAGCTGTTGGAGCCTTTCTTTTCTCTTCAGGTGTACAGATGCTGAGGAGGCAGGTGAAGCAGGTGGAGCTGTTGTGATGCTGCAGAGGGTGTGTCTTAGTAACTCTGTGAGGCAGAACTGGATCCAACATTGTGGATGTGTTGATGTTGGAGCCATTAAGAGTCTCTGGCCACACTGTAGGATTTCCCTTTGATCCACTGTGGGGGCATTTTGGAGTCTGTCAGTGAAACTCTTCATGTTTGTGTTTGACTCCAGTTTATAGAAACAGAGGAATGTGTCATGCTTTTGTTCGGCCTCCACAAATACACACATTTGTTCATTGGTTGGACTTTTTGGAAGGAGACACATTGAAAACCATGTTAATAAGATCTTGTTGTTTCCTGTGGATCCGACACAGAGAGTGGACTTCAGACAGAAACCGTGGAAGAGATTTTAGAGGCCGTGTGTGGCAACAGGAAGTTTCTGTGTGTTTGCTGATCTTACATGTGGAAAACAACACGTGATGTTTGTGAAGTTCTACAATGATCATTGTTCTCACAGCATTTTGAGTGGGAACAGTTCAAACTGGGAGTAGTGGGAGTTATTTACTGATTGAAACAAGCTGAATGTTTCTGTGACGATGAAGATCAGCAGCTCAGCTGATCAATGAACTGACATCTATCAGTCGTTTCATGAGATGAAGTCATCAGCAGACATTTGTTCTGACTGTGTGATGAATGTCAGAACGTCAGGGCTCTGCTTTAGTCACTGCTTGATGATCATTGGCTCATTGTTGAATCCAGGGCCCAGTCTGACCTCTGACCTTTGCTGCAGGTCTTCTGTGTTATCTCCACTTTCATGGCTGATCTTCTGCTGTATCGTCCAAAATAAACATCTGGATCATTTCCAACACTTCAGCAGATCTTTAGTTTGGGCAGTGCAGCACAGAATAACACATATTGTACTATACTGCCCACTTCCTGATCTTATTGGATCTGTGTGTGAGGTTGGTGAAGGAAACACATGTTTACTGAGTGAGTCGCTGCCATTAGGAACTAGTTTTTATATCACAGCCTGGAAATCACACAGGACCATTTCTGCAAGTGAAAAGTCGTCATTGGAGGAAAATCATTGTGTAGTTTGTGCGACTGAAGAATTGTCCCAACTACATGTGCTGCTGACCTTTGACCTTTCCTTTAGGTGCACAGAGGAGTCTGTGGAAACATCCAGAACTGAGGCAGTGCTACAGATGCTTCAAATAAAGTGGTGTATTATCCATGTTTTCTATGGATCACATCCAGTATCCTGATCTAACGAGCCCCCTTTTTGTGGATTTTAGAGCCTCTGACTTTTGCTGCGTCTCATTTCAAGCACAAGAGCAAGAAGTGGATGAAGAAATGGGGCGAGTGGGGTCAGTGTGGTGCATGTCAGCTGTGCTCACACATGCTTTCACAAAGAACATGTGTGTTCATCGGCAGCATTAAGGTGCACTTTAGTCTTCATAATAATAAAGTATTCTGACTTTATTCTTCTGAATGCTCACAGTCATGTTGCAGCTCTGCTCTGCTTTAAGAACATGTTCTACCAGGATGTTACTTTCCTAAACGTGTTCTCCAAATGTTCCAAAGACTTTGTTCTAAGTCGTTCTACATGATGAAACATCCACACTAAGTTTAAGAAGGACACACAAACACCATCTATCCTTTCATCATGTGTACAAACGTGTTCAGATGTCAAATGTACCGTGAATGGATGCAAATGTGGATCGTTCCAATAAAATGAGACAGTTTTGTAAGTGGATCACAGTCTGAAGTTCATTAAAACCTATAAGAACATGTTATTCAAACCAATTTTATCCAACAGGAAGAAGCATCAGGGGAACAGGAAACATTCAAACATGTTTACTGTAAGAACTGCACAAAGGAAGGAAACACAATCCTACACACGAGCACTTTAAAATGGACATTTAGCTTTTCAAACATCAGGGAGCTGCAATAACAACACTTTGCCCATTCTGATCAGACTGAAAGATTTATAGAGATTTATCCATGTGCTGGAAAAGGATTTGATATCAACATAGATGCAGATTAGCAGGAGCATTTTCTTCATATTGATTTAGAGTTCAGTACCAGGAATATGTAGAATTAACATCTGTGTGCATGACGAGCAGTATTGGTCAAGTTACTTGAAAAAAGTAATCAGTAACTAATTACTGATTACTCCCCCAAAAAAGTAATCCCGTTACTTTACTGATTACTTATTTTCAAAAGTAATTAATTACTTAGTTACTTAGTTACTTTTTAAAAACACGATTTACAACCTGAAGAGGTGATAAAGCGATAGATCTTTCAGCCCAATTCTACTTTTTCTACATAATCCATCATACAAAATGTAATCAAATGGAAAAGTCTCTTTTTAAAACTTGTTTTATTAGTTTTAATCTTTTAACTTTATGCATCAAGCAAAAATTTAATTATATGCAACATTCTCTGACTTGAATAAATTAGTTTAACATTTAAACCTATTTTCTACACATTCCAGCACATAAAATAAAATATTTTTTGTGTTTTCACTCACTCTTTCAAACAGATGCAAGTAAAACACAGCAGAAAATAAATAAAGTCAAAGACTCAGCGGTCCTTTTGCTCTATTTTCACCTGTAAAGCAGGAGCAGGGTAGGCGGAGGGTTACCCTGGTGCAGGTGTGCTGCGGTCAGTTGAAGAATCCGCGCGAGTGTCTCTGTGAGTTTCCCATCACGTCGTAGCTACTCGGTGCTTGCTCGGAAGTTTAGGGGTTTTTTTCGCTGTAAAAAGAAGTTTTCTTCCCACGCACGATGGACGCTAATGTTTTTGTCACTTTTTATGGAATCAAACTCAAAGTAAGGTCAGTACTTCCACACTTTAAACGCTGCACGCTCATACTCTCTCCCGCACTCGATATATTATCCATTGTTGATCTGCACACAGCTGCTGTCACCAACGTCGCACTTGCTTACGTCACTGTCGTGAGACATTCTCGCAAAAAAATCACGGTTTTAGTAACGCAGTAACGCAGCGTTCCTACGGGAAAGTAACGGTAATCTAATTACTGATTTTGCAATAGTAATCCCTTACTTTACTCGTTACTTGAAAAAAGTAATCAGATTACAGTAACGCGTTACAAGTAACGCGTTACTGCCCATCTCTGATGACGAGTGATGACAATTCAAAGTCAGGCTTTCAAAGGATGTCAGAATTGGTGTCTCTATCTGTGACTGTCCCAGAGGAACCTGCCTGAGGGATTATTACAGATCTGTCTATATAGAAAGACTTGCATTGATTCACAGTGTACAATTCTTTCTAATCTATTAACATCTTCCTCCAAATCCTGTTTCTGCTGTTTAATGACATATGTCTGAATACAGACAGTGGAAAAATGTCAGTTTTAGTTTTACTGGATCTCAGTGCAGCATTTGATACAGTTGACCACAACATATTACTCAAACGACTGGAGAACTGGACAGGTCTTTCAGGAACTGTACTAAACTGGTTCAAAACATACTTAGAAAACAGGAAATACTTTGTATCAATAGGTAACTTCACATCTGAGCAGACAAGTATCACATGTGGAGTTCCCCAAGGTTCCATCTTGGGACCCTTTCTGTTTAACATTTACATGCTCCCACTGGCACAGATTATAAAGAACAACAAAATAAACTGTCATAGCTATGCAGATGACACACAAATATATATCACAATGTCACCAGGAGACCAAGGCCCCGTACAATTTTCTCCAGCTAAACAAAACAAAACTGAGGTAATAGTCTTTGGCGCCAAAGAAAAACGATTACAGGTCACCAGAGAACTTCAATCTATACATCTAAAAACCACAAACCAGGCGAGAAATTTGGGTGTAGTGATGGATGCAGACCTAAACTTAGAAAAACACATTAAGACAATAACAAAGTCAGCTTACTATCACCTCAAGAATATTTCAAGGATAAAAGATCTGATGTCTCAACAGGACCTGGAAAAACTAGTCCATGCATTCATCTTTAGTAGGCTTGATTACTGTAACAGCATCTTTACAGGTCTACCTAAAAAATCAGTCAGACAACTACAGCTCATTCAGAACTCTGCTGCTCGAGTCCTCACTAAGACCAAAAAAGTGGACCACATCAGTCCAGCTCTGAGGTCTTTACACTGGCTGCCTGTCCATCAGAGGATAGACTTTAAAGTTCTGATGCTGGTCTATAAAGCTCTGAATGGTTTAGGACCAAAATACATCAGTGACCTCCTGACCCAGTATGAACCTTCCAGATCCCTCAGGTCATCTGGATCCGGTCTTTTATCAGTTCCCAGAGTCAGAACCAGACACGGAGAAGCTGCATTCAGCTTTTATGCTCCATATATCTGGAACAAACTCCCAGAAAGCCTCAGATCAGCTGAAACACAGTTTATTTAAATCCAGGTTGAAGACTCACCTGTTCTCAGCTGCATTTGAATAAAGCACCAAATCCACACTTTTAAGCTTAAATTTCAAAACTTACATTTAACTACTGATTTTATCTACTGTTCTGATCTGTTTTGATTTTATATACTGTTGTGTTTGTTTGTTTGTTTGCTTGTTTTAATCAATTTTAAATCATGCTTTTTATTTGTTTTTGTTTCTAATGTCTCTGTAAAGCACTTTGAATCACCTTGTTGTTGAATTGTGCTATACAAATAAACTTGCCTTGCCTTGCCATCAGAAGGGCTCAAACCTCCTGCTGTTTCTACTGGACCATAAATTCTACTTTATGATCATCTTCAAAAATAAAAACGTGAGTTTATTTGTGAACTCTGTGAAATGTGTCTGATGTTTAGTTTGAACCAATCCTGTGTCAGCTGCAGCCACATCATTGCCACACATACAAATGGGTGTGTTCCTGTTTAGACCTGCTGGCTGTCAATGGGCTTCATTCCATTTCAGACTGCCGGTGGTCGGCTGTGATCTAAACTCAACATGGCTCCTGTGTTAGAAGAGCCTCTGATTTTAAACTTTGCACATTTAATAGTTTCTTTCCAACACTGTGGAGCTACCAGCCCAGTATATGTAGCCACAGTAGATGGAGTTATCAAGCTGACTGACAAACATCAGGACTCATGTGATTCCTACATGTGGACCTTTCATAGATGGATCCAAGTGCAGATTCAACTCTGCATCACATTTGACTTCAGCTGTTACACACTTTCTAGCTGTGTCACTTCCTGCTTTTTGGATCAGATAGTTTATCCATGACCACAAATGTTTGGCTGCATGTTTTTATCATCTATATTTCCAGTCTTCATACAGCCTGTAGTGGCAATTCCTTTACTTTTGAATGATCAAACGTCCCACAACTTGAAGTCCACAAGCCACTGCTGCACTGAGGTAATATTTCGTACGCAGGCAAAAGAAGTCCATTGTCCAAACCTTTTAGTTGAGAGTTTTGGTTTTGGTTTATTTATCCATTTTGGCAAGCAATAACAAAATCCTTCCTGCTGCTTCTCCTGCTCTGGTAAAAAAACCATAGGCCCACCCCAATGCATGCTGGTCCTATACCAGTCTCTTTATTTATAGAAACAAAATGGCCCTACAGCTCTTACTGACTAATTTAACAAAATAACAACAAAGAAAACAAATCATTTAAAACAAAATATTAACCAACAAATAAACCCCCAAATATAAATAAACTAACAACAAACTTTAACTAATTTCAAAATAATAAAAAATAAAGAACAAATAGCTCCAACACAGCCAATATTTCATGTGAACTCCAACCTGCCAGCTGCCATCATGCTTTCAGGGTTCATTCAGTGTTGAAATGTAGGACAAACAGCAGCACATGTTCTCTAAATGTTTGCTGCAGTCATTTTAAATGAAGCTGATACTACATGAGACATTTTCCATATTTACTGTCTTTGAACAGAGAATAATAAAGCCAGCAAACATATACAGGCTGTGCAAATACAAACTTCTGTGGTGCATTTGATGACCTGCAGAGGAGAACAAGTCGGGCTTTTCAGCCCTAACACAACCTCTTTGTTCTCAATACTACAAAACCTTCAAAGGCTGATATGCAAGTTTGCATGAATCACCAACACAGTTGTGTTTGTTTCTAGTATAGTTATAAATAAGCTGATCAGATATCTGCTGACTGATTAGATCCAGTATCTATTACAGATGAACTGGATATCACAGCGCATGTTGTTAATCCGTCATATCAAACTAAACCGTGTTGCTGGTGTAAATATCCTCCAATAAAGTCAGATGAGGGCTACTGTTGCCAGGTAACGATGATGTCACACTGGATCTTCTGATCTTTAGCATCGTAGCGCTCGGAGTCTGATGTTGGCTCATGTGTTGTTAAACACCAACATGACGTTCTACTAGTCAAGGCCTCAGCTTCACCCACTGATGCTGATCACACAGACCCACTAATAGAACTGTTTTATCAGGTTTAAGCAGCGTCAGCATTAATGTCACATTTAATCAGACCACATTTACATTACAAGCCCACTACAACCATATGGAACTCCAAAGTGTTCAAAATTAAATAAATAAATAAGTCATGATGAAATAAATAACTATGTGAATAAATAAGACACAGATATGTAATGTGAGAATGATAGTGAAATAATTGAACACATTTTGAAAAAAAGCTCATTATTGTGAAATATATTGCATTCTGCTATATAAATTTACTTATTATTGTGAAATATTATTTCATGATCATTATTTTTCACAATAACAGAGATTATTCCTGAGGCATTTTATTTATTCCCAGCCGTTTTTAATCCAAAATGTCCTTTTTTTCAAAGTCAGTCTTTATTTCAAAATCCCGTTTTTCCCAATGGCCTATTTATTTCATTATTATTACACATTATTTGACCACGAGCAATCTTTTCTGGTTTGACGCCGTCTTTGTAGCCAGAAACCAGCTCTCTCCTCGGCTTCCTCCACTACACGCTTCCCCCACGCCAGTCTCCTCCGTCACTATAAAGGGGAGAGTCATGAGCTCCATCACCCTCACCTGTGCCGTCCAACGTCCCGCCACCAGCCTCCACTGCAGCAGGCCAGAGACCACACCCCTGCCACAATAAGTAAAAGTATATCCTTGCTGTACCCTTAATGCTAAATGTGCTAAATTAACCGCTGCCTTTGCCCCTTTGGGATTATTCTTATGTCACTGGGATGTTGACCTTTGACCTTCACATTAGAGAGATGGGCAGACATAATTAGTGTATGAATTTTAAAGTAACAGGTAATAAAGAGAGTGTAGCAAATGTAGTCAGGTTTATTACTCTGTATCACACATGAGTGCCCGAGGGAGGCGGGGCTGACTGGGGAGACACAGGAAACAGAGAGACAGGGCTGACTCGACATGAAACGATGAAACGTGGGACACGGGAACAGAAACTAAACACAGGCTGAAATGAACACTGAGGGAGGGAGAACTAAGATTACTGAGAGCCTGATAAATAAGAAGAACAAAAAGCAAGAAAAACAAGAGTCAAAGAAAACCAAAAACACAAAGCATTGGGCCAGGACCCACTGCTGTGACATTTATATGTGATAAAAACATTAAAAACTGCTCACATGTTGAAATCTTTCTACGTATACTTTAGGTTCAGCTCTCCAGCCTGGCATTTGGTTAAGCATGATTCAAACATTTGATTTTGTTTAACTGGTTTTAATTATAGTTACTTTTTGTGAACATTTGTTGCAGCATTTAAAAATACATCATTTATTTTCAAACTTTTATTTGATTTAGAGCATCATATTTGACCAACGTAAATGTTTTAATTTCATATAAAATAACTGAAACAGTGAATTAAATATCTGAAATCTTTCCTTCCTTAAAAGTTATAATCCTACTTAAGTTATAGTGCAAACGCTTAAGCAACAAATATACTTGATGCTAATTAATTAATATTTCACTTTGATGTTGCAACTATGCGGTCACTTCTGTCTTTAAACAAAATAATATTTTCCAGTTACAGAAATCATAAAGTCCAAACTAAAGTGCTACTGTTGCTATATGCATTTTATATAAATCATGGATGATGGTCCTGACATGAAGGAAGAGAAAGTTACAGGTTGCATCCTTTGACTTTGTCTCCGTGCCTTTGGGCGATTTTCAGAAGGACAGATGTTTCTGTTCAATTCTTAAATCATTTTTTTCAAACACAAACACTATTTTAAAGCTTCTAGAGAGTAAAATATTAATGATAATTATAATAACAATAATAAAAACAAAAGCTCTCAGATCCATCAAACCAAGCAGCAGAAAGAACAATAACTGAAGAGAAAACTTTAACCTTGTAGACTTCATTATGTTCCAGCTGCTCTACAGACGCTGTGACCTCAAACTTAAGCAGGTCGTAAAGTATGTGCAGCTCAATAACTTCATAATCAGACCCTGTGGTATTTAGGCAGCAGAACAACTAAGAATAACAACTACAAATAATGTTTTTAGGTTTCTGTTGTACTGCAAGGTTCTGTACAGGAGAACCAAACCAAGAGCAAATATTACGTCTCATTTACACCTGAGCACGAAGAGCCATCAACATTTAGCAAATTGAATCATCTTTGTTTAGATGCAAGAAGAATCATATAGAAATGAAAAAGTAGAAATAGAAATCCAGAGCAAAGATATCCTCTAATTCAGCGTAGCACATGTGCAGCTGCTGCGATTCACGTAAGCTAGAGGTCTGCGCGGGAATGTTTTTTTAGTCCCGCTCCCGCCCGCTCCCGCAAGGTTTTGTACCGCACCCGACCGCTCCCGCTGTATATTCAGTCTTTGTTCACCCGCTGCCCGCTTAGAATAATTTTCTACCCGACCCGACCGTTCCCGCTAAATTTAGATCTGGTTTCCAAAATCTCACATTTAAATGGGGTACCACCAAAAAATAGAGATAACAGATAAAACTGCAGGTTGTGCAATGATTGTATTTATTTTTCTTAAACAAGATGCATTTATCTGTCAACATGCAACATTTATCTTTTAACATGGAAAACGTGTTGCAAAAATAAAATAAATAAAAACGAATACAGCATTGTGGCCTACTTGTTATTTTTATGTAAAATACAAACGTAACATTTTTCTGTCAACACAGTAGGGAAAGTGTCGCGAAAAAAAAAAAGTCACTTAAAATTGTAAACAAAAGAACAAAATAGTTGGCCACTGCGAAATTAAATGGTTGTTTAAACTATCAGTTTAACGAAAAAATGTCCCAATGTCGAATTCAAGGTCTCTCCTACAAAAGAAAATATGCATATATAAATACAACAATAAACGACATCTCAAAATTATAAACTATTAATCAAATGAACGAAACTTACTTAAAAAATCCAAATTATTTTAAATTTCCATGCAGGAAAAGAATGTCACTGACTGATGAGGGTTTCAGTACTGAACGTCTCTCCTCCAAAATCCGACCACAAAGGCTGAATGCTCTCTCGGAAGGTGCACTCGTTGCCGGGATGCAGAGGACAAATCTTGCAAGGTTGCTCAGGGCAGGGAACTGGGAACTGTTGGAATTCCACCACTGCAAAATGTTTTGTTGACTTGATAATTCAAGTTTCATGGTCCTGTACTCCTGAATCTGAACATCTAGTGATTTTGATCCACATGATTCTTCCTCTTCCTCCCAATCTGAAAATTTATGAAGAACAGTAGGCCTTTTGGCAGGTGTTGGTTCAACATCCTCATCATGTGCATGATCAAACTTTAAATCATCGATCATCTCCTTGACTCCCTGTATCACATTCTGTCGCCCTCTTTCATCTAACATTCTCAGACCTCGCAGATTTGGTGTCAGAAAGGTTGCCGCAAGAAATCTGGTCGGGTCCCGCGGCTCACGCGGGACAGCCGCGGGAATGCAGACCTCTAACGTAAGCATTTGGCTCGTCGCTGTTGCAGATTTTTCTCTCGCTGTTCTGGCTCACAGCGCTGCAAACACAAAAATAAATATCCCCAAAGGTGTGAAAGGGAGCTAATTAGTAAGAGTATTGTTACTCTCCGCAGGAGTAGTCCAGCAGTAGAAATCAGTCCAATAACAAGGTGTGTAACATCTAGCAGGGTGACAGAAAAACCCAGGGTAACTTCTAAGGACCTCAACGTCTCTCTCACATTGTGTTTTTTAAACATGCTTCCATTTGTCACTTCAGTCTTTACTCTGAAATACAGGAAGAGAAATCATGGCTGAAACAATTTCTCATGAAACCAGGGGTGTGGTCCAACAGTCAGTTTGGTGAGGAAGGTTCCTAACTGAGAGAAGTGACCCAGAAGTATCTGTGTAGCAGCCACAATGAATCCAGATCATGAGCTTTATTAACTGATCAAAGTCTCTTCTTTCATCTTCTGTATCATTCAGTTTGCATTGGTAATGCCCATTATTGTAATGCTTTTTTAAGACGAGCAAAACTTTATTTCACTTTGGGTTAGCTGGGATAAGTGATGGATGGAGGGAATTTTACTTCAGCCACAGAAATCCTAAACAGGAAGGAGGAGCAGAGTTACAGTGGATCACTATCCAGCAGGGAAACAAGGTTTATTTCAATTTCTTGGCCATGAGTGACATTTACTGAGTGGGCAAATTAGGGAGACGACACCATCAGATCCCGAGCCCTCCATGTGTTAATCAAGAGACGGCTGCTGTGCTACATCCATAAATAATGAATAAATTAGGAGCTAAAGCTGAAAGGACAGCTTATTTGTACCATCTTCACGTGAACACATTCAAGAACATCACAGATGAAGAAACATTAAAAACTTCCACACTACATAAAGCAAGAAAAATAGTTTTTCTTTCAGGTGGTTTCAGAAAAACAGAAACATCAAACATCTCCAAGACTCTCTTTGAAAGAACTAAAAACCTTTGTTCTCATGGTCCAATCATGAGTGAACTCCCTGATGAAGCCTTGTGTGCTAAAACATGTCAGAGTTTTAAAGGTTAAACATGAGTTTCCAAAACGTTTTGCTGGAGAACAATGAACTATTTGACTGAGTTTCAATCATTTACAGACGAGCAAAACCAGGACAGAGAAAAAAGGACAAAACTGACTCAGTAAAAAACAGAAAAGAAGATCCCATGTAGATCTGTATTATGTAGAAGTTCAGCCCAGCAACCAGTTCAGTTCAACACAAGTTTAAATGATTCTATCTGAACTCTGTGGAGCCTGATCTCAAGCTTTTTGAGTCTGACACAGAAACCAGAGGATCTTTCTGTGTCTTCAGATTCACTGTGATCCAGTGATGGGAGTGATTTCAGCCCTGAGTGATCGCGCTGATGTTTGCACAGAGCAGACAATGAGGTGAATGTTTGGGCACATTGGTAACAGTGAAACAGTTTATTAGTAACGTGGGATCGTTTGTGTTTGGAGTATGAACTGAGATTCCTGAAGCTCTTGTCACACTGGTCACAGCTGTAGTTTCCTTCCATGTGTGCACGTTCATGCCTGTTACAAGTACTTGAATGTGAGAAGCTTCTCTCACAGTGTCTGCACTTGTGTGGTTTCTCTCCTGTGTGGACTCGTTTGTGTGATTTAAGCTGACCTGCAGTGGTGAAGGATGACCCACACTGATCACAGAGGTGCTTTTTAACCCCACTGTGAATCAGTTCATGTTGTTTTAAATCACTTGATGTGGTGAAGCTTCTCCCACATTCTTTGCAGTATTTCAGTTTGTCTCCAGTGTGTCTACGTTGATGTACTTTTAGGGTCTTTTGCTGACTGAAAGTTTTTCCACAGAGGTCACAATGAAAGTCTTTCCCACCACCACAGTGATGACAGGGTTGAGAACTGGATCCATCTGTGTCGCTCTGCTTCTAAACAAAGACACAAAGACAGTGTAAGTCAGTCCTTCAACATTTGTATCCTGAACGTCGCCTGAAATAAAGAGCATCTCTGCAGACGTCCAACTACATTTGACTGTTTCAGTTAACACACTCAGTTTACTGGGCTGCAATAACTACAATACTACCACCATAATACTACAGTAATACTAAAATCATAACTGAAAGGAAAATCTGAATAATCACTCAGAGCTGCTTTTCCATGCAGTAGAATTGCTAACATGCTAACACACTTTAATGAGCAGAGTTGTTCCAAACAGTCAGGCTAAAATGACAAGATAACAATATAAATACATACCTCACAGTAGCTGCACTTGTAGAGTCTCTTTCTGGTGTGGATCTGTTTGTGTTCTCTCAGGTGATGTGGAGCTTTAAAAGTCTTCTCACACAGGTCACATTGATAAGGTCTCTCCTCAGTGTGGGTAAACATGTGTCGTTGTAACTGTGCGTCTGTTGTAAAGTATTTGCCACACTGTTCACAGCAGTACACATCATGTCTGGTGTGAATGCGTTGGTGTTCATTTCGGTGCCCTCTTTGGCTGAAAGTTTTTCCACAGATGTCACAGCTGTATGCCTTAATTCCAGAGTGGGTAACTAGATGCTTCTGTAAGTGGCTACTGTGAGTAAAAGCTCTGCCACACTGATCACAGCTGTACGCTTTAACTCCACTGTGGATGAGTTGGTGTGTTTTTAGGGAATGCTTCCAGGAAAAAGACTTTCCACACAAGTCACAGCTGAACGGTCTCTCTCCAGTGTGGATGACCTGATGCTGTTTTAGTGAAGCCCTCACAGTAAAACCCTTCCCACACAAGTCACAGCTGTATGGCTTAATTCCAGAGTGGGTAACCAGATGCTTCTGTAAGTGGCTACTTTGAGTAAAAGCTCTGCCACACTGATCACAGCTGTACGCTTTAACTCCACTGTGGATGAGTTGGTGTCTTGTTAGGGAACCCTTCGAGGAAAAAGACTTTCCACACAAGTCACAGCTGAACGGTCTCTCTCCAGTGTGGATGACCTGATGCCGTTTTAGTGAAGCCCTCACAGTAAAACCCTTCCCACACTCGTCACAGGTGTGTTTTTTCTCTCCCTTTCTTCTGTGAGGTTTGTCGGCCTCCTGAGAGCGCTGACTTCTGGCTCCATGTTGGTCCTGCAGTGACAGAGATACAAACAGAGGCAGTGAGTGAAATGCAGTCGTGGAACAAACTCAACCTTCAAACTCCATTAACACTAGTTTTAAACCTGAAGGTGGAGCGTGGCACCAAACACCTTAAAGGTCTCTTATCCCCACCTGCTGGTAGTTCTAACACATTACATCCAACCTGCTGTTAAAGATAATTCATGATTGTTCAAACACTAAAATCATGCACACACACACACACACACACACACACACACACACACACACACACACACACACTATTTTATAATTTAGATTATTTTGTTGTTTCCTATTACATATTTCTATAATTTGTATAGATTTATACAGAATTATTCAGTGATAATAAATCCTATGTTTGTTTATTCTAAAGGAACCCCGTTAGCTTCCACAACAGATGTTGCTCGTCTTCCGTCAAATACTCACATAAAATATTACACAATGAAGTGGATTCAAGATATCCACATAATTTCACTCTTACATCCACAGTGAGGTTTCACAATTGTTCAAATATAAGCAATCAATAATAATAATAATAATATTTCTCTGTCAGCCTTCTCGGTTACGAATCGTCTTCTGCTCCTCTGTCATGCGGCGTCCCACAGGGTTCAATTTTAGGGCCACTGCTCGTTTTACTGTATTTATTGCCTCTGGGTTCCATCTTTAGAAGGCATGGGATCGCATTTCATTGTTATGCCGATGACTGCCAAATTCATTTGCCACTGAAGCAGAAGCATCTGCATAAAACCCCTCATGACATGCCTAGATGACATTAAAGCTTGGTTGGCTCTAAACTTTTTAAATTTTAATAAAAAGAAAACAGAGTTGTTGGTGTTTGGACCCAGTGGTCCCTGTGAGTTCTCCTCTGTAGATTTGGGACCCCTGGAAGTTTATTTTAAACCTGTTGTTACTGATCTTGGTTTTAAGTTGGACGTGATTTGAAATTGGAGAACCAAATCAGAGCAGTGGTGAAGTCCAGTTGTCATCATTTAAGGCGACTGGCAAATCTTTTCTTTCACAGCAGCACCTTGAAACAGTGATCCATGCTTTTATTTCTTCCCACCTGGACTACTGTAACTCACTTTATGTGGGGGTCAGTCAGTCATTGCTCTCACGTCTGCAGCTGGTTCAAAATGCGGCTGCACGACTCCTAACAGGAACTTAAAAAAGAGAGCATATAACCCCCGTGCTGGCCTCTCTGCACTGGCTGCCTGTGTCTTTTAGAGTTAATTTTAAAATTCTTATGTTTGTTTTTAAATGCCTTCACAGTCTTGCCCCGCCTTACCTCTCTGAGCTTCTTCATCTCCACACACCCTGTCGGTCTCTCAGGTCAGCTGACCAGCTGCTCCTGGAGGTACCGAGATCCAGGAGGAAGCTCAGAGGGGCGGGGCCTTCTCTATTGTGGCTCCAAAGTTATGGAATGATTTGCCCATGCACGTTAGAGAGGCCCCTTCACTGTCCACTTTTAAATCACGTCTTAAAACCCACTTTTATTCCTTGGCTTTTAACCTCAGTGAGACTTAGTTTCTTTTTTAATTGAAGTAGTTATTTAATTAATGATTTCACTCTTCTTTTATTTGTGTTTTATTTATATCTCATGTAATTTTATTTTACAGTTCCAGTGTACAGCACTTTGTGTCAGCTGTGGTTGTTTTAAAGTGCTTTATAAATAAAGTTCATAATGTTGATGATAAATATCAATAACATTGCGGCACATTACACAAATTTCAAAAACAAATCATGTCTTACAATATTTACAACAACTAAAAGCTCTGTAAATCGGCTTTTAAGTGTTCATTGAAGTTTTGAATAATTCTCTAATTTTTTAAGGCAACTTATTCCACTTAAAAGTTGCTCTAAATGTAACAGTTTAACAAAACGTTACTTTTAACTCGAGCATTTACTAAATTGCAGCTTGTTGAAAACTGTGTAATATGATGATGTATTTCATCTGGATACTGCAGCTGAGCAGAATAAATGTGGTGTGTTTAACAGAATTGCTTTCTTTAGAACTACAAGTAAGCCATAGAATATTTTAGCCTGTACAGGAAGCCAAGAAAGGTTATTATGCATTTGATCAATATTAGTATAGTATGAACATCTTCACACTAATCTGGACGCCTTATTCTGGACTAACTGAAGTCTGTTAAGATCTGTCTCATTAGCTGCTGACCAAATGATTGAACAATACTCCAGATGAGACATTACTAGTGGATTAATGACATCTTTCATAATGAAGAAGTGATACACAAAGAGCATTTCATAGCCATAGCTATGCCTTGTCGGCAGAGATATGTGACATTAGTGATGTTTGTACTTTCAGCGTTAACTTGGTTTTAAAGCCTTTAAAATATACGCCGTTCAATAGTCGACCTTAATCTGACAGAGAATGTGATGATTTTGTGGATAATTAAAGTCAGTCATATATCCACAAACACAACAAGCTGAAAGTCAGTGATGCTGCTCGGTTTGCAGTCCTGAACATCACGGCACAAGCAGGATTCACTGCACTGTTAATGTGAGCTGTGTTATATTGCTGTCTCTGTTCGGTGGTGTCGAGCCAAACGCACTTTAACGTGTGTTTGAACGAGCTGACGGTTCACTCGTTAAGCTGAAAGAAAGATGCTTTAATCACAGCAGTCACACATGTGTCCACTGCACCATCTGGAACTCTTCTTGTTTACACTCGTAATAACACAAACACTAAATCCTGCTTCTCTGGTGCTGTTGTGTAGCAGTGTGTACACCTGAGACTGTCACCTGTCTGTCTGTCCTGCACTCTCTCTCTGTTTCTTTCTCTCTGATTGTGGAATAAAAGTATGAACATGTGTTTATAAGTTACACTTGTGTTTGAATCCTGCAGCTTATCACACATTTGATTTCCATGTGTGACGACTGCAAGTGTCCAGAGTGAGGACAGACTGAGGGAGCCACTGCTGCACATCATCTGTGAGGCTTTGCACCCCTGATGATCCACCAGGACAAACTCAGCAGTGTGTGAGGAAGAGGAGGAGGAAGAGCCAGCAGCACAGAAATGAAGCCCAACAATCATGTTTCACAGTCCTGTGGTCTCAGCCTCAGATACTCATCAAATCACACAGAGCTCATGTAGAAACAAATGAACTAAATATGTTCTCCTTCATTTCTGTCAAACAAAGCTGTATGAAACGTTTCCAGCTGTTAGTATCATGGTTGCTAGGCAACCTGGGCAGCGCGACAGAGGCTAGACGTCCCATTTCACGAGCCTACGAGCCTCGCACTTCGGCCTTAGCGGTCTTTGAGTACGCGGCCCTTGAGGACTTTAAAGCTGCAGAACCTGAATCGGGATACAGCCATGATGATCTCCAGCCTCGTGCTCGCCAACATTCTCACCTGAGTTAAGAAGACGATCACTGAAATGGTCTCAGCAGGTCCTTTGATGACAGCAATGAAATGCAGTGGTAAGGCTTTTTGGGGATTAAGTTCGTTTTCATGGCAAAGAAGGACGATGCAGTTCATCTGATCACTCCTCATAACATTCTGGAGTGCAGGCAAAATGCTATTATAAAAACTTAAGCAGCAACTTCTCCAGGTTCCAATATTTATGCAATTCTCAAACCTTTTGGCCACGACTGTATAACCTCTTCTGAAGTTTAGTGGATATTATACATGGTTATGCTCAGGATGTGTCGGCCAGTTTCCACTGGAAACGCCTTTTGGTTAAACTGTCAGCGAGGAATTTGCATTTGCACTGTTACATTTTTATATAACTTTAATGCACATAAACAACAGCTGCTTGTTTCAGTGAAAATACATTGATGGCTTTTTAATAAAGTTGTGCAGCTGTAAAGTATTTTGTCTGGTGTCAATTCTATCATCAGCTACATCGTTATGGCAAATGTTCAAATGTATATGGTGATAAATATCTTTGGTCATATGGTCCTGCTCTGTCTGTCACCTTCTGTGTTGAGCTCATTGTTTCCTCTGTAGTGGCTGAGCTGAGTCCAAGTAGCTGAAAATGTTCCTCTGCTGCTCCGTCAGACTCTCCTCCTCCTGCTGATCAGCTGGGACACAAAACAGATCTTTGTTAGGCTCCACACTGCACTGAAGAGTCAAAGTGGCTCATATGTTCATCTGACAAGTAAAAGAACACATTTTTGTTTCCCGAGGTGGGCAACTTGTTGGAAACAAACACAAAAGGTTTGAGCACTGATACCTGCCATTGCTGCCATTGAAAGATGCAATGTGGATTGTCAAGACTCAAACCAATCATCAAGCAAAGACAACAGGGATCAAATGTACCGCATTTTGATCCGGGACGTACTCTGCATGAAAACAAGCGCTCACTCTTCCTGCTCAACAAATGACAAGGGCGGAGCCTTATACCACGTGATACAGAAGCTGTGCCGTGTGATGCTAAAATTAGCAGGGAAAAAACCACGGAGAGCACGTCAGGGATGACGAGAAAGTGACAGGAGAAAATCCGTCCCGGTCAACCACCCAAACATCAATAACGGGAACCTTATACAGCGCTTCCCTATACACGTCGCACTCCCGCAGGCACAAAGACATCACGGAGGCTATCACTTATCACCTGACCAAAGATATGGCTCCATCAACACTGTGCAAAATGAGGGATTTAGGAAAACGATCAACACCCTAGACAAACGCTACACAGTGCCGTCCCACAACTATTTTTCTATTGTTGCACTACCTGCTCTGTACACGCAGCGTCGAGCAACGGTGGAGACGGAATTTCAAGCAGGACAACATTTTGCTGCAACAACAAAACGTGAGACATTTGTTGTTTTATGTTTATTTATTGTTATGAGAGAATCATGATCTCAATTCTAAGCCAAAAAATCGTGATTCTCATTTTATGCAAAATCGTGCAGCCCTAACATTAACACAAAACTATTGTTTCACCAGAGAAACACACATGAAGAGAGAGAGAGAGACAATAACAGCTACCAAACAGTCGTCATAATTCGTCACACAATGAGAAAAGGACAAATCAACAAGTAACAATGACTAATTAATATTAAAATCTGTAACATAATGTATTGTTTGGAGTTTAGTCTGATTGGTTCAGGATGACCTGCCATTATCCAATCACACGTCTGCTTACCTGCATCTTTTCTCTTTTTTCTAACCTGAGCACCTGATGGCTTTGAACTTTTGTTGTCCATCTTCCATTGGTTTGAATTTTGCGCTCCAGTACAAACACAAATCCCCCAACCCGAGGATCAGCACAATTAACCTAACAGACCTACACCTTAGTTCACAGACTCACTTTGTCTAAGGTTGATTTCTGGGATTTCACACAACCCAGGATTCAGATCGTGAATCCATGATGGGCTTGGATTTACATCATTATAAATGAAATGTGCTCTACTTGGAAGCAGCCGGCCCCGCCCCTTTTGACGGGTTGTGTGAGACTTTAAATCATCAAACTGTAAATTATAAATTTAAATTGTTATTGATCCTTTACCCCGAGTCCTAAAGTGTAGATTTATTTTCTTACTCTTCTTATATTTATTGTTTGTTTACTTGCACCGCTGTAACTGCAGCCTCGTCGTCTCGTCTCTCTATATGCTGGACTGTCTGTAGCGGAGATGACAATAAAGTTTACTTTGACTTCAGCAGCGCGCAGGCGCACCGAGGGCTCTCGCGCTCACTTTATAGAATTTAGAAAAAACATGGGTGCAGATTATAAGTCTGTATCATAATATCTGTTTGTTGTTTTTATTTTGTTTTGCGAGTTGGTTATTAGATGCCGCTCCAGCCAGCCAGAGACTCCCCGCCGCCCCGCCCTCCCCTCCCTGTGCCGCCAGCAGCAGGCGCACCTCGCAAACGGAGGGCGCCCTTACTCCCAGCAAATGGCTGATAGAAAACCGATCGGTGCCTACGAATTTCCCAATATGCGCTGGCATGACGTCGGGGAAGCATGGGTACGACCGATTATTTTATTTTTTTCTTGCCCGTGATGCCCCCCACCACGATGCATTCTATTGGTTTGCACACTTACACACACCCAGCTGTGGTTTCCTGTTTTGCTGGACTCTGGAGAGCCCCGCCTTTAACGCTCTTCTCTCACAGAGAGCAACAGAAGACTTGGAAAAACTCCAGATTGACTGAACTCAGTTCAAAGTTACCTTGACACCTTTAGATGTGAGACGTAGTGATGGTCCGCTTGAAGCTGACGCTCCGGTGCGTGTCAGAAAGATCAACGCGCTGCTTCAGAAGCACCGTGTCGAGGCTTGATTCGGCTACGGGCTGTGCGTTAAACCTGAGTCTGGGAGCGCGCTAGCCGCGTGACAGAGACGCAGGCTTCTCCGCCATTTGGGGCGTTGGAGAGTGTCCGAAGGTTGAATTCTCCGCCATATGGGGCGTTTGAGAGTTTTCAACAGAGAGCGCTAGCTGTGCGTGCAGACGCAAGCGATAGGCCTATGTTGTGTGTGTGTGCGGGCCAGACGTGGTCTGCGTGAGTGTGGCTGATTGTTGTCTTGTAATGGAGAATAAAATGTGTAAATGTGATGAAGGAACTGAGCTCACAGTCCATTGTTCATTCAGTGAACTACTCAGTTTATTTTGGGCCTCAGAAATGCTCACTCTGTTTGTACATCACTGTCAGCAATAGACTCATTCTGCTGTGTGGACAGGAACACATGTGACATCACTTCCTGTTTGTTTGTGACTGAAGAAGTTTACAAGGAATCATTTAGAAGAGTTTCAAACATCAACTGATTGAATCCATGAATCTGAAAACGTGTTTGTGAGTGAAAGAGACAGACATGTACAGACTGAACTATCTGTTCAACAGTCAGAGTGTTTCTGTAACAGGAGACACTCTTTACACTCCACTCAGCACAGGGACACTGAGGAACCAGGAGGCCAGAGAAACATAAACCCAGGATAAAGAGTTTGAGTGAATGTGGTGTTGAAGGTGTGGAGGTGGATCAGAGTGTCAGAGGAGACTCTGTAGAAGGACAGAGTGCCAGCAGGACAGTCCACATACACTGCTGCTCTGTTAGAGACAGAGGAGGAGGAGGAGGAGGAGATGGATGTTGATCTGTTATTGTGCCTGACAGACTGAGGACCATCATCAGAGCAGATCAGACTCCAGGACTGATCATTGTATCCAAACAAACAGTCATAACTGACTCCTTTCCTTCTGATGCTTCTGTAACTCACTGATATATAAACGTTTCCTCTCCACTCGACCTCCCAGTAACAGCGACCAGTCAGACCATTTCTACACAGCAGCTGTTTACAAACATCAAATCTGTCTGGATGATCAGGATATGACTGAAGCTCCTCCACATGTGTCACCTTCCTGTTGTTGTCAGACAGTTGGAGCTTTGTGTTCACTGTGTTTGTGTCGATTGTGAGTTGACAGGAATCTGATGGAGAGAACAAACACAATCCAGCTGCAGTTATTGATCCATCATCTGTTCATTGATTGACACTTTGATGATGACTCCTGACATGATGAAGATGGTTGAATGTGTGCTGCTTTGTTTTCATGAATCCCATTAAAAACACACTTACACTTCCTCAGACCTGGTCTCAACCATCGGACTCCAGCAGGCTCCACCCTGAAAGGAGGAGGGGGGTCAGAGCAGCACAGTCAGCATGCACACATGGACATTACATGGCTCTCACACACACACTGTTACACACTGAGCTCAAAGCTCGGCTCCACTGTTTTATTCAAAGAAATCTACATTTATTTATCAGCACATTTAAAAACAGCTTGAGCCAAAGTGCTGCACAGAGTAGAGAGAAAATAGGAAACATACACAGTAATGACTATAAAGACTGGTCAGGATTGAAAGCTACAGAGTACAAATGTGTTTCCAACCGGCTTTTAAAAATGTCCAGTGTTGGTGACGACCTGATGTGAAGGGCGACTGTTCCAGAGTTTGGCTGCAGCCATCGATAAAGCTCACCTCTGTTTTTACGTCTAGTTCTGGTCAGAAGCTGCTTATCTGCAGACCTGAGGGCTCCACTTGGATTCTTTTGTTAAAGAGAGATAAGATGGAGCCAATCCATTCACAGATTTAAAGACAACCAGATCTGGAAGTGGATTCTACCACGTACTGGTAACCAGTGGAAAAAGCTGGTGATGGGTCGTCTAGCACAGACCCACCGCTGGAACCAGACAATTGATGAGGGAGAGAACTGTGACAGCGCCGTTCCTTCACTTGACCTCAGTCGCTCTCGTCTGCTCCCTCGTAACACTGCTCTTTATTGAGCTTACATGAATATGCACAAGTTCATTATGACGTCTTACACAGGTATGAACAAAGAGTACCAGTCTGTGCATAGTGTGTGTGTGTGTGTGTCTGTGTGTTCCAGATGTGACCCTGTGACCCCAAAGCTGGTGCTAAGAGTCCAGCGGTCCCCCTAACAAAGGGCTCTTATACTTAACCAGACACAGAGTAGGTGTCCTCCTACACCAGGGGTCTCAAACTCGCGGCCCGCGGGCCAGTTGCGGCCCGCAGGACGATAGTTTTTGGCCCCACCTTAATATGAAAATGTAATGTTAGTTTGATAATGTATCACAATTTACAGTGTTGTGGGCGGAGCTGAATTAACCCACCAATCAGGGTGGGATATGGATCTCAGGGGACACCAGCCGGGCTTGATGCAAGCAGGGAAACATTTCTCAATGAGTCAAAGTTCCAGCAGCGTTGCCCTGGAGTGTTTCTTTCTTTCCTGTGCCTGGCTGGCTTCCTCCTTTCTATTGGGCAAACGCCGACATTCGCCCCAGCGCGCTGCGTTCACAACACTTCAAAAAAAGTTGTTTTTTTAAGTTGCTGCCCAGCGGGACATTATACGTATATAGATTTATACACACGTCAGTGGGATTTAAAGTTATTTTTCCACAGAGAGAGATCTCATATTAACTCTCACAGTGATGCGTAGGCGGCGGGATAAAAGAAAAGTCATGAACTCAATGCAGCCCAATTTAGTCTGCAGTCACATAGCGACACCTGTTCATCGGCAACAACAGTCCCCGGTAACCCGGACTAATTATAGGGTCGCACCGTAATTTGTGGCTCCATGTTTTTATTTGCATCACTGCGTTTGCATTGCAGCAAACATGAACATTACATATATTTCAATATAATGTAAAAGCAGTCAAAACAACTAACATCAGAAACAGCTGATGTTATTTGTTATATGTCACGGTGTCATTTCCGCTTCTTTCTCCTGTAACAACAGCCCGGCGCCGTGAGCAGTCGCCTTTTTTGCGCTCGCTATCCCTGCACTTTCTACCATCTGCAAACGCCACGGTGTTCGTGTCGTCATGAAAGACATGAACATCGAGCGTAAAAACAAAGGAGACTGCTACCGGCTTTTTATCTGCCGATCGCCGTGCTACGGTTGCAAGAAAAAGAAGCAGAAATGACGTTCTCTACGCGTTGAGACGTTCCCCGTCCGTCGGCTAAACGCTTGATTGAAACTTCAATGCGACAGTGACACCAAGTAGAATTATAAATGTCACATAGCCCCAAACATGTCTTTTTCAAAGCCTGCGGTGAAGAGAAAGGTTGGTGATGAGCACCGACAATTTCAGGAAAAGTGGGAAATGCAATATTTCTTTGTTGAGCACAGGGGCACCCCGACCTGTCTTATTTGCACAGAGAAAGTTGCGCTGCACAAGGAATACAATTTGAAACGTCATTACACAACTAGACATGCTGAGCTGGATGCAAAATACCAGGGAGACGAGAGAGCGAACCGGGTTGCCAGTCTTAAAACAGATCTACTGAGGCAGCAAGATTTCTCCAAGAAAGCAACCAAAGAGAATAATGCAGCAGTCGGAGCCACGTGGTTAGTGAGATGATTGCTAAAGCAGGGAAGCCATTCACAGAAGGTGCATTTGTCTAAAAGTGCATATTGCAGGCTGCAAATATAGTCTGTCCGGGAAAGAAAGGTCAGTTTAGCAACATCAGCCTTTCTGCCAACACCGCAGCAGATCGCATTTCTGACCTGTCAAGTGACATTTATGACCAACTGTGTGAGAAAGCCAAATGTTTCAGTGTATACTCAGTCGCTCTTGATGAGACCACAGACATCACCGACACTGCCCAGCTCCCAATGTATGTCCGTGGTGTTGATGACAGTTTTGAAGTGATGGAGGAGCTGCTCACAGTAATTCCAATGCATGGCCAGACCACCGCTCAGCAGATATTTACAAGCTGTGTGATGCCATTGAGAATGTTGGTTTGCCATGGAAGAGGTTTGTTGGAATAACAACAGATGGAGCGCCATCAATGACAGGGAGGAAACATGGACTGGTGGCACAAAACAAACTGGAAGAGGAAGGCGTGGAGGAGGCCATTGCTCTGCACTGCATCATCCATCAGCAGGTCCTTTGCAGCAAATGCCTGAAGTTTGACAATGTGATGTCTATTGTTGTGAAATGCATCAACCAAATCAGATCCAGGGGCTTAAAGCACCGAAGGTTCTGTGCTTTTTTAGAGGAAATGGAGTCAGAATATGGGGATGTGCTCGACTTCACTGAGGTACGTTGGCTCAGCAGGGGAAATGTATTAAAGAGACTTTTTGAGTTGAGAGCAGAAGTGAAGCCTTCATGGAGAAGGATGGAGTTAGTGTTCCTGTGCTAACTGATCCCAAATGGCTCATGGACTCAGCTTTTCTTGTTGATATGACACATGAGCTTAATGTACTGAACAAGACGTTACAAGGCCAGGGGCAACTTGTCAGTGCTGCCTATGACAACGTGAGAGCATTCTCCACAAAACTGGCGCTCTGGAAAGCTCAGCTCTCTCAGACAAACCTTTGCCATTTCCCAGCATGCAAGGCACTCGTGGATGCAGGCACACCATTCAGTGCTGACGAGTATGTTGATGTCATTTTGAGGCTACAGGAGTAATTTGATCACAGGTTTGCTGACTTCAAGACACACAGAGCCACCTTTCACATTTTTGCGGACCCCTTCTCCTTTGATGTGCAAGATGCCCCTTCTGTGCTTCAAATGGAGCTCATTGAGCTGCAGTGCAACTCTGAACTCAAAGCAAAGTTCAGGGAGGTGAGTGGAAAAGCAGACAAGCTTGGACAATTTTTGAGAGACTTGAGCCCTAGTTTCCCTCGGCTTTCCCGAATGTTCAAGCGGACCATGTGCCTTTTTGGTAGCACATACTTGTGCCAAAAGCTCTTCTCCACTTTGAACTTCAATAAGTCCAAGTACAGGTCCAGACTTACGGATGATCATCTTCAAGACATACTGAGGGTCGCAACTGCTTCCTCCCTCAGGCCAAATCTGGCTCGGCTATGCGAGAGGAAACGCTGCCAGGTCTCTAGCAGCAAGGAGTAGGCAAGAGAAGCCATGTTCAGAAGAACAGTTCATTTTCTACAGTGTTCCATTCATGTTCAGAAGAAGGTTATAGAACTGTTAATACAGACATTTTAATCTAAATACAGCAGATATAGAAGACTGAAAAAAACACACAAGTTCACTGACTAAAAATATCTTATTATTATTTTATTTATGTATTACAGATTGATTTATTTTCTTATTAATTCTTAATTTGTTTATTTATTTTTCATATTTTGTGTTAAAAAATAAAAATAAAGAGATTTGAGAAGATTGGAATTTTTTAACCATGCCTTTCTTGTGGAAAACCTAATGCGGCCCAGCCTCACCCAGACTCTGCCTGCAGCGGCCCCCAGCTAAATTGAGTTTGAGACCCCTGTCCTACACCATAAATCAGTAAGAGAGGGTACGACCTCTCTCATGGCCCCAAGTGGTGTGTGCATGCCAGAGCACTCTGGAAGGCACACAGAGTCTTTACAGACTACTAAGGATCGAACCTCTATCATCATCCAATCGATTATACAATTCTAAGCATATATGAGTAAATATTTCTAAACATAAATGACAATCAACAATATAAACCTTACAGCTGGTTTTAATAACAGAATTCATTTGTTTCTCAAACGAGAAAGAGCTATCGAGAAACACTCCTAAATCTTTAGTTCTTAACTTTTCCAGTGGGCCAAGGTCAACATTATCTGCTAATGCTAAATAGGCTGCCGTTATTAACTAATGCTAATTTGACATGAATTAGCATTATGCACTAATGCTAACACTTACTTTTTTTAAAAATGTGAGTAGCTAATGCTAACACTATTTCCCTTAACTTTATAACAATGTGAACGGCTAATGCTAACACTCTTTTTCCTAGCATTATAACATCTGAGCTGCTAATGCTAAGTAGGCTGCCATTAGCACCTACGTCTAATTTAAGGCAAATACGCATTAGAACCTAATGCTCATATCGTTTTCCTTTGCTTTATAACAATGTGAGCAGCTACTGCTAAATAGCATTAGCTAATAACAGCAGTCTAATTTAATGCAAGTTAGCCTCATTTGCATTACAACGATGTGAGGAGTTAACGCTAAGTATGCTGCCATTAGTGGCTAATTCTAATTAGGGGTGAATAAATATTACCAGCTAATGCTAATATCGTATTCTCTTCCCTTTTAACAATGTGAGCAGCTAGTGCTAGGTAGGCTGATGCTAGCAGCTAATGCTAAAGCTAATTTAATGTGAATTAGCATCACATTAGTGAGGAGTTAATGCTAAGTAGACTGCCATTAGCAGGTAATGCTAATTTTAGGTGAATAGGAATTGGCAGATAATGCTAATACCATATTTTCTTGCTTTATAACAATGTGACCAGCTAATGCTATGTAGGTTGCCGTTATTAGCTAATACTAATTTGAGGTGAATTAGCATTATACCCTTATGCTAACAATGTTTTTTCTTACTTTTTAACAATACAAGTAGCTAATGTGAACACTTTTTTTTTTATTGAATTCTAATTTTTCCCTTGCGATGTGAAGAGTTAATGCTAAATAGGATGCCATTAGTGGCTAATTCTAATTTTAGATGAGAAAGCATTAGAAGCTAATGCTAATACCATATTTTCTTGCTTTATATCAATATTAGTAGGTAATGCTAAGTACGTAGCCATTATTAGCTAATGCTAATTTAGGTGAATTAGCATTATCCACTAATGCTAACACTGTTTTTGCCAACTCTTTTCCCTTGCATTATAACAATATGAGCAGCTAATGCTAAGAAGGCTGCCATTATTAGGTAATGCTAATTATTATGTGTGTTAGCATTATCCGCTGCTGCTAGCAATGTTTTATCTTACCTTTTAACAATATCAGCAGCTAATGCTAACACTACTTTAATTTCAGTTAAACCTACTTAGCATTAATTAACTTCATTTAGCATTAAGAAGTTTTTGCTATAGGCTACCATTAGTGGCTAATGCTAATTTTAGGTAAATAGAAATTGGCAGTAAATGCTAATACCATATTTTCTTGCCTTATAACAATGTGACCAGCTAATGCTAAGCAGGTGCCATTATTAGCTAATACTAATTTGAGATGAATTAGCATTATCCGCTTATGCTAACAATGTTTTTTCTTACTTTTTAACAATACGCCATTAGTGGCTAATTCTAATTTTAGATGAAAAAGGATTAACAGCTAATGCTCATACTGTTTGCTTTGTAAGAATGACAGCAGCTAATGATATGAAGTCTACCGTTATTAACTAATGCTAATTTGATGAGAATTAGCATTATCCGATAATGGTAACTCTTTTCCCCTGCATTATAACAATGTCAGGAGTTAATGCTAAGTAGACTGCCATTAGGGGCTAACTCTAATTAGGGGTGAATAATTATTAGCAGCTAATACTAATACCGTTTTCTCTTTTTCCTTATAACAACTTGAGCAGCTAATGCTAATTTGATGCGAATTAGCATTATATTAGTGAGCAGTTAATGCTAAGTAGGCTGCCATTATTAACTAATACTACGTTGACGTGAATTAGCATTATGCGCTACTGCTAATACTGTTTTCTCTTACTTATTAAAAATGATAGTAGCTAATACTAATACTCTTTTCCGTTGGGTAACAACAAAGTGAGGAATTAATGCTAAGTTGGCTGCTTTTAGCGGCTTATTCTAATTAGGGGTAAATAATTATTAGCAGCAAATGCTAATACCGTTTTCTCTTTCCTTATAACAATATGAGAAGTTAATGCTAATTTGATGTGAATTAGCATTATATTAGTGAGGAGTTAATGCTAAGTAGGCTGCCATTAGCAGCTAAAGGTAATTTGAGGTGAATAAGCACTAGTAGCTAATGCCAATACCCTTTTCTCTTGTGTTATAATGATGTGAAACGTTAACATTGTTCTCAAACAACAGAATGAGAATGAAATATTGATTCTAACAGGGCCCATAAACAGCATTAGCTTAGCAGCATTAGCTTATCAGAGTCTCCATCATGGTCACACAAATCCTTAGCGGAGCAAAGTGGCCTACTTAGCAATAGCTGCTGTAGAAAGCAAAGGGAAAACAGTATTAGCATTAAGATAAGATAACCTTTATTAGTCCCACACGTGGGAAATTTGTTGGAAATTAGCTGCTAAATGTGCACTTGAGAACAAATCTATTGTGAATTCAGCCGTGAATGTAGTGTTTCCAGTAAGCTTCCATTTCCAAATGTTAGCTGCTCCTGTCTGCCTCTTTGTCACACACACAGACTGAAATGATTCACAGCCTTGTTTCATCCTTCTGTCAGTGTCACTGACTGTCACTGTGACTGTGGACATACAGCATGGGAAACACACACATGGCTGATACTTGTATCTAAAGTTACAAAATGTTGTCTCTGTCCAAATATTACCTAACTGTAAGTCTACTTTTAATGAAACTCTCAACATGACTTATCAGTTATCATTAATGTTCCTGCAAACAGACTCCTTGAAGACCCCCTACATAAATATCCATGTACTATCCAGCTAGACTAGTGTGTCTGTCCCTGAAAATATTCCTGCATGTGTGATTGTTCATGTCTCATCTGCAGGAAACAAACAGGAAGTGAGTGAAAGACACAGGAAATGATTCCAGCTCTTCCTCCTATATCAGACATTCTCTCCATACCTGAGAGTGTCCAGTCTCCAGCCTGGATCCTTCAGTCCAGCCGACAGAAGCTTCATTCCTGAGAGACCTGGATGATTGTAGCTCAGGTCCAGCTCTCTCAGATGGGAGGGGTTGGAGGTCAGAGCTGAGGCCAGAGAAGTACAGCCTTCCTCTGTGATCAGACAGCCTGACAGACTGCAGACACACAAAACAACAATCCATCTGTTATCCATCTCTATAGCAGCATAACTAAGTGATGGTTCAGGGTCACCTGATCCAGCTCTAACTATAAGTTTTATCAAAAAGGAAAGTTTGAAGCTGATCGTCAAAGTAGAGAGGGTGTCTGTCTCCTGAACTCAAACTGGGAGCTGCTTCCACACCCAGTCCAACATAGCCAGGCTTTCTTTGCTGCTTTGACAAAACCTCAAATCCCAGTCAGAGATGGTGAGCATCATCACAGTGATGATCATTTCTCTGTTAACCCAGGCTTTCTGCTTCAGGATCTGTGCACGCTCACAGAACAAGGAGACCTTTAAACATCATTTCACTAAATGGATGGACTGAGCTCAGCCTACAGATGAACTGGATAAATAAAGATTTGACCTCAGTGTGCTCAGTGTTCCTGTCTATTCCTAACATATTCCTAACATGATAGCTGCACTTTAGAGCTCTAAAACTGGAACTGACACATATTTAAACTCCACATGTTACTCAGTACATTCAGTTCTGACACTCGCCCACAGTCCAACAAAGGAAACATGGAGATCACATCAGTTTGTCACCAAAGTCTAATTATTCCAGAGGGCAGTGTTGATACAACTAAAGTTATTTTTAAGCAAAGTTGAGTTTTTTATTGTCGCAGTACTTCATGTCTGAAGTATCACTTAAATGCATTACACGCTGTTGATGGCAGCAAACAAACCACCCAAACAAACAGAGGTGGGAGGCTTGGGCAGACTACGTAGGATCAGCTTGTGGGAGGAGTCAGGATAAAACCAAAGAAAGACAAGCTAACAAACACCACAGTGAAGTGAGTAGCTACAAACTGCAGGCTGATTAGTGTTGTTGAAGAAGTCGGTCTGAGGAACGTTCTTAGGATCAACAAATGATGGCATGTATGAGCCTCCCTCAAGACGCACCATCACAAGAAGAACACATGAGCTGTAGAAAAAGGAGAGACTATGAAAGCCACGGCGTTACAACGTGCACCAGCTGTTGGTCTCTCTGGAGACTACTGGGCGTGGCTGGGTAACCATGGTTACTTGGGAGTTACAGTACATGATATTAATGAAGAGTGGGAGCTGCGTTCTATAGCAAACAATTTGTTATGAGGTAATCAGCTGATCTTAGTTTAACCGGAAGCCCTTCACAATAATTGCAATGCCTTTATTTTGTACAACTACCATCAGTTCGTCTGTACTGATGGTAACTTAAAGTCACACTAATGTCGTTTAGTTTCTATAGTTTATGTAGTGGAAGTATACTACAGTACCCTGATCACTGATAGGACAGATTTATGTAGATATACACCTTTGTGTTTAACATTACTGCATTATAGTACTGTGATCTTTGTCCTTATATATGGCTATATTAGCTATACTGATGTACGTACATATAACTGGATATGTAACTTATCTATTCATCTTATTTGTCATGTATTTGTATTGTGTACTTCCTTTTTGTAAGAAACCACACACATGATCACAGCCGCAAGAATCAATCAGTGAAAGAATAAAGTGTCTCAAACCAAACCTTAAGCTCTTTATTCCACATGCTGGGATCATTTGGCCTTCAGTGGTGTTCTGGCTGACACACCGGAGTGAACGGAGTGCTAAAGAGTGAATCGGACACACCAGTGTCATCTCTGATATCTCCACTACATTTAATCGTCCTTCAGCTTGTGGCTGCCGTTAGCTGGTCTGCTAGTTAGCTGATTTGCTATTTAGCCGGTGTGCTAGTTAGCTGGTGTGCTAGTTAGCCGGTTCGCTAGTCAGCTGGTGTGCTGACCAGCGAACCAGTAGGTTACAAGATGAGCTTGTCTGTCTGATGAGCCAGCTCTCTCTGTCTTGGTCATTTTGTCCTTGGGCAAAACCTAACCTACCACTACAACTGTAGCTTACCTCCACCAGTGTGTGAATGTGAGAGTGAATGAATACAGGGAGTGCAGAATTATTAGGCAAATGAGTATTTTGTCCACATCATCCTCTTCATGCATGTTGTCTTACTCCAAGCTGTATAGGCTCGAAAGCCTACTACCAATTAAGCATATTAGGTGATGTGCATCTCTGTAATGAGAAGGGGTGTGGTCTAATGACATCAACACCCTATATCAGGTGTGCATAATTATTAGGTAACGTCCTTTCCTTTGGCAAAATGGGTCAAAAGAAGGACTTGACAGGCTCAGAAAAGTCAAAAACAGTGAGATATCTTGCAGAGGGATGGAGCAGTCTCAAAATTGCAAAGCTTCTGAAGCGTGATCATCGAACAATCAAGCGTTTCATTCAAAATAGTCAACAGGGTCGCAAGAAGCGTGTGGAAAAACCAAGGCACAAAATAACTGCCCATGAACTGAGAAAAGTCAAGCGTGCAGCTGCCAAGATGCCACTTGCCACCAGTTTGGCCATATTTTGGAGCTGCAACATCACTGGAGTGCCCAAGAGCACAAGGTGTGCAATACTCAGAGACATGGCCAAGGTAAGAAAGGCTGAAAGACGACCACCACTGAACAAGACACACAAGCTGAAACGTCAAGACTGGGCCAAGAAATATCTCAAGACTGGTTTTTCTAAGGTTTTATGGACTGATGAAATGAGAGTGAGTCTTGATGGGCCAGATGGATGGGCCCGTGGCTGGATTGGTAAAGGGCAGAGAGCTCCAGTCCCACTCAGACGCCAGCAAGGTGGAGGTGGAGTACTGGTTTGGGCTGGTATCATCAAAGATGAGCTTGTGGGGCCTTTTCGGGTTGAGGATGGAGTCAAGCTCAACTCCCAGTCCTACTGCCAGTTTCTGGAAGACACCTTCTTCAAGCAGTGGTACAGGAAGAAGTCTGCATCCTTCAAGAAAAACATGATTTTCATGCAGGACAATGCTCCATCACACGCGTCCAAGTACTCCACAGCGTGGCTGGCAAGAAAGGGTATAAAAGAAGAAAAACTAATGACATGGCCTCCTTGTTCACCTGATCTGAACCCCATTGAGAACCTGTGGTCCATCATCAAATGTGAGATTTACAAGGAGGGAAAACAGTACACCTCTCTGAACAGTGTCTGGGAGGCTGTGGTTGCTGCTGCACGCAATGTTGATGGTGAACAGATCAAAACACTGACAGAATCCATGGATGGCAGGCTTTTGAGTGTCCTTGCAAAGAAAGGTGGCTATATTGGTCGCTGATTTGTTTTTGTTTTGTTTTTGAATGTCAGAAATGTATATTTGTGAATGTGGAGATGTTATATTGGTGTCACTGGTAAAAATAAATAAATGAAATGGGTATATATTTGTTTTTTGTTAAGTTGCCTAATAATTCTGCACAGTAATAGTCACCTGCACACACAGATATCCCCCTAAAATAGCTAAAACTAAAAACAAACTAAAAACTACTTCCAAAAACATTCAGCTTTGATATTAATGAGTTTTTTGGGTTCATTGAGAACATGGTTGTTGTTCAATAATAAAATTATTCCTCAAAAATACAACTTGCCTAATAATTCTGCACTCCCTGTAGTGGGATTGTAAAGGGTCTTTGAGGGTCTCGAAAAGCGCTATATAAATGCAATCCATTATTATTATTAAGAGCATCTTTAGGCCTGACTGTGCTCATCCTTCCTCCAACCTCTCCTTACCAAAGATAACAACTACATCAGTATTAGCTCAATAACAATTTCTGCAATTCAATTGTGGACATTCATTTTTAAACCTTGTGTAAAACGATAAAACCTCAAAGTCTGAGCATTATTCTTTGTGCAAACAGCTCTTGCAGGTTCCCCCGGACTTAGGTTATTTTTATTATTTAATTACTTTCCTTTAAGCAGCTGTTCAGGCTACTAAACTCATCCCAGAAATAACAAGTGACACCATTAATAGTAGAGGTGGGAATCACCATACAACTCGCGATACGATATTATCACAATACTTAACGCACGATACGATATTATTGCGATTTTTTAAAATATTTTGCGATATTTAAATTCTGCACATAAAGGTAAACTTTATCAATATTCATTTTATCTAATATCAAAGTCTCACACTCAGTCTTTCTCTCATTTCAGTCAGTTTTATTGTTGACAAACTGAACGGTTTGTATTACAGTCTAGTCCAACTTAACTGAATGCAACCATCTGGTACAATTATAGCTATTCTGAACTATGCAATTTATGAAAACTATGCAGCCCCTTCAGCAACTGAAGAATTTGAAAGTAAATTTAAAAAAATATATAATTTTACATTAAATAAAAAAGTTTCAAACTTAATTAAAATTAAACATGTCTTAAATTAAAATAAGTAAACTGTCATGTTTATTGCTGCCAAAAAAAAAGTTAAACACATTTGGACAGTGAAGGAATGTCAGGATTGTTGCTCAGAAAAAGGATCAACATGCTCTGAAGTCAACATGCTCTGACTCCAGAGCATGTTGACTTCAGAGAAAAAATTGTTTGTAACAAAATATCGATTTCTGCTGTCCCTGTATCGATACATTATTAGCAAACAAAATATCACGATACTACACAGTATCGATTTTTTCCCCCACCCCTAATTAATAGTGGAGCTAACTTTAACAGGTGAAACTGATTTGACCTATAAGGCTACTGCAGTTACTTCTTATCAGGTTTAGTAGGGAAGACATCTGGATGAGGTAGTTAGTAGTATGTAGTTAGTACCGGGCGACTCCCCTCCCCCACATCGGCACCAGAACCCTGTATTATCTACAGGGTAAGACTGCCTGTTTTATCAAACTATGGCCATTACTACTGTGATCATTTGCAGCCCAGTGTGCCGCTCTCTCTGCTGGGATGAACCACTGGAGCTCACCCAGTCATCCCTTTCTTTCTCTCAAGAAGAAGTGAAATAAATATATTTATTATGTTACGAGTCTAATATTCTTTAAATCAAACTGTAATGAATAAATGAAGCAAGAAGATTTGGTGGCTCCACGTGTTGTAGAAGAAAAGATAAACATCTCATTTTGAGAAATCAGCCTTTAAAATTAAGTACTGTGAATAAAAAACAAACAGCGAGCCAATCAGCAGTCGCCAATATCCTCCTAATTTCATTCACAAAGAAATCAAATATATATATTATGGGCCCAAAGGAGCCTAAATCTTTAAATTAGGCAGTACATGAAGTATTTTTTTAAATAAACAGAGACATGACTATAACAACTTTTAGTAATTCAGAGTCCAATTATCCACTCAAATGTGAATAAAAGTTCACTTGACAGCTGTAAAAGTTACCTGTTTATACAATAATATAAATCACATTTCAAATGATCATCTGTGGAAAAGTTTGAATCCTGACCTGAGAGTTTCCACTGCACACTGTGAACTCTTTAGTCCAGCGGACAGAAGCTTCACTCCTGAATCCTGCAGGTCAGAGTTACTCAGGTCCAGCTCTCTCAGACTGGAGGACTGGGAGCTGAGGACTGAGGACAGAGCTTCACAGCTTCTCTCTGACAGGTTACAGCCACTCAGTCTGAAAAATAAAAGACAATCTATAAAACAAGTACTCATGTAGAGTTTGTTAACACATTTCACATTAAATGTTGACTTTCTATTTTTAAAGGAAACATAAACATACTAAGATACAACATCATATGGATGAACTTTAATTAATAATTCTAAAAACTAAATGTTTTCTGATCTGACCTCAGAGTATTCAGTTTACAGTTTAAACGTTGTAGTCCAGCAGACAGAAGTTTCACTCCTGAATCCTGCAGCTTTCTGATACTCAGGTCCAGCTCTGTCAGACTAGAGGACTGCGAGCTGAGAACTGAGGACAGAGCTTCACAGTTTTCCTCTGAGAGTTCACAGATGTTAAGTCTGAAGATAAAAACATGAATAAAGATTGTTGTTAAAGTGTAATCAGGGTGCAATAGCTTATTGTCTTGTGCTGAGCAGGTTAGTAAAACTTGTTTAACTTGGAAATGAATAAAAATGCTATGAAACAAGGATAACTGGATAAAGACATAAACAAAAACAAACATCAAACACATAAACAAACAGAACTAAACATAATACAAATTGATCTGACCTCAGAATATTCAGTTTGGCATGTGGACTCTCCACTGCAGCAGACAGAAGCTTTACTGCTGAAGCCTTCAGGCTGTTGGTACTCAGGTCCAGCTCTCTCAGACTACAGGACTGGGAGCTGACCACTGACAACAAATTTTCACAGCCTTCCTCTGAGACGTTACAGCTGCTCAGTCTGAGAGAGAAAGGAAAAAACAAAAACCAAAAAAACCAAACAATATATGTGATCAAATTAAATTTGTTTATATGTTGAACCCTTTTTTTAAAAAATTTATTTAAACCTATGAGACTATGAGTGCTACCAGTCCAGTGCACATGATTGGTACCTTGATGGTACCTTGCTCAGGGGTACCACAAGGTAGCTATCCGGTGGATTCGACCCCTGACCTTATGATCATGGGGCGACCACTCTGCCTACTGAGCTAATAATTCTGTGTACACTGTCATACAATATTAACTAAAACAATTATTTTAGAAAATTTTAGTAATTCAATAATCATGCTCATTACCTGTGTATTGTGAATAACACTGGATTTTAAACACTAGCTGTATAAAACTCTTCCTGTTAAAGGTGCGTATAAAGGAAATGGCCATATTTTGGAGCTGCAACATCACTGGAGTGCCCAAGAGCACAAGGTGTGCAATACTCAGAGACATGGCCAAGGTAAGAAAGGCTGAAAGACGACCACCACTGAACAAGACACACAAGCTGAAACGTCAAGACTGGGCCAAGAAATATCTCAAGACTGATTTTTCTATGGTTTTATGGACTGATGAAATGAGAGTGAGTCTTGATGGGCCAGATGGATGGGCCCGTGGCTGGATTGGTAAAGGGCAGAGAGCTCCAGTCCCACTCAGACGCCAGCAAGGTGGAGGTGGAGTACTGGTTTGGGCTGGTATCATCAAAGATGAGCTTGTGGGGCCTTTTCGGGTTGAGGATGGAGTCAAGCTCAACTCCCAGTCCTACTGCCAGTTTCTGGAAGACACCTTCTTCAAGCAGTGGTACAGGAAGAAGTCTGCATCCTTCAAGAAAACATGATTTTCATGCAGGACAATGCTCCATCACACGCGTCCAAGTACTCCACAGCGTGGCTGGCAAGAAAGGGTATAAAAGAAGAAAAACTAATGACATGGCCTCCTTGTTCACCTGATCTGAACCCCATTGAGAACAATTATTTTAGAAAATTTTAGTAATTCAATAATCATGCTCATTACCTGTGTATTGTGAATAACACTGGATTTTAAACACTAGCTGTATAAAACTCTTCCTGTTAAAGGTGCGTATAAAGGAGATGAGCTGAAATGCAGACTTCATGGAGAATGTTTGCTGTCAGCATATATCAAAGACAAAGCAGAGATCCATCCAGTCTCTTCCACTAAGCCCACAGAGGGACAGACAACCACTCTCACTCACACCTGCATGAAGTTTAGATCACCAGGTAACCTAACTGCATGTCTGTGGACAGTGGGAAGAAACTGTAGAGGACCCAGAGTGAACCCACTGTAATTCTGTGATAACACTGGTTATGGAAGCCTTACAGTTACATATGGTTACTGACAAGAAACACGACCTTAGAGGCAATTTCAGTAATGAAGACCGAGTTTCTCCCTCCATACGGGATGAAAACATGACAGCACAGCAGAGATTTATATTTAAAAAGGGAGGGTGTGCACTGAAAGTGAGATACAAACTTGAACTTAAATTATGAACATCAGAAAAAGATGTAGGTGAAGTCTGGCAGGTGAAGTTTGTGCTTTAGAATAAAACAACCAAACTCCTGGAGTTGGAGACAAATGAACAAGCTGAGGATAATAAACCTGTCAGAGGGGCTGAAGCATCAGAACTCATGTTCTTATAGGCTGGGTCTGGATTGTCCTTTGATAAGAGTTACAGAACAAAGTGTGTTTTAGAAATGCTGGAGTGAAACATTAAAACTACCATATATTTACTGAGTGACTGATGATCATTTAATTTACTATTTTAAAAAAATGTTACAGTGCTCTTTGAACTCAGCATTTCTGATTTATTTCCCATGATTTTAACAATGAAGCGATGACAACATGTTTACTCACAGAGCTTTGTTGGAGGCTTTGACCACTGGCAGCATTCTCAGAAGAGCCTCCTCTGAAGCAGAGTATTTCTTGAAGTCAAACTCATCCAGATCTTCTTCTGATGACAGTAAGATGAAGGTCAGAGCTGACCACTGAGCAGGAGACAGTTTACCTGTGGAGAGACTTCCTGATCTCAGGGACTGTTGGATCTCCTCCACTAGAGAACGATCATTCAGTTCATTCAGACAGTGGATCAGATTGATGCTTTTCTCTGCAGACAGATTCTTACTGAGCTTCTCCTTGATGTACTGGACTGTTTCCTGATTGGTCTGTGAGTTACTTCCTGTTTGTGTCATCAGGGCTCGTAAGAGAGTCTGATTGGTCTGCAGTGAAAGACCCAGGAGGAAGCGGAGGAACAAGTCCAGGTGTCCATTTGGACTCTGTAAGGCCTTGTTCACAGCACTCTGGTAGAAGTGTTTCTCTGCAGAATCTCCTGTTTCAGACTTCTGGGAGGTTGTTTGTTGTTGTTCCAGCAGATTTTTTCCAGAGTTGCTGAAGGTCAGATGGACATGAAGAGCAGCCAGAAACTCCTGAACACTCAGATGGATGAAGCAGAACACCTTGTCCTGGTACAGTCCTCTCTCCTCTTTAAAGATCTGTGTGAACAGTCCTGAGTACACTGAGGCTGCTCTGATATCGATGCCACACTCTGTCAGGTCTGATTCATAGAAGATCAGGTTTCCTTTCTGCAGCTGATCAAAAGCCAGTTTTCCCAGAGACTCCATCATCTTCCTGCTCTCTGGACTCCAGTGTGGATCTGTCTCAGCTCCTCCATCATACTTGACCTTCTTCACTTTGGCCTGAACCACCAGGAAGTGGATGTACATCTCAGTCAGGGTCTTGGGCAGCTGTCCTCCCTCTCTGGTTTCCAGCACATCCTCCAGAACTGTAGCAGTGATCCAGCAGAAGACTGGGATGTGGCACATGATGTGGAGGCTTCGTGATGTCTTGATGTGGGAGATGATCCTGCTGGCCTGCTCCTCATCTCTGAATCTCTTCCTGAAGTACTCCTCCTTCTGTGGGTCAGTGAACCCTCTGACCTCTGTCACCATGCCAACACAGTCAGGAGGGATCTGATTGGCTGCTGCAGGTCGTGTGGTTATCCAGAGGCGAGCAGAGGGAAGCAGTTTCCCCCTGATGAGGTTTATCAGCAGCACATCCACTGAGGTGGACTTTCTAGGGTCAGTTAGGATTGTAGTTTTGTGGAAGTCCAGAGGAAGTCGACACTCATCCAGACCATCAAAGATGAACACAACCTGGAAGTCTTCAAAGCTGCAGATTCCTGCTTCTTTGGTTTCAGTAAAGAAGTGATGAACAAGTCCCACCAAGCTGAACTTTTCCTCTTTCAGCACATTCAGCTCTCTGAAAGTGAATGGAAATATGAACTGGATGTCCTGGTTGGCTTTGTCTTCAGCCCAGTCCAGGCTGTATTTCTGTGTTAAGACTGTTTTCCCAATGCCAGCCACTCCCTTTGTCAGCACTGTTCTGATTGGTTCATCTCTTCCAGGTGAGGCTTTAAAGATGTCTTCTTGTCTGATGGTTGTTTCTGGTCTGTGTGGTTTCCTGGATGCTGTTTCAATCTGTCTGACCTCATGTTCATCATTGACCTCTGCAGTCCCTCCCTCTGTGATGTAGAGCTCTGTGTAGATCTGATTCAGGAGGGTTGGGTTTCCTGCTTTAGCGATGCCCTCAAACACACACTGGAACTTCTTCTTCAGCTTAGACTTAAGGTTACGATGACAAACAGCAGCTGGAAGTTCTGAATAATAATAATAAAAATACAACTTTAACAATCACATTTTACAAAATGCTGATGACAATTTCTGACCCACTGAGAAATGACTGAACACACTGGTGTCACAAGTCTCTCATTTATCCAGCAGCTTAAATCTTTAGATAAATCCTCTTACGTCTCTGCAGACGGTCAGCCAGCTCCTCCTGCTTCATTCTCCTCAGGAAGTCCACTGTGATCTTCACAAATGCCTCTCTGCTGTTTCTCCTCTGCTCATCATCCTCCCTCTGAAACTCCAAGCACTGGGGCTTATTTGGATTCAGAGCCTTCTGGATCTTCTTCAGCTCGTTCTTCACAAAAGTGATGATGTTGTCCTCCAGCAGCTGGAACAGAATACTTTATGAATGACCCACCACTCTGAACTTTAGTCCACACAACATCCACTTCTTTACGATCAAGGGGCATATCATCCACGAACTCTTTACCAATTATAGGTTTGACTTTATCTGATTAACTGAGACTTTGTCCACAACTCCATGATCCCAAAACGTTGATGCTGTTCATATGAATGCAGCGATTTCAGTGGGAGAAACATTTCACTGGTGTTCAGAGCTGAACTACCAACAGGTTGATGATCAAAGCCAGAAACTTGGAGATGTTTCAGGTGACTGAGTTGATCGTACAGACAACTGGTCTTAAAGGTTCACTCTGTTTACACATACAGATCAGTATTTAAGGTTTGACTCTCATCATCCACTGGGGCACAAACTGGGCGTCATCAGGACACTACAACACAGAACAAACACCATCCCCACAGACACAGCAGCCAGCGAAGCAGAAGAACTTCACATCAAGAAGGTCCTGAGTAAATGTGAACGCTGGTTTGAGGGCGGAGTCAAGGAGGCCATTTATGTGAAAAGGAAAGACCATCTCTGAATGGAGGAGGGGCCTAAGGGTACAACTGTCACCATCTTACATGCTGTGATTGCAGCCATTCCCCAGCTCTCTGTGAACTGGACTCATGACCATTGATCAACAACCATTGATCAATGGTCCTGACAATATGCGTACCAATGATCAATGAACTGACCTCCCAGCCCATTGTTCCTTCAGTGGGCTGGTTTCAGTCATACAAATGTCCTGTTTATGAGATTGAAACCTGCAGTCAGCTGAGACTGAAGAAGTCACCTGATGATGATGAAACGTTTCTCCCACTGAAAACATCCAGATGAACAGAATCAAGCTTTTTGGGATTTACGTACCTGGATGATTGAGCATCAAGACACAACTCTGTGACTTTTCTCAGATGAATCAATCCTCTCCTCCAGCTTTGTTTACATCTACCAGCCCTGTGGCGCTGCCCAGGGAAATAATCTATGTGAGAGGTGGAAAGTCATACAGGTGTCTGCTCCTGCCTTCAGTTATTTTATCTACTGTGTGTCAACTGGCTGAACCTCCTCCAACTGTCTACTGTCTCCCTAAACTCAACAATGACTTCGTGATCTATCCATTCTCTGACCAAACACATCCTGCTGCAGGAGGTTAACATAGCAGCCAATGATGATCCCACTCACTGTGAACAACACATTTGGACCTGATTTGCTGCTCTGGTTTACACGTGAACTTCCACTGCTGCTGTCACCAACTTGAGAGGCTCTACAGAAAAACTGGACTTGTCCATAAAAATCATAAACTACATTACAAGGACAGCATTGCTCAATCAACTCTAATTACTACTGACATGTTATCTCTTCTAACTAAGGTACAGACACTCAAACTTGCTGCTTTCAGTGAGAAGTCAAATGTCTGAATATGAGCTGGAAGCTGCTGAGAGTCCTCCTCCTTCCCGTGGGGTTTACTTTCTCTACTACTTTCACTATAAACACGCCCCTTTCATGCACCTGCAGAGGGCCACCAGCAGATGGAGCTGTCTTAAACAAATCCACTTGGATAGTTAGCTGTAGATGACTTTATCAGTATGATTGTAGGACTTTGAGTTATTCTTTAGATTTATTTCAACTCTTATATTGTGCACAAGTGTTGAGCGACCCATAATTTCTCTGTACTTTTCATAAGAGCAGCCAGACTTTCAGCTGGTTTTTCTTTGCTCTACAGGTTTTATGAAGGTGTGTCAAAGTTGTTCTTTGGACATTAGCTGCTTTTTAAATCATTTTCAGTCCTCGTACAGGAACATTCTTCAAGCTAAATCCAAGTGTGTTAGACCAGAGTTAACCTGATAGATATGTGTGGGTGTGTAACTCTTAGAAGCTGTTTGGCTGCTTTTTATGGGGGCTGGGTCTTTGGAAAGTGTTTTAGTAACACACCCTGAACTGCACACTTTAACAAACAACATGAGATTTTAACTGTAATGTAAAACTCATGTGATTCACTGTTATTAAGCACAAACACATCTATGGCCCTGTTTCCATTAGTAGCTGCTCAGATCGACTCACCACAGGTCACCACGACTGGACTGGATCCACTGGTTTCCATTACAGTTGAGGACCACCTAATGTGGTCGTCTCAATACAGCCGAGTGTCAGCTCACATCATTAGTAAGTGCTAATGCTGCTAATTTCCATCATATTTGTCATTTATTGCTCAAAGTTATTGAAGAAACAGTTATTCAGCTTCATCCCCACTGATCTCGACTACAAACTGTTTCACTTTGGTTTCTGTTTAAAGCCTCGATGTTTAAAACGTTTCCCTGTGATCACATTTGCACCGTCTGATTTCAAAGTTTGTTTCTTTTGGTCATTTAGTCCACAGAGTCCTTGGTGTTCTGAAAGGGACCTATAAATAAATGCATTATTATTAATATTAAAGTAGTTGTTGTACATGTACAGACCATAAATATGGAGTCCAGCTGTGTTTGATGCTGCTGGGCAGACTGACCACTGGGAACCTCTGAGCTCTGCTGGTCCACTCTGTGGAGGAACCATGAAGGATTAGATCAACACAGGATAAAGATCCAGGAGTTTCTGCTCAAATAACTTCATCTGAATCAAGTCTGTCAAGTTTTAAACTCTCAGATTGTGAACATATCAGTAATTTTCAGTCTGTTTTCATGGACGTCCTTTCAGTGGTGATGTCAGGGATGATTTTGAAGAAGCTCATCAAACTGAACCATCAGCAGATCACTGCTCCAAAACCAGAACATGATCCCAGTCTCCCTCCACCACCAGAACACCAGCTTTACTAACGTGGTAGATCAGTGTAGTACAGATCAATAACTGATGAGTCATTTGATCAAAATCACTGAGTGCTTCACGTCTGACCCTCTGATGCTTCTGTAGACATTTTGCATATTTAATGAATGTCTGACAGTTTTACATTCATTCTATGAACACAGTGGAAATGTTGTGTTATAGTCTCCATGTTGTTTCCAGCATCATACATTCTTAAGTTCAGAAAATTAGATTCTTTCTTCACAGCTGAAAAACAACAACATTTATTCTCTATTGAAATCTGCATCGTCCACTCCAAAGGTCACAATCTGAAGGTAACATCTGGTTTTGTTCCCTGTGGTTAACTCTGAGCATCAGTATGGTGGGATTTATCCACTACATCCACACCACTGTGGTTCAGTGTTGTCCTGATGGAGTAACAGCAGCCAGTATGATCCAGGCTTTAGCTGCTGGGTCTCTGTGTGACCTCTCAGACTGTTTAACAGATCAGACACAAAGAGAATCAGAGCAGCTCTGTTCTTTAAAGACAAACATGAACCCACTCAGGTCACACTTTCCCCACAGATATGAGCATCACTGTCCTCAAACAGCAAATGACCAAGTCGAACATTTGGATCTTTTCTCTTTCATTGTTTTCTTTTTAATGAATCTTTGTAACAATCTGAGGATGTTTCAGGTCATATTTATCCAGGAAACACAAACATGTAAAGGAGTCATCACAGCTCTCTGACCTCGTTGCTCCAGGTTCACCACTGAAGTCTGGATTTTGACCTTTGGACCAGTCACTCCTCACAGACGGACAGCTGGACCCTGCAGACTGTGACCTCTGACCTCTGCAGACACAAACATGATTGAAGCAGCTGTGATCACACAGACTGCAGATAATGCAGCTGTTTCCTGTCAGTAACATCCTCTTAGATTAGAGTTCAGCTTTTTACAGGAAAACTGGACAAAACTGATTTTTGTTACAAACTCATTTTCATTTCCTCTCAGCTCACAAACACAGTCAGACAATCAACCAGAGTCAACACTGATTATAATGTCAGTGCAGAATTATTTCTGTTACTCAGTGAGTTCAGCTCTCTGACCTCGTTGCTCCAGGTTCACCACTGAAGTTTGGATTGTTTCCTTTGGACCCGTCACTCCTCACAGACGGACAGCTGGACCCTGCAGACTCTGCTCTGTCCTCCTCTTCCTCCATCATCATCTTCAGTCAGTCTGAGAGGTAAACCACAAACACTCAGTGAGTTCACATTAACAGGAGGAACTGAGTTACAGTCGCTGACCTCTGACCCGTCATGTGACCATGAAACCAGGTCAATATGTCTGTAGGTTCAGTCATCCAGGTCATGTGATCTAAGGAGCTTGGAGAGAAAAGAGACGTCTTTAAGTTTCTGGAAGACGTTTCATCAGAGAAGCTTCTTCAGCTCTAAAACCAAACGGTGGAGAGTCCCAGATATTTAAACCTGAGAGGGAAAGAAAGCATGTCGCTGACCCACCACTGATGTTATTTCAAGGAGGAAACTGAGAGCCTTTGCACCAGGAGCACAAACATCAGCTCCAGCAATGATCCACTGATGTGTTTTTATTCCATGTATGAATGTTGTTATTGACACAGATGACGTTTGTGTGTCAGTGATGCAGTGACTGTTGTTGTTACCTGTACAGGCTGGTTAGACTCTATGAAACAGATCATACAGATCTCTGCATGTTAGAAGAGACTATTAAAGGTCATGAATGAGACAAAGGCAGGGAGGCGTCCTTTACAGCTAAACAGCAGAGTGAGAGAACAGCCAGCACCTCTACATTTATCACATTATACAGCACATGTATGATACTGACAGGGATGAGAAGAATTTAGTGATTCTGATCCCATCATTGATATTACTTATTGATTCTCAGTAGCTCTGCTCTGACAGTCACCACCATCACTGAGCAGCATATCAAAGACATTTGTGCACATTAACTGCATGTTGTGGCTCAAATGTTTGTGCATGTTGGAGGCATTTCCTCTTTGTTGTGATCAGTGTTGGTCATTACTCAAAACAGTCATTATTACACATATTACACAGAACACTTTGATTAAAAGTAATGGAGTACGTTACTTCATTACTCCTCATAACATTACTTTGATGTTAAAATGAACAAATGAGCATGTAACAACATAAAGCTGAGGTACAGCCCCACACACCAACACAGATCCTGATGAGGTCACGTGATGTTTCTCTGAGTGTTTATGAACACAAATCAAAGATGAAACAGCACAAAGACACTTCAAAGTGATTCTACTGTAGAAACATGAACAGGTAGAAACCTGCAGCCTGACTGCTCATCACTTTGTTACCTGTTCAAGTTCAGCAGCAGCAGCTCACTTTATCACGGTGCTGGTCTGGGGTCAGTGTTTACTCAGCTTTAACCTCACTCTGGGTTCTTGGCTAGCTTAGTGTTAGCTTAGCGTTAGCATGCTGTGTGCTAGCTTAGCGTCAGAGCTCTGCAGGTGTCTCGTGTGTAAACATTAATCACAGTGACAGTAAAGGAGGTAAAGGGCTGTGACGTCATCACGTACGCTGCGTCCTCTGTGGGCTCTGAGTGAACTCAAAGTACAAACTACAAGTACACAAACACGAACGTAGCTCAGAGTGGCGGACACACTCGGCCTCGTTGGTCCAGCTGTGAGTCCGTTACCGTGAACTATGGAGCGGCAGATTTGTGCTGAACTAAGCTGCACACAGCTGATGTTAGCCAGGAAACATTACACACTGACTTTAATGGAGAGACCGGAAATACAAACACACACAGTTTGTTGTGTGAAGAAATCAAACACGAGCTGAACAAACAGTAAAGTTCCTAAAGACAAACTGTTAAAGGAGGAAACAAAGCAAACTTACAGTTTCTTCACACACCAACAACAAGCTCCACTCCACACCTGGACACTAAACACGGACACACAGGTGAGCTGCTTCCTGGAAGGAGGCGGGGCTCCACCTGAAACTCAGCACAGGTGGGAGGGGCTCAGCTCTGTGTGTGCTGATGTGTTAACTTTAAAAATATGCCGTCTGACTGCTCAGACTGAGTCAGAGTAAAGTTCACATGCTGACGTGTGGAGACATGAAACCTTGTTGTAGCTGCAGGTGTGAACACACTGATCCCAGATCAGCTCTGCTGTATTTGTAACATGAACATTTCTGCTGCAAAGCTTCAAATGTTCAGCATGTTTCTCTGTTTCCAGTCTATAGATCCAGTCACACTTTCTACCTTCACCTGTGCAGTAAAGACTGAGAGCAGAGCTGAAACCAAGCGTCCAATCAGTGAGCAGCATCAACACCTGAGCTTCATTCAGACTCTGTTATTGAAGATGTTGTTGGTACAAAGTTCATCTGCTGCTCACATGAATCCATGAAAGATTTATTTCACTGATGTTTCTTCAAAGCTCATTTCAACCTGTTGAAGTCATGAATGAAAGTGCAGACTGAGAGTGGATCACATGATGTTTGAGGTGTGTCATGTGACATGTTCAGTATTGTCACACATGTCTAGATTGTCCCTGATATCATAACTGCTCAAACACTGATGATTATATTTGAAGAATTATTCCTGATGGCAGCAAAGTTTGAATGGAGCTCTCTGTCTGTGCTGATTTGTCGCCCTCTGGAGGTCAAAGCACAAACTGCATGATGTCACTGTAACCACCACAGTGACAGGAAGTGTTTTTATGACTGAAACACTGAAATGATGCTAACGGCTGTCGTTAGGCTCACTGACAGCAGTGCTGATGTGTTCATGTCAAACACTGGCTCAGGTCAGACTCCTTCATCCTTCTCCAGCGTGAGGCCGCCCTCAGACCCACAGGAGCTCTGACCTTTGACCTCCTGACCCTAACCATTTTAGTCTTGTTGCATCTTTAAATGCAAATCCATCCAAACTGTAGCCGAGCAAAAGAAGCTGGAAGTTGTTCTATGAATGATGTTGTTGAAGGAGCTTGGAAAGAAAAGCGTCTGGACTTCTTTAAGTTGCTTGAAGAGGGACATGGACGTCTTAACGCCCACTCACATCCTGGGACATTTGATCACAGGAAATCACATGATGGGGTGGGGCTAGATCTCACAATGGGTTCACCCAAGACACGAGTAGTTCTTTATGTTTCTCGTGCACGGGAGAGAACTGGACCAATGCCGTTCCTTCGCTTGACCACAGTCGCTCTCGTCCGTTCCCTCGTAACACTGCTCTTTTATTGAGGTTACATGAATATACATAGGTTCATTAACATACACGTGAACAAAGGTACCAGTCTGTATGTTATGTAGGTGTGTGTGTGTGTGTGTGTGTGTGTGTGTGTGTGTGTGTGTGTGTGGAGTCAGAGTGTGACCCCATAAACGACTTCCCTAAACCTGCTGGTCTGGAAGTCCAGCAGTTCATCTAAACAAAAGGCACTTAGACTAAAACAGACATCCTACCACAAAACAATAAGAAGGTAGCACCTCTCCCATGATCCCAGGACGTGGGTGTGAATGCCAGAGCACTCTGGAGTCACACAAAGTCTTTAAAGACTACTATCATTACACAATTGGTTCTACACCTCTGAGCATATATGGTTAGATATTCCCCAATAACAATGACAATGATAAAATATAAATCCAACAATGGTTTTCAGGGTTTTTATCGTTAACTTCGTTTCCCTGGGTCTTTTCCCGTGTCGTAGTCGTGTGTCTTATTTTGAAAGAAATGTTTACGCGTTACCATAGCGACCAGAGAGCATTAAGGCTGCAGACAGGTGCATCCAACAACATTTTATTTTCCCTTATTTGATTTATGGACCTAACTGTATGAACTGGACTTTGGCTTTAATGCTGCTCCTCTTCATCATTGCTGTGTTGCATTTCCATCATTCTGCTGCTGGATTCACTGCAGGCTTTAACAAACACTCCTTTGGGTCCAGGCCCAGCCACGTGTTTGTAAGCTGCTGTGCTCCTCACAAATAAAGCCTGAAGCAGCTCAGACTGTTAGAAGCAGCACTGAGCCCTGTTACAGTTATAGTGTTAGAGCAGCGGCTGCAGCCTACAGCATTTAAACTAGCTGACAGTAAACACATCAGTCCAGATGTTACCACATTACTTTGTGATGCTGAGAGTTAAAGGAGACTGGCTGATTAAAATCCCATTCCTTACATCACCGTCCTCTGCTCTGACTGCTTTCATTTAATCACAATCAGAATACTTTTTTGATCCCCAGGGGAAATTATTTAGGTTACAGTGCAGCAGCACAAACAGGAACAAAGACACAACACACTAAGTAAGAAATAGCACAATATACACAATATATACATGCATACATATGAGTCACTTATAAGTAACATGTGAGTGCTGGGGTCTATGACAGCAGGCAGGTCTGTATTTATGTCCAGGCTGACATGAACAGCTAGTAGTTCAGGGTTCAACACTCAGGAAAGTGTGTGACCTTCCACACTGACAGAAGATGCTAAACATGACTTTAAACTGTTGTTTGTTAAAGCCTCACAGATCTGAGAGCAGGGCTCAGTGGGTACATGAGCCTTTATACATGAAGGCTTTCTGTTTCCAGGAGAGGAAACATGTGATCCAGCTGTGTTTGGTCACATGGATCTGCTCTGCATGGATCACCTGACTAAAACATGTTGTTATTATTGTTCTTACAGTCTTAAATCGGTACATCAGGTGGGTCACATGACACCCGGGGGTGACAGCAACATCTTTCCTCTTTAGAAAGCTGCTCTCTGTCCCAGGAGCTGTTGTCACAGTAACAGCAGGAACAGGAAGTCACATGCTCTCTGCTCTGTGATTGGCTGCTTCTTATCTCAGCTTCCTGCAGAGGGTGGGGTCTGCTGATAACGCACACCAACAGAAGTGTGACTTTCACTTCCTGTTTATTGCTGTTGTTCTTAAAGCTCTCAGGCGATGCTGCAGCGCCCCCTGCTGACACAAACTCCTCCCTCTGTCTCAGAGGTCACAGGTCAGCCTGCTGCAGAGGGTCTGCCTGTTCATGGACTTCCTGTTACAGAGACGGGTCTCAGCGTCAACACTAGTTTCTGATTGGACGGTGTGGAAAATGTTACGAGTTCAAAATATTGGGGATGGAGACAAGAGAAAAACCACAATAACAACACTGGTCCGGTCGGGTTGAGTCAAACGATGATTTTAATGATCACACACGTGGGAGATGGACACTGATGCAGACAGCCTCAGATCTCAAAATGGTGGAGTATTGCTCAAACTCTTATAGCCTCTGGTGCCTCCACCTTATCATAAAAAGCCTAAACATTCACATGCTTTCTCTCACACAGCGCCTAAGCTACGACCTTGGCTCCCTGTTTATCTGCTCCTGCTGAGATGGGGCAGAAAACTCCAGCATGTTCTCTTCTAATCAGACAAATAAGGCGATGACTTTCTGCAAACAGTATTTCTTATAACTCAGCAGTAGAATGCATCATAAAACAATATCATTCATTCACAATAAATCAGCAGTTTAATATAATGCACATCAGTTTAACTAATGCAATAGTTATCAGCTTCTTCTAATTCAGGAGAATAATGCAAACTAAAACTACATAATAATTCACAATCTTTAATTAGGGGTATAACATGGCATAAAATAATATTATAATCTAACAAAACCCAGCTTCCTCCAGCCGAGTGATGTGTGGATTCATCACTCTCTGTGGATCAGTGTAAGTCTGTGTGTGGGTCAGCTGCAGGACTTGTTTGACCTTTGACCCTGGCAGACAGAGCTGGTTACTGCTGTGTGACTCCTGCCGTCGCTCCACTTTAAATTTTACTTAAAATAAGTCCTGACATGGCCCCGCCCCCTCTGACCTGCTGCTCCTGGATGTGCTGAGGACACAGCGGAGGCTCAGAGGGGGCGGGGCTTTTCCCGTGGCGGTAACCAAACTGCATTAGGTCGCTGCACTGCCAGTGTTTAACCACACCTCTTCTGACTGACCTTTGACCTCTGACATGTTGATTCGATCCTTATTTAATGACGTCTTTTATCTAGTGATTTAATTCTGTGTATTTATATGTGATGGTGTTCCTGAGTTCAGCCTCAGCTGATATCCACAGACGCTCCTATTGGCTGGTTTTAAAAACACATTTTTCCATTAAAGAGACTCTTTTAAAAACACGTCTGCCTGAAATTCACATTTCATTTATTTTGGGGGATTTTAACAGAGAGATAGAACTTTATGAATCCCTCATGTTTATCCTCCAGGACATCCAGTTTGTAGCAGCAGAACACCGACAAACTTTTACACAGCACAGAATTAGGATATCAAATAAAGGGGAATAAGAGAATATGAATATAAGCATAAATATGTACATATATACACAGACCTCACACAGAGACAGCAGCTACACTGTGTGTGGATGTGATCCACAGTCACAGCTGTGGGTTTCAGTCAGTGTGTCTCTGACTTCATGGTCACATTTCAAAGCTTATTGGAGCCAGAAGATGTTCAAGTAAAAGATTTATTGCTGTACTCGTCTACCAGGATAACAGGAGGTTCATAAAGCTGTGTAATACTTCAGCTTTACATCATGCAGTAGTAGTTTATTAAACCCCCCAAAATATGACTATCCAGAGTTGGGACCAGGAAGCAGAGTTGCAGTCTTACACGCCTCTCTGCAGCTTCTCTCCTCCTGCTACCCCCCAAAAACCCATCTCCATAGAGACTGTGTCAGCTTCCAAACAGACAAAAACAAACTAAAAACCAGCAACAAACAACTTAAACATAAACAATCACAAAGAAAGAACAATACAGTATCCACATCTGAACCAAAGAGTAAAACAGTGAAATGTGGATTATTAAATATTAGGTCTCTCTCCTCCAAGTCTCTGTTAGTACATGTTAGTAAAAACATTTCTGCATTTTATCCATATTTTATTTTTAACTCAAAATCAAAGATTCCAGATTCTCCTACATGTTGGTTTTGAATCAGATAGGACGACAGATTTCAGGTGGCCCTGTGTCTTTCTCTATTACATTTGCCACTGTGTAACTCAAAGTTATTTAAGGACTAGTTTTATTTCAATGGATGAGTTTACTGACTGACGCGCAGAAGAAATAGTTCTTTATGGAGCCTAGATGGTGTGAATGATGAGACCAAAGACTGCAATATCTTGTACCAAAAATATATTGAATAAATGGAGGAAAGGGCAAATGGAACAAAATAATTAACACAACACACAACATAAATGCCCACAATTAAATAATAAATCAATGCTGTGATCTTTCTGTGCAAAAGTCCTTTTTGGTCCTCTTCTTTTTAAAGTTCACTTTTAAGGTATTCCTCCTTAGAGTCCAGCTTCATACAAATGGGGAAATATGTCCATAATCCAAAGACGGCTAAGTGGGGGAAAGAGGGGAAACAAAGAATGGTCCTACCGGCTCGCCACTTCAATATGAAGAAGATTAATTCAAAGGGAGGGAACAAAACCTGACCTGTAGGTCAGAAAAACGTCCATTAGCACATCAAGTTCGATTCAGTTTACCGGTAAACAAATATATTTTTCTGCAAGCCTATGTAACAATGCAAATCATCATCAACCAATGTACAACAGTTAAATTATTAATTATCTTGGCTACGTAGCTTAATCTATACATTCCAGTAGCGTTCGCTACAAACAATACAAAAACAACAATAAAGGAAAACAGCTGTCTAACAGACAGCATAGCCGAATTCAAGGCAACACATAACAATAATCATTCAATCGCACTTTGTTTCAAAGTAAGCCCATTAAAGTGCTTAAGTAAATAAAAGTGTTCAAAAACAGCGGTTTTTGAGCCGGAGTTCTGCTCGCGGTGGGAACGCCGCCGCACAAAGTCATTTTTTAATCGCGAAAACGATCGACTGGTTACTGACAACCAAAAGGTTGTTTTTGGTAGATATTAAAGATCATGGGTGGGCGGGGCAAATGGAGCAGTTTTCTACAGTCGAGTAAAATTCCAGGAAAGAGCTGGGTGTGGCTTTCCTTTAAATCACATGATCAACAGCTTTAAGATGGAGGCAACTCGCTCAGTGTTTCCTGTTTCATTCTTAGACTGTGGCGATGGTAAGTAGCAGCTTTTCACTTGTTACCTGGCATCTTTTCAGCCACCAATGATAGTCATTGTATGTTATCAACATTTCACTAACTATGTTTTCTCTCATGTTTAAAATAGGCCGACCAAGAGCAAAATAGGTATGTCTGCAGACTCTGCTGTAGCCAAAGTTATCAGATCTCCTGTGTTTTTAAATCCCTAACTGCTCGATCATTATCATTTTAGAAGACAACAATTTCTCAAAGGAGGTTCAAAACTAATGCCTACAAGATTACCAAGAGGATGGTTCGGGGCTCTTACATGACTCCGGGAAGTCAACACTTGGTGGATGAGGTGTGTTACCTTTGACACTTTTAAGACAGTCCTGTTTATCACTACTAACAATAAGAAAATATGTTTTCACTCAACAGATCCTTCACAGCATGTTGTTTCTGGGCAAAATCAACAACATCCCCTTTTCTCCAGAAGAAATCTTCCCTAATCCTTTTGTTTTGGGTTCTTTAATGAGAAGATATCCCAGGCCTTTTAAGTTGTATTCGACTCAGCTTCCCAGGCGAAGTCCCTTCTCCTGTGTGCTCGACATGGTAAGATAACTCTTCTCACATTTTCAGTCAATCTGACAAACTTCCAGTTTTTAGGAAAGTATAATGCAAAGTGCTTTTTTACTGAGAAATCCAAAGAAAATCCATACTGTACCTTATACTTCAACATATGCTTCTAGCTATACTTCTCCACCAAACACAGAGACTGCAGGAGAGCTGGAGACTTGCTTCAGAATTTGTTAGTTCTAAATAATGTCTAACAGACTCATTATTGGAGATGCTTACAGTCTTCAAGGCGTATATGATGCTGTCACTGTGTAGCTGCTGGATCTGTTAAGCTCAAAGACTCTAAATTCAGCGTGTTTTGACAGCCCGGCATAGCAAAATAGAAAAAAAAAAAGGTCAATTAGCAAATTTAATTATAAATTAGTGAGAACAAAGATGGATTTTTGCTTATTGATTTAAAATTAAATAGATTTTTGTGACATGTTTCACCCCCTATCTTAAAATGTCTAAATCAAAAGCATCCAATGGTCCTGCATAGTTAAACAAGTCAAGCAGCGAAACAAACATGTTGATCAACTTTCTATGAAAAACAACTATATAATCAGGTGCAACACTTTGACCAGATCTGTAACTGTTTTCAGATCGTCCTGCAAAATAACTCAGAGAATGAAGAGCAAATAAAGCAGAGTCTGCAAGATCTCCTCACAGACTTGGACTTAGAAGAGAATAATAAAAAAACAGCTTTCGTCTCGTCCACCATCTGCATTTCTCAAAAATCCCAAACCAACAAATCAGAAAGGTACTGCGGAGTCTCCATGTCCACCAAAGGTCCTAACGCTGGGAAAATTATGATTGCTGCCTCCTGTCTTAGCAAATGGCATAAATATGTATCTGGTGCGGTGATGACCTATTATCCAAACACAGTCCAGAAAGATTACTTTGATGGAACAATTGAAGTACCTGGAAATATCAGGTGTGAGGCTTTTTGTCTCCGTGATGGTGCCAGAATGAAGCCTTGCAGATCATGTAAGAATTTGTTTGGCTTGAACACAGAAGACCTCAGAGAGTGGCCATATGGTAACTGTGCTGAAGCTGAGAGCCTGAGCAATTTGCTTGAAAATGAGAGAGAAGTTGAAACACATGTGGATGAATACTCAGCTGAAAAGGACAACAGGCAGAGAGCTGAGGATGAGGTTGGTGGGTTCTTAGAACCGTGTTGCAAAGGATTCGGTTTAACTGGACAGGTGAATTTTACAACCCAGAACAAGAGTGAGATTTCATGAAATCATTTGCATTCATCATTCTGATAAATCAAAGATTCTCTGCTCTGACAGCATCTGTGTGGATTTTCTGTAATCACAGAGACGTGTATAAGCATGTTTACTTTCCATCTCCATGTAATTGTCACATTTAATAATTAAAACTGGCTTCTATGGGTTTTTGTTTGTTTGCTTACATATCTAGTGTTTAATGCAATATGAAGCATTATCAGACAGCATTTATTGGGAAGAATCCCATATTTATACTGGTCTGTACCCAGGGTACACAGAAAATAAAAACACATGTTTTCTTATTATGATCCCAACTATAATTTACTTAAGCAAAAGCACTACATGTGTAGTTATAATATTTATAGCAGTTACTGTTGAGCTTTAAATTTATCATCTTAAATGTTTATATGCTGATTATATTGCTTTATATAAGAAAGGCCTAACTCTGAGTACACTCTGTGCCAAAAAGTGCTGACAGGAAACTGCATGCTTTTGCAGAAACGTGCTTTTGCAGCTAGAAAGTGAAGCTGATATATATCAGTTTTAATTAGTTTTTACCAACTGCTTGCTAGGGCAATCCCACGAGTTTGGTGTTTTTGTATTGAACATGATTCCAAGTGCTTTCTATAACACATAGCAGAGGTGCCACAACAAAGACTGAGAAGAGGACAGGAAGAGACAGTGAAAGAGATGCACTCCTTCGCCATTCATGTTAAAGCGTTGCATAGCTTTAATTTTAGAGAGTGTTGCATAACTTTAGTCATTTTTCTACCACAGGTGAAGCCAAGAATTGTGAAGCTCTCTTTTGGCCAAATACCAGAATCTGTAAGAAGAAGAAAAAACAAACAATCAAATAGGTCATTATTAAGAGAACAACAATCTCTTGATGATTATCCACAGTGTCTTTGATAACTCTGAGATACAAACTGTCAAGGATATACACATCCCAGCAAACAATAGCTGTGTTTGACTAAAGCGATTAACAACAAGGACAGAGCTACAATCACTACAGTCAAACATAAAGGGCTTAATCCTGAATCCAAGTCTGAGCTGTGATGCCGTTGGTGCTGAAAGCTGCTCAGATCCTGAAGCTGCACGTTTTGTCTCTCTCTAACCAAACCAGCAGCAAAAGAAGACACATTTCGCTTGACATAAACATTGTCATGAATTCCCTCTTACTTTTGCTGGTTTGCTTCCACCACCATTAAAACGCACACAGAAAAACAACACAGCACAGCTCTCTGCCTCTCTGTGTACTTTAAGAACACCGTTTCCCATCTCAAATCTCTGTTTTTGGCATTATTCGCTTGCTTGTTATGAAGCAGTCTACCGTTGTTTACAGCCATTTTTTTTTAATGACTTCCGACAAGACAGCCTCATTTCTGCTGTTCAATACCAAATTTTATTTATTTTTTTCAAATTAAGTGAAACTGCAAAATGCTCTGCTGTGTCTCTATTAAAACCTCTTATTAAAACCTCTGAATCACTTCAGCAGCATCAGCCAATGTACATTTGTTGAGTCGTGGTTCTCGTCTGCTTTTGTTCTACTGCAGAATAATATTTTTAAGGTTATCTACTGTAAAAAGCTAGGCCAGGAAAATCTGCTTCATGGTTTTGTGTTTTATCCTCAGTTACTTTGACACAAAAGCATCTGCTGTGATGCTCACACCTCTGATGAAGTTTCACAAGTGTCAGTACTGATAAATGATCAGAATTATAATGTTTCTGACTCTCTGAGTAAGAATTAAATGGAATCTAATTGGGACCTTGTGAATTGGAATTGAACAGGTTCTAGAAATCAGTGATGATACTCAGCTCCAATACCCACCTATGATATGAGGCTTACGAACGCTGACTGGGTTTCATTTACCAGCTTTTTATGTTCTTCCTGCAGTTTCCTCCCCACATCACTCATCTTAACTTTTTTCCAGTCCTCCTCAGTCTAAACAGAACACACAACAATACAAAGAAAAGCTCAGGTGATTGATCTCTAACACTAGGCATCCCCAGTCTTATTCTTAGCAGTCTAACTTCTCACCATATCTTTGAAGGCCTCTCCATTGTAGTAGCGCTTGGATGCTGGATACTCTATCGTTTTGTCACATAGTTCCAGGAAACTGGAAGCCAGCAGATGCAGCTCCTCTCCGTCATAGCCGTACAGCTTTTTGTCCTCACACGTCATCAGCACAAGCTCGTCACATGGACATGAGGTGCCCTTTACCACACCAATAACCTGCATTTTTACAATCTCGGGAAGGTAGAATTTTCCCCAGGCGTTAACTTCATCATCATCCCCGTTGTATTTGGTGTTCTCAAGCTCTTCTATCCACAGGTCAGCACCACTTGGCTTCTTCAGGTGAACGCACATGCTTTTGTTTTTGGAAACAAAATCTTTCACCCATTTCAGGTACTTTTCACCTGGAAAGAAGCAGCACCTTGGCTCAGGCGATTAGAGGATCATCAGGGGTCCTTTTGTCCCTCTGTGGGGGGTCACTCCCACTAGGTTTATATCTGGGACTCTCCACCATTTGACCTTAGAACTGAAGAAGCTTCTCGGATGAAGGTGAAACGTCTTCAAGTAACTTAAAGAAGTCCAGACGCTTTTCTTTGCAAGCTCCTTTGACTACGATGACCTGGATGACTGAGAACCTTCACAGACATAAGGTGAATGTGACAAACAAAGCGCCTTCTTGTTCTCTGTGATAATGTAAAGTTATTAATGAAAAAACAAACGAGTAAAAAACGGACTGGAAACATGTCTTCAATCAAAACTCGACAAAAACAAAGAAACAGCCTCACTTCTCTGCGACGCTCCCTAAAAATGACGTTACGTGTTACGTACCAGAGATTTCTATACAGCCCTTTATCAAGCCGAGAGAAAGTGACACAAAAACCCCCCAACTAATAACGACTAGCAGAGAGGCTCAGCTGAGTGTAGTTACCTGGTTTGCAGACGCATACAGACGTTTCCTGTCCTCTCGGACGCAGCTGTGATAGAACATGTGGTGCATTACCGCCACCAACTGGCTTGGAGTGAGGACCGGAAATCGCTCATGCCAAATCAAAAAAAAAAAAACATAAAGAAAAATTAAGTGAAGAGATAAATGAATACATTAAATCAAGAAGAAAAAAACCCACCACCGGACATATACATCCTCATATCCTTCTGTACAAATGAGTTTGTTTTAGAAACTGAAAAAAGCCACAAAGCCTTCACATCTAGAAATCCTTTGCAGTAAAACTTGTTTTTTGGCAGGTTCCACAGGTTTTGAATCAGTTTTCTTCTTTATTCCTGATAATTTTGACAATGAAAAAGAACATGTTCTATAGGGCTTTGGAGTTGACGTCACGCCGCAATGCATTGTGGGAGCGCGGCACCATTTTCGAGGTCTACGAATCAAAACAAACACACTGTGTTGGAACGACGATTACAAGATGCTTAAAAGCAGCTCAAAAGAGAACGGACTGTATAGAGACCGATTGCGTCCAGAGGCGAAGCGGCGGTACTTGCAGAAAATAGCGTGCAGTGGAAATGTGGACCCGTATGAAATACGGCCGTGGAGTAGAAACCCTGAAGACGTAGCCTGACATATTTTCGTACCTTATCTGTGGAGTCAGCGCGTACAAGTCGTCATTCAAACAAAGGTAAGTCAGCTCGAGTACTGCGTGTGAAATGCGTTTGATTTCCCTGCAAACATTCACATTAGTGCAGCATAAATTCATTCATGAGGGGAAATTACAGTGGAACATGTGGAGGCTGTTAGAGGGAGAAGATAGTGAGTTCAGTGCAGGGCTGTGCAGAGAGGTTTAAAGGGGCGGGTGCTCAAAGTTAAAAAGGGGCACATTGAACCAGGCTGAATAACAACAACACACATTCATCAAGAATCTAATATGGGAAGGGCAGGGCTGTGTTGGTCTGAGACTGTAGACATTAAAAAGTCCACAGGAGAGATGGTAGCTGATTAAACAAGTGTCATGAGATAATAACAAAATGCAAAGATTGGTGACAGCGCTTGGAACCATAAGGCAACAAAAAACTATGTATGTAAAAAAAAAAAAAAATATATATATATATATATATATATATATATATATATATATATATATATATATATACATACATACATACATACATACAGTGGGGCAAAAAAGTATTTAGTCAGCCACCGATTGTGCAAGTTCCCCCACTTAAAATGATGACAGAGGTCAGTAATTTGCACCAGAGGTACACTTCAACTGTGAGAGACAGAATGTGAAAAAAAAATCCATGAATCCACATGGTAGGATTTGTAAAGAATTTATCCGTAAATCAGGGTGGAAAATAAGTATTTGGTCACCTCAAACATGGAAAATCTCTGGCTCTCACAGACCTGTAACGTCTTCTGTAAGACGCTTTTCTGTCCCCCACTCGTTACCTGTATGAATGGCACCTGTTTGAACTCATCATCTGTATAAAAGACACCTGTCCACAGCCTCAAACAGTCAGACTCCAAACTCCGCCATGGCCAAGACCAAAGAGCTTTCGAAGGACACCAGGAAAAGTATTGTAGACCTGCACCAGACTGGGAAGAGTGAATCTACAATAGGCAAGCAGCTTGGTGTGAAAAAATCAACTGTGGGAGCAATCATCAGAAAATGGAAGACATACAAGACCACTGATAATCTCCCTCCATCTGGGGCTCCACGCAAGATCTCATCCCGTGGGGTCAAAATGATCATGAGAACGGTGAGCAAAGATCCCAGAACCACACGGGGGGACCTGGTGAATGACCTGCAGAGAGCTGGGACCAAAGTAACAAAGGTCACCATCAGTAACACACTACAACGGCAGGGAATCAAATCCCGCAGTGCCAGACGTGTTCCGCTGCTGAAGCCAGTGCATGTCCAGGCCCGTCTGAAGTTTGCCAGAGAGCACATGGATGATACAGCAGAGGATTGGGAGAATGTCATGTGGTCAGATGAAACCAAAGTAGAACTTTTTGGTATTTTGGTATCCTGTATTTGTTGTTGAAGACTTCTTCAGCTTCTTCTCGAGGACATCAGCTGCTTGTTTGGCAGCAGAGGCAGTTAAGAAGCTTCCTGAAAAACACTGAACAGTGAGTTCACTGTGGCATATGACAGATTCAGCTTTCTGTGTGCAAATGTGTCTGTGTCGACCTTTCAAATGCTGTTGAATCCAAAACATCAGCGGCTCCTCGGCTGCTCGCTTCATGCACTTCTGTCTGTGTGACAGTCCAATGACATCACAGCTGTTTCCAGCCCCAGTGTCTCAGGACTGGACACCTTTAAACATGTCGAGGATCAAACAGCGTCCAGCTAAACACACATGAAACTATCAGAGCTGACAATCATTCCAATAACATCTAATGGTTCATGTATGTAGACACAGGACTACAAGGAAATGGCTCTCAGCATCTGGCTGTGGGAACACATGAGTCCCTGTTTGTGTTCAGATTGTGTGCATGTTTTAGACGTGTGTCACATGTAGAAACACAACAATCCCACAATGACACACAGATGTGTTTGACACAGCTGTGCAGCTGTAAGTTGTTTCTAATGATTCATTGAAGCTCTTCTAACATTCTGGAGACGATCAGTACATGAATCTGTTCAACACGACAACAATTTGACTTCAGTGTGAACGTTTGCATTAAATAACCTTCTTCATCCAGCTGACAGCATCTTCATCCTATGATGTGAACAGTTCCTCCTGTTGATGACAAACCTCTGACAGGATCTGCTTGAGGAGCTTTTTCATGTGCAGCTCTCTGAGCTCAGGGCTGAGCTGCTGTTTCATCTTTAAGAGCTGCTGCCTCCTCGCCGGACTTGTTCTCCTCTTCTTCTCCTAATGACACCATTTCTGCTTCATATAAAATTCAATAAAGATGCTGACATGTATCTGTAGCAACAACATCATTGAATCTAGAACAACTGGAGCCAAACCAGTGGCTCTGCTGGGATCACTGGTGAGCCAACACTTCCTTGTTGATGCAGATTTCAGGGCTTCCTTTTGCTCCTCCGTTATAACTGTTCTCTCTTCTCAACACATGATGACACAAAGGAATCAGCAGTGACAAAGATGATGCTGAAGAGAAGCACACACTTCACACATATAACAGAGCAGTGCAGTTACACACACCTCTGCTCGACATCAGGCCTCAAACAAAGACACAAAACACTAACTTGACTCTAAACAGAAGAAACGAGCAGCTGTTTCTGTTCTGTGCTTATTTATATTTGACACACATGCTTCTCTTTGTGCAAACACACATCGCACTATAAGGGTAACCTCGCACACAATGATTGGACAGCACAGTGATGATGCTGGGAGATCCTATACGCAGCAACACAGAAACACTGAGAACTTTAAACAATGATGGAAAGTGTTATAAATGACTTGTTGGCCTCTGATCTGTCACAAACAGCTGAAACGTGTCTCTCATGAGTCACATGAAGGTTTTTGACAGAAAGGACAAAAAGTAGCTGCAGTCAGTTTGTGTCATTTTTATATTTATTCATCTGGGAGAAAAATCTGAGGGACATTAAAATGTGTTTTCAACAGAGACAAGAACATGAATATAACAGAACAGGTAAATGAACATGTTTCAAGTAAACAGCTGGACTGATCAGGTCCAAACACAGAGTGATAAACTTGTCAAACAGCTGTCATATCTTTATATAGAAGCTCTTTATAAATGCTGCTCACTGCAGTCTGTTTACTAATAATGTCAAAGTGTTAGAAACACAGAAACATCAGAATGGTCTTTGTTCACAGAAACCTGTCTGGGATCCTTTGTTGTTCTTTTGATGCAGAGTTACATTATAAATATAAAGAGTTATTTCAGAGTCTCATCAGTTTTCCTGCATGTCTTTATTTAACACATCAGCAGGGCTGAAGCTCTCATGTTAAACACACACTGATCTATGGACACGTTCATGTGTTTCTAACAGAACCAGGCTGTTATCAGCCTGCACTAACATTATGTCACACACACTGAATGTAACAGTGACAGTTTACATCATCACACAATCAGCTGTGATTGTTTCACTGTCATCAAACGAGTCAACAGGAAGTAGAATCAATAGAAACCAATCATTTACTGACAGCATGTCTGATGGAAATAAGTGCAGATTATGTATGAAGTCTAACTGCACACAGTAACTGTGTTACAATAAGGACTTAACAGCGCCCTCTGCTGGAGTGTTTCAGTACTGCGTTAACTAGAATACACCTCCTCCTCCTCACACCACCTGCTACAGCTCTACTCTTCTATGACTACAGTCATCCATAGCACTGATGTGAGGTCACATGGTTCATATGTAAGGAGCACAGCTGACCTCAGGTCAGTTTAATGACTGTGAGCAGCAGCTGTGTTATTGTCACTGTGACAGGGAGACACTCTCAGACACAGCGCTCATGTCAGCTTGTTCTCATGCAGGAGGATCAGGAGCTCCATGTTTGTCTTTCTGTTTGAATCATGATGTGTTTGTGCCATCAGAGTCTGTCATGAGTACTCAGGGTTTCACAGCAGCTCTTCTGGATGCTGACGAGGACTCCAACCTCATGTTTCACCTCTCTGAGCTTCTGATGTCTGTGAGCACTCGTGTTTCTTCTCTGGGCTCATCTGGACAAAAACACCTTTCTGTGTTTGGCTGCAGCCTCATTCTGACTGACAGGAAGTGTGTTATCCATGAGCTGCACTTCTGTGAGGAAGTTTCCTGCTGTGTTTCCTGTCTGTGGACAAACACGAGTGTTCCAGCTGAGGACTTGGTTCCTTCCACCTGTCCATACAGGACATCACGCTGTCTGCAGCTCTGTAAATGCAGCTCCAGGTCCTTCCACGTGCTGCTCTGTATTTGTGCAGTTTGTAGTGTGTCCTGGGAAACGTAGCACACATGGTGTTCTTCTGCTGTTTCCTCCTTTCACTGAGTGTGAAACACTGACGCTGTGCTGTTGTTCACAGAGGGGAGCTGATTCTAGCTGCAGCTGGACTCTGTCATCTAACTGAATGTGTTGGTGCTGATCACGGGGCTCTGAGGGGGGAGCAGCAGGAGGACTCTGGATGCTGACGTCAGTGTATCTGTGGAAGCTCCCACAGCGTGTCTGTCATTCAATATTGTGCTGTATATTGTATCTATGCAAAGATGAACAGACTGTGTGTTCACTGGTCTCTGTGCTGCAGCTCTGATGTCATCATCACTCCCTCCTCCACCCTCAGCAGTCCCAGCATGCTGCTGTGGTGCACCCCACCCTCACTCTACACCTGAGCCACAGACCACACCCTCCACCTCAATATACACCACAGTTTTCTCTGCTGTGGAAATGAGATCAGGAGGAAATCATCATTATTATTATTTAATAAACGCTCACATTAATGTGGGCTTATTTGTTTCATATTAGAAACATTAGTTGAGTGTTTTTAGTATAAAATGGTCAAAGTCCCTCTTTTTGCTCCTCCCCTCACCTGTGGATGGACGGTGCTGTTACCGTGGTGACAGCTTGGATGTGTTTCAGTCCTGCCTGGTTATCACTGCAGGAATCTTTCACATTTATTACAGGTAATAACTCTGATTTTTCTGTGTATTATGAACCAAATGTATCCTGATACACACAGAGATGGATGAGCAGAGGTTTTTTTGCAGTTTATGTAGTTACTATGGACTTAATGCATACATATTATTAAAATTAGGGCTATAACAGTTGTATTGATGTATAGCAACTTGAAATGCTCCCACAAATGGCTCCACAGCATGTAAAAATATAACAAAAGCTCTGGCGGACTTGGTTCTGTGGTCAGTCTTAAAGGGTGAAGTTAAACTCTGTAATCTTCACTGTGTCACAGAGTTCAGTGAGTCCCGTTATTCACAGTATCAATCAGATCATCAGAGAACAGCTGATCAGCAATCAGTGGTGCCAACAGCGCCTCCTGTGGTGAGAGGATGCAATAATGCAATGTAGCATTTTTCCACTCAACACTTGCAGTCATGGAAACTGTCTGTTGGATCTGTGTGACGTTGCTTTCTTGGTTAGAGTTCCTCACAAATGTCCAGATGATTCTTCTAATGAGGCGTCGACCATGTTTGCAGCTCTTTGGAAGAAAACGTCGCCCTTTGCCATCCTTACTTTTCTTTGACTTCTTCAAATGCAGCTGAACTCCAGCTGGTATTTTCTTGGACTTTGCAGCTGTTTCTGGTCATCAGTTCATTCCTGCAAACCTCTGAAGCTGAACAACAATGATGCTGCATTGCTGGCTGATCCCAAAAGGTTGATTCTGTTCATCTGGACGTTTTCAGAAACGTTTGCTCACTGATCAGGTGACTTCTTCAGTCTCAGCTGACTGCAGCTTTACAAGCTTACAAACAGCACATTTGCACAATGACTGAAAGCAGCAGCACCTGATATATATGATACTAATATAATACATATACATATATAATCCATACTAATGATGAAGGAACTGAGCTCACAGTCCATTGTTCATTCAGTGAACTACTCAGTTTATTTTGGGCCTCAGAAATGCTCACTCTGTTTGTACATCACTGTCAGCAATAGACTCATTCTGCTGTGTGGACAGGAACACATGTGACATCACTTCCTGTTTGTTTGTGACTGAAGAAGTTTACAAGGAATCATTTAGAAGAGTTTCAAACATCAACTGATTGAATCCATGAATGTGAAAACGTGTTTGTGAGTGAAAGAGACAGACATGTACAGACTGAACTATCTGTTCAACAGTCAGAGTGTTTCTGTAACAGGAGACACTCTTTACACTCCACTCAGCACAGGGACACTGAGGAACCAGGAGTCCAGACTGTAAACCCAGGATAAAGAGTTTGAGTGAATGTGGTGTTGAAGGTGTGGAGGTGGATCAGAGTGTCAGAGGAGACTCTGTAGAAGGACAGAGTGCCAGCAGGACAGTCCACATACACTGCTGCTCTGTTAGAGACAGAGGAGGAGGAGGAGATGGATGTTTTTATTTTATTGTGCCTGACATGACGAGGACCATCATCAGAGCAGCACAGACTCCAGGACTGATCATTGTATCCAAACCCACAGTCAGTGTCTCCTTTCCTTCTGATGCTTCTGTAACTCACTGATATATCAACGCTTCCTCTCCACTCGACCTCCCAGTAACAGCGACCAGTCAGACCATTTCTACACAGCAGCTGTTCCCAGTAATCAAATCTGTCTGGATGATCAGGATATGACTGAACCTCCTCCACAAGTGTCACCTTCCTGTTGTTGTCAGACAGTTGGAGCTTTGTGTGCACTGTGTTTGTGTCGATTGTGAGTTGACAGGAATCTGATGGAGAGAACAAACACAATCCAGCTGCAGTTATTGATCCATCATCTGTTCATTGATTGACACTTTGATGATGACTCCTGACATGATGAAGATGGTTGAATGTGTGCTGCTTTGTTTTCATGAATCCCATTAAAAACACACTTACACTTCCTCAGACCTGGTCTCAACCATCGGACTCCAGCAGGCTCCACCCTGAAAGGAGGAGGGGGGTCAGAGCAGCACAGTCAGCATGCACACATGGACATTACATGGCTCTCACACACACACTGTTACACACTGAGCTCAAAGCTCGGCTCCACTGTTTTATTCAAAGAAATCTACATTTATTTATCAGCACATTTAAAAACAGCTTGAGCCAAAGTGCTGCACAGAGTAGAGAGAAAATAGGAAACATACACAGTAATGACTATAAAGACTGGTCAGGATTGAAAGCTACAGAGTACAAATGTGTTTCCAACCGGCTTTTAAAAATGTCCAGTGTTGGTGACGACCTGATGTGAAGGGCGACTGTTCCAGAGTTTGGCTGCAGCCATCGATAAAGCTCACCTCTGTTTTTACGTCTAGTTCTGGTCAGAAGCTGCTTATCTGCAGACCTGAGGGCTCCACTTGGATTCTTTTGTTAAAGAGAGATAAGATGGAGCCAATCCATTCACAGATTTAAAGACAACCAGATCTGGAAGTGGATTCTACCACGTACTGGTAACCAGTGGAAAAAGCTGGTGATGGGTCGTCTAGCACAGACCCACCGCTGGAACCAGACAATTGATGAGGGAGAGAACTGTGACAGCGCCGTTCCTTCACTTGACCTCAGTCGCTCTCGTCTGCTCCCTCGTAACACTGCTCTTTATTGAGCTTACATGAATATGCACAAGTTCATTATGACGTCTTACACAGGTATGAACAAAGAGTACCAGTCTGTGCATAGTGTGTGTGTGTGTGTGTGTGTGTGTGTGTGTGTGTGTGTGTCTGTGTCTGTGTGTGTGTGTGTCTGTGTGTGTGTGTGTGTGTGTGTGTGTGTGTCTGTGTGTGTGTCTGTGTGTGTGTCTGTGTCTGTGTGTCTGTGTGTGTCTGTGTGTGTCTGTGTGTGTGTGTGTGTGTGTGTGTGTGTGTGTGTGTGTGTGTGTGTGTTCCAGATGTGACCCTGTGACCCCAAAGCTGGTGCTAAGAGTCCAGCGGTCCCCCTAACAAAGGGCTCTTATACTTAACCAGACACAGAGTAGGTGTCCTCCTACACCAGGGGTCTCAAACTCGTGGCCCGCGGGCCAATTGCGGCCCGCAGGACGATAGTTTTTGGCCCCACCTTAATATGAAAATGTAATGTTAGTTTGATAATGTATGACACTTTACAGTGTTGTGGGCGGAGCTGAATTAACCCACCAATCAGGGTGGGATATGGATCTCAGGGGACACCAGCCGGGCTTGATGCAAGCAGGGAAACATTTCTCAATGAGTCAAAGTTCCAGCAGCGTTGCCCTGGAGTGTTTCTTTCTTTCCTGTGCCTGGCTGGCTTCCTCCTTTCTATTGGGCAAACGCCGACATTCGCCCCAGCGCGCTGCGTTCACAACACTTCAAAAAAAGTTGTTTTTTTAAGTTGCTGCCCAGCGGGACATTATACGTATATAGATTTATACACACGTCAGTGGGATTTAAAGTTATTTTTCCACAGAGAGAGATCTCATATTAACTCTCACAGTGATGCGTAGGCGGCGGGATAAAAGAAAAGTCATGAACTCAATGCAGCCCAATTTAGTCTGCAGTCACATAGCGACACCTGTTCATCGGCAACAACAGTCCCCGGTAACCCGGACTAATTATAGGGTCGCACCGTAATTTGTGGCTCCATGTTTTTATTTGCATCACTGCGTTTGCATTGCAGCAAACATGAACATTACATATATTTCAATATAATGTAAAAGCAGTCAAAACAACTAACATCAGAAACAGCTGATGTTATTTGTTATATGTCACGGTGTCATTTCCGCTTCTTTCTCCTGTAACAACAGCCCGGCGCCGTGAGCAGTCGCCTTTTTTGCGCTCGCTATCCCTGCACTTTCTACCATCTGCAAACGCCACGGTGTTCGTGTCGTCATGAAAGACATGAACATCGAGCGTAAAAACAAAGGAGACTGCTACCGGCTTTTTATCTGCCGATCGCCGTGCTACGGTTGCAAGAAAAAGAAGCAGAAATGACGTTCTCTACGCGTTGAGACGTTCCCCGTCCGTCGGCTAAACGCTTGATTGAAACTTCAATGCGACAGTGACACCAAGTAGAATTATAAATGTCACATAGCCCCAAACATGTCTTTTTCAAAGCCTGCGGTGAAGAGAAAGGTTGGTGATGAGCATCGACAATTTCAGGAAAAGTGGGCAATGCAATATTTCTTTGTTGAGCACAGGGGCACCCCGACCTGTCTTATTTGCACAGAGAAAGTTGCGCTGCACAAGGAATACAATTTGAAACGTCATTACACAACTAGACATGCTGAGCTGGATGCAAAATACCAGGGAGACGAGAGAGCGAACCGGGTTGCCAGTCTTAAAACAGATCTACTGAGGCAGCAAGATTTCTCCAAGAAAGCAACCAAAGAGAATAATGCAGCAGTCGGAGCCACGTGGTTAGTGAGATGATTGCTAAAGCAGGGAAGCCATTCACAGAAGGTGCATTTGTCTAAAAGTGCATATTGCAGGCTGCAAATATAGTCTGTCCGGGAAAGAAAGGTCAGTTTAGCAACATCAGCCTTTCTGCCAACACCGCAGCAGATCGCATTTCTGACCTGTCAAGTGACATTTATGACCAACTGTGTGAGAAAGCCAAATGTTTCAGTGTATACTCAGTCGCTCTTGATGAGACCACAGACATCACCGACACTGCCCAGCTCCCAATGTATGTCCGTGGTGTTGATGACAGTTTTGAAGTGATGGAGGAGCTGCTCACAGTAATTCCAATGCATGGCCAGACCACCGCTCAGCAGATATTTACAAGCTGTGTGATGCCATTGAGAATGTTGGTTTGCCATGGAAGAGGTTTGTTGGAATAACAACAGATGGAGCGCCATCAATGACAGGGAGGAAACATGGACTGGTGGCACAAAACAAACTGGAAGAGGAAGGCGTGGAGGAGGCCATTGCTCTGCACTGCATCATCCATCAGCAGGTCCTTTGCAGCAAATGCCTGAAGTTTGACAATGTGATGTCTATTGTTGTGAAATGCATCAACCAAATCAGATCCAGGGGCTTAAAGCACCGAAGGTTCTGTGCTTTTTTAGAGGAAATGGAGTCAGAATATGGGGATGTGCTCGACTTCACTGAGGTACGTTGGCTCAGCAGGGGAAATGTATTAAAGAGACTTTTTGAGTTGAGAGCAGAAGTGAAGCCTTCATGGAGAAGGATGGAGTTAGTGTTCCTGTGCTAACTGATCCCAAATGGCTCATGGACTCAGCTTTTCTTGTTGATATGACACATGAGCTTAATGTACTGAACAAGACGTTACAAGGCCAGGGGCAACTTGTCAGTGCTGCCTATGACAACGTGAGAGCATTCTCCACAAAACTGGCGCTCTGGAAAGCTCAGCTCTCTCAGACAAACCTTTGCCATTTCCCAGCATGCAAGGCACTCGTGGATGCAGGCACACCATTCAGTGCTGACGAGTATGTTGATGTCATTTTGATGCTACAGGAAGAATTTGATCACAGATTTGCTGACTTCAAGACACACAGAGCCACCTTTCACATTTTTGCGGACCCCTTCTCCTTTGATGTGCAAGATGCCCCTTCTGTGCTTCACATGGAGCTCATTGAGCTGCAGTGCAACTCTGAACTCAAAGCAAAGTTCAGGGAGGTGAGTGGAAAAGCAGACAAGCTTGGACAATTTTTGAGAGACTTGAGCCCTAGTTTCCCTCGGCTTTCCCGAATGTTCAAGTGGACCATGTGCCTTTTTGGTAGCACATACTTGTGCCAAAAGCTCTTCTCCACTTTGAACTTCAATAAGTCCAAGTACAGGTCCAGACTTACGGATGATCATCTTCAAGACATACTGAGGGCCGCAACTGCTTCCTCCCTCAGGCCAAATCTGGCTCGGCTATGCGAGAGGAAACGCTGCCAGGTCTCTAGCAGCAAGGAGTAGGCAAGAGAAGCCATGTTCAGAAGAACAGTTCATTTTCTACAGTGTTCCATTCATGTTCAGAAGAAGGTTATAGAACTGTTAATACAGACATTTCAATCTAAACACAGCAGATATAGAAGACTGAAAGAAACACACAAGTTCACTGACTAAAAATATCTTATTATTATTTTATTTATGTATTACAGATTGATTTATTTTCTTATTAATTCTTAATTTGTTTATTCATTTTTAATATTTTGTATTAAAAAATAAAAATAAAGAGATTTGAGAAGATTGGAATTTTTTAACCATGTCTTTCTTGTGGAAAACCTAATGCGGCCCAGCCTCACCCAGACTCTGCCTGCAGCGGCCCCCAGCTAAATTGAGTTTGAGACCCCTGTCCTACACCATAAATCAGTAAGAGAGGGTACGACCTCTCTCATGGCCCCAAGTGGTGTGTGCATGCCAGAGCACTCTGGAAGGCACACAGAGTCTTTACAGACTACTCAGGATCAAACCTCTATCATCATGCAATCAATTATACAACTCTAAGCATATATGAGTAAATATTTCTAAGCATAAATGACAATCAACAATATAAACCTTACAGCTGGTTTTAATAACAGAATTTGTTTCTCAAATGAGAAAGAGCTATCGAGAAACACTCCTAAATCTTTAGTTCTGAACTTTTCCAGTGGGCCAAGGTCAACATTATTAGATAATGCTAATTCTTTTCCCTTACATTATAACAATGTGAGGAGTTAATGCTAAGTATACTGCCATTAGCGGCTAATTCTAATTAGGGGTGAATAATTATTAGTAGCTAATGCTAATTTGACGTGAATTAGCATTATATTAGTGAGGAGTTAATGCTAAGTAGGCTGCCATTAGTGGCTAATGCTAATTTTACATGAAAAAGCATTTGCAGCTAATGCTCATATTGTTTTCCTTTGCTTTGTAAGAATGACAGCAGCTAATGATACGAAGTCTACCATTATTAACTATTGTTAATTTGATGTAAATTAGCATTATCCGATAATGGTAACCCTTTTGCCCTTCATTATAACGATGTCAGGAGTTAATGCTAACTAGGCTGCCATTAGGGGCTAACTCTAATTAGGTGAATAATTATTAGCAGCTAATGCTAATATTGTTTTCCCTTCCCTTTTAACAATGTGAGCAGCTAATGCTAATTTGATGTGAATTAGCATTATATTAGTGAAAAGTTAATGCTAAGTAGGCTGCCATTATTAACTAATGCTACTTTGACGTGAATTAGCATTATGTGCTAATACTAATACTGTTTTCCCTTACTTTTTAACAATGTGAGCGGCTAATTCTAAGAATGCTCTTGTAAATAGCTAATTCTAATTTAGTGTGAATTAGCATTATTCAATAATGCTAACACTGTTTTCTCTTACTTATTAAAAATGATAGTAGCTAATACTGATACTCTTTTCCATTGGGTAACAACAATGTGAGGAGTTAATGCTAAGTAGGCTGCTTTTAGAGGCTTATTCTAATTAGGGCTGAATAATTATTAGTAGCTAATGCTAATACTGTTTTCTCTTTCCTTATAACAATATGAGCAGCTAATGCTAATTTGATGTGAATTAGAATTATAATACTGAGGAGTTAATGCTAAGTAGGCTACCATTAGCAGATAAATCTAATTTGAGGTGAATAAGCATTAGTAGCTTATGCTAATACCCTTTTCTCTTGTGTTATAATGATGTGAGACGTTAATGCTAAATAGGCTTCCATGAGTGACTCCTTTCCCTTGCATTATAAAGATGTAAAGAGTTTATGCTAAGTAAGCTACCATTAGCAGCTAATGCTAATACTGTTTTCTCTTGCTTTATACAACTTGAGCAGCTATTGCTAAGTAGGCCACTTTTCTCTGCTAAGGATTTGTGTGACCATGATGGAAACTCTGATAAGCTAATGCTGTTTATGGGCCCTGTTAGAATCAATATTTCATTCTCATTCTGTTGTTTGACAACAATAACAGAAAAATGTGCACTTGAGAACAAATTTATTGTGAATTCAGCTGCAAATGTACAGTTTGTCATTATTTAAGCTTCCATTTCCAAATGTTAGCTGACACTTTATTAGGTATACTGGTATCTATATCAGGTACACCTGTGACCTAAATGTTCCTGCAAACAGACTCCTTGGAGACCCCTACATAAATATCCATGAACTATCCAGCTAGACTAGTGTGTCTGTCCCTGAAAATATTCCTGCATGTGTGATTGTTCATGTGTCATCTGCAGGAAACAAACAGGAAGTGAGTGAAAGACACAGGAAATGTTTCCAGCTCTTCCTCCTCTATCAGATTTTCTCTCCATACCTGAGAGTGTCCAGTCTCCAGCCTGGATCCTTCAGTCCAGCTGACAGCAGCTTCATTCCTGAGGGACCTGGATGATTGTAGCTCAGGTCCAGCTCTCTCAGATGGGAGGGGTTGGAGCTCAGAGCTGAGGCCAGAGAAGTACAGCCTTCCTCTGTGATCAGACAGCCTGACAGACTGCAGACACACAAAAAACAATCTGTCAACAACCGTTTTCTCTTTGTCACAATAACATCTATCCATTTACATCCATTCAATGTAACTTTATTTATAAGTGACAATACCCAACAGACAACAACAGTCATCTGAAGCTGTTTAACAGTGTAAGGTAACAGCCTCCAATATTAGAGAGAAAGCCCCAAACATCAGACAATCGACTGTGAGCAGCACTTGGTGATGGTGGGAAGAAGAACTCCCTTTGACACAAAGATCCTCCCAGTGAAAACAGGCTCCAGGAGGAGCATCTACCATGACTGGTTGCAGGGTGAGGGGAAAGAGAAGAGATGAGCTCAGAGAGACAAGAACAAAACAGAGAGACAAAAGTTAAGGACATGCAGTAGTGACATATAAAAGCATCAGGAGTGAAAAGAGGGGAGAAGAAAGCAGAGCATCATGGGAAGTCCATCAACAGCCTGAGCCTATAGCAGCATAACTAAGGGATGGTTCAGGGTCACCTGATCCAGCTCGAACTATAAGCTTTATCAAAAAGGAAAGTTTGAAGCTGATCTTCAAAGTAGAGAGGGTGTCTGTCTCCTGAACTCAAACTGGGAGCTGCTGCCACACCCAGTCCAACATAGCCAGGCTTTCTTTGCTGCTTTGACAAAACCTCAAATCCCAGTCAGAGATGATGAGCATCATCACAGTGATGATCATTTCTCTGTAACCCAGGCTTTCTGCTTCAGGATCTGTGCACGCTCACAGAACAAGGAGACCTTTAAACATCATTTCACTAACTGGATGGACTGAGCTCAGCCTACAGATGAACTGGTGCCAGAGATCATAAAGAACATCAAACAGTCAAATTCAACACTTTAATGGAAATATGAGATTAATGCTGCAGACAATCATGAACCTGCTGAATTCATGAACATCAAGAATGCAGCGAGTGGTAAAATAAAGATCTGACCTCAGTGTGCTCAGTGTTCCTGTCTATTCCTAACATATTCCTAACATGATAGCTGCACTTTAGAGCTCTAAAACTGGAACTGACACATGTTTAAACTCCACATGTTACTCAGTACATTCAGTTCTGACACTCGCCCACAGTCCAACAAAGGAAACATGGAGATCACATCAGTTTGTCATCAAAGTCTAATTATTAGGGCAACTTAACCTGTTATAATCTCGTTAACTCATTAACTGATTAACGTCAGCAATTATTTTAATCACAGTTTTTAAAATCATGATTATTGTGAAAGTGCTCACTGGCTCTGAATATAACAGCCATGGGTCACAGGAGGGATGTTGATCAGTGCTGGCTTGAAATGGGCGTCATTATGCATCTCAGCCAATGGGAGCATTGAGGGTGGGCCTAACACTACTGCAGCGCTCACATGACCCAGGACAGAAAGAAAGGGGCGGGGACAGAAACATGGAGACAGGTACAGATCTTTGACATGTTCATTTTAAACTGTTCCAGGAGGCAGTGTTGATACAACTAAAGTTATCTGTTGTTGAAGAAGTCGGTCTGAGGAACGTTCTTAGGATCAACAAATGACGGCATGTATGAGCCTCAAGACGCAGCATCACAAGAAGAACACATGAGCTGTAGAAAAAGGAGAGACTACGAAAGCCACGGCGTTACAACATGAACCAGCTGTTACAGATGTAACACATGAGCTGCTATTAAACATGATGTATTTCTCAGTGTCCTGTCGGTGTGTGAGAGACAAACAGCCTCTGTATGTGTGTGTAAATACAGCATGAATATGTAGAGGACATGTTTGTGGATATAAGTAAATGAAAGCTCTGCGTCATTTGAATCTTCTTGTTTCTGTTGCAGGTCTGTGACTGAACTTCTGGGAGGAGAAACGTTGGTTTCATGCTCTGTGATTCTGTGTTTTGTCATCTCTCTCAGGTGATGGAGAGCTCAGATGATGACCCCGCCTACGTGGTCAAATTCAAGTCTACATTCAGAACAGACCTGGAGACACGCAAGCAAAATGCCAACATTGTATATGTGAAAACTGCTGCTGGAGCCAGATTCAAGGAGCTCAAGTGTTTACCCAGATCTTACTGAACTTACTGCAGGAACAGAGGGTTGTTGGAGGGAAACCTGTGGAAGCAACAACATCCGAGCCACCAGAGAAGAAGTTGGCCCTGTTGGTGCTTCATCAGAGTGTGAACAGGAGGAAGACTCAGCTGAGAACAGTGTGGTGGATACAGAGCAGAGCCCACCATCAGTACAGAGGCCTGTCCATTAGAGTGCTGCTCCAACATGCAGCACATGTACTTGGCCACAGCTGCAACATCTGTACCTGTGAAAGCTTCTTCTCTGTTGCTGCTCATATTGTGCAGAAGAAGAGAGTTTCTTTATCATCAGAAAATGTCAATGAGCTTGTGAGTCTTAGCAGCTGGCTCGGTGCAGAGGAGGAAGAACATGTCAAGTCAGAGGAAGATAAATGCAGTTCATGTTGTCAACTCAACCTGGACTGTTGAAAGAGTTTTTCTTTGTCTGGTTTCTGACTGAGATTCTCCAAAGGAAATCCAGCACAAACACACACTTCACACACTCAAAGTCCTGCACAGTAAATGAGCTGATGAGCGTTTGTGCTGCTGCCTGATAACAGAACAATAGTTCTGCTGCTTCCTGTTCTGCAAACACACATTTATAAATGTTCACTTGCTGTTGATCAAAGGTATGTTGGTGGCTCTGGACGCTGAGGGAACTTTGTAAAAAACTAGATCAAATGTTAACGTCCTGGCAGAGGCAAAGAACTTTGATTTGATATTTGATTAGATTCATGTTTCAGCTCAGACTGACAGAAATATTTGAACTGCTGCTGTGTTAAAGGGAACACTGCTGTTAGAAAGCACCTGATCTGTTTCTGCACACTGAATGTTGCACTTCTCATTAGAGATGGCACGATACCACTTTTTTATGTCCGATACCGATACCGATATCATAAATTTGGATATCTGCCGATACCGATATGAATCCGATATAGTGTTTTTTAATCAACAAAACTGTTTTTTTAAATATCTTGCTGCATTTTGTATAAGTTCATACTCAAGTTTAAAACAACAACTACACTAAAGCTATTCTGTTATACCTGTATGCAAAAAAAAAATTTCATAGTTCAGCAATACTGATCAATCTAATAAACTTAAACCTACACCATCCTCCCTATTCTGGTATTTTAAAGAGTACTTAGCGTAAATATTAAGCAACCTAACTAATAGGGTTCCAACTCCCAGCAACAACAAAAATAAATAAATAAAAAATAGGGAACCACCCCTCACGCTCCACCTCATGATGCTTAATCGACGTAATCAACCTTAATTTGATGCAGTGTGAAAAAAAATGCACAGAAATCAATTATTTTTCAAGAAATATTAAATAGATTCAACATCTTTCTTCAACAAAATTGCAGACTGCACAGATGGTACCTTCCCAAAGGAAAAAGTACTATAGCTTACTAGGGTATATATATTAGACTTAATAGTCACTATATACAGTAATGGACTTCTATTCATTTTACATCAAATTAAAACTTTGGGTGTCAGATAATTATTTATTAAAAGCTCGACATTTTAAATGAGAATAAGAAAGAAAAGTATGTCTTTGTGCCCCCTTTTCCCTGTTAATGCCCTATCGGCCCCCCTGGCTAAACTTTGCTAGATCCGCCCCTGCACAGTTACCAGCGTCAGCTACGTAGAAAAAGATCCTCGAGTAGAAAGTAATATTAAATAAATTGTAACAACAGCTGATCAAGCTTAAACGTGCTGCTGTTGTTCAGCCGCTGGTTTCCTCTTTCTGGTGCAAAGTGGGCCAAAAACAAACAAGAGAGACGGACTCGCGACAGAAAAGCCGATCAGCTGATCATTAAGCAGTTTCATGATTGAAGTAGCAGCAAGAAGAGGCAGTCGCTTGGTAAGCTTAACGTGGGAATGCTTTACAAACATTCAGAGATGGACTTACACACTTGCTTTACTTCTCTCGGGGATAACTTTGTCGGAGATGAAATGCCAGGTTGCTAGCGAAGCTCCACATGCTATCCAGACCACCGACAGGTCCCGCATGCCACAGCCGCTCTATCACGTGATGCATACTGCTCCGACGTGCTAACGTTCTGAGGTGAGTTACGCGTGTTGCAAGTTTTGTGAGGTGCTTTCGTGATATTTAATGGATCGGATTACATTTTTTATTTTTCTCCGATATCCGATCCAGTAATTTAGGTCAGTATCGGACCGATACGTAATATCGGATCGGTCCATCTCTACTTCTCATACTGCAGTACTATTACAATAAGTACACAATACACTACTTTTGAACTCATGATTGAATGTTGCTGTAACAAAGCCATTAATGTGATTCAAAGTGTTCATGGTTTCCCAGCACAACAAATGATTGCACAAGTGTGACTGATCCACTTTCTAATGTGTGTGTAGCCCACACTGTGTGTCACTGTGTCACAGGTGAGTCTGTGTGTCCAGGTTCTATGAGGACAACAGGATATAGTGACTGAGTCCAGCAGCTTAAAGTCTGACTCCATCCTCCATTTAAATAACTCACAGCAACAACTGAATAGCTTTGCCTTTGTGTAGCTGACACTTCATTTTAATGTCCTTCTATTCTGGTTCATCTGGTCTCAGTTTCTATAAGCACACAGGTTTCATCAGGACTCTATGACCTCAGTGATCTTTGCTGGGCCTTAATGCTCTGAACAAAGCTGCACATCACAAGACTAAATAGAAATGAATCAGTCTTTCATTCTCACTGCTGTTTGACTTCAGCTCTCAATGTCCCACCATAACCCATGGAAAGAATTACTGTCCATCCAGGCTGCTGAACATGAAGCTGAAGAAGGTGGAGTATTGTGAGGGCTGATGGAGATGATGATGAGGAATCCAGGAGCAGTGGGTGGATGGCAGCATCAGCATGAAGGATCAGTGTGAGAACACATCATCATCCACAAAGGAAACCAGTCTGAGTGTCTGACGCTCTTGTTAGAAAGACGCAGTCCCAGCAGTTAGCTTGTCTGCTAGTTAGCTGAGAGCTAGCTCAGTTGTACATTGAATACCAAACTGTGTAAACCAGGGGTGTCAAACATATGGCCCGTGGGCCAAATCCAGCCCTTGACATAATTTCATATGTCAAATATTGATGAATTTTCAGGCTTGCTGATAATCAATGTGAGCACGGCTGAGATGTTATTCTGATGAGCAAACCATGTGGCCAAACACTTTAAGAGACAGACTGGGATCATACCATTATGTGAAAGAGGACATGTCCCATAGACAGCAAGGGTAGTGGTAGAGACCAGTACACAGAGAAATGGGAGCTGTATTGAAATGCAAGCGTGTCAGGAAAGAGTGAAAAGGCAAAATGAGCAGCATCTGGCTGCATTTCAGTGATATTGGAGACCACAAAGCTGAGTGCAACATTTATACAGGAGATATACAGGAGACGCTGAGAGCAGAACTGATAAAATTAGGAGCTGGCTAAAGTGAGACCCATTTTTATTTCCACCCATTTTCCACTGTGGAGGACAAAAGGTTTCAAACTGGTCCAGGTCTTAAACCTCACGTGTTCTTCCTAATAGCAGTAAATGGATAAAAATAAGGCTTTTATGAAAACACTGAATAAAACTTGCTGCCTTTAAAAAGACTGAATGTACAGTTCAGTATTGAATACTACATAAAATAAACTATATATAAAGTGTGTCTGAATGGCAGAGATGCAGAAATATGTGCATGTAGCACAGAGCCACGGCTCAGTGTCTGAATGAGTCTCACAGACCTGAATGTGCTGTTGAAGCCATTTATAATTATAACGTAATTCTTTACTCGTTTGATCTGCTCCTTACCACAAGACACCAGACGTAGAAGGTTTTGGACTTTTAATTATATTTTCTCAAGTTTTACAACTTTTCTTACTGTTAAAAACCTCGTTATGGCCATTCATGCTGTACAAAGTAATTAGACATGTGTGGTATCAACAGAAACGTCAGAATCTCAGCTAAAAGTTCACAAAACCATCTCAACAACCACCAAACAGCTGAAACAGCAGGTGAACAGATCACACAAAAAAGATGTAAACACAAATCCCCCTGATCATCTGTTTTTTAAACATGAAGCGTCGTTTTGGACGTTCATTTACTGCTGGTTCAGTGAATTTTGGTTGGACAGTGATGAAACCTGCAGCCTCAGAATCTGTAAGAAGTCTGCTTTCAGCTCGCAACAGCATTGTTGTGTTGTGTGCTGTGGATTCACCTCTGCAAACTCATCACTGTTTCACCATCATGTTTCTACTGAGACAATAACAAAGGAAGCAGTTCCCAGGAACTACTTCCTGTCTTGTTAACATAAGAGTATGTTGCCCTTCAAAACACCTCCACTTCTCCTCTTATTAGAGGACTGCCTTATTATTAATCTGCTAATTCTGTCAGTTGATGAAAGAAAAATGCTTGATCTCACCTGAGAGTTTCCAGTGTACAGCGTGGACTCTTCAGTCCTTCAGACAGAAGCTTCACTCCTGAATCCTTCAGGTTGATGTTACTCAGGTCCAGCTGTCTCAGATTAGAGGTCTGAGAGCTGAGACCTGAGGCCAGAGCTTCACAGCTTCTCTCTGACAGGTCACAGTGACTCAGTCTGAAAAATAACAGATAAACAATTACAAAAATAAAACACTTATGTTGAAGTGTAATGAGATACTATTATATTTAGCAATATTTCATCTTGTTTTGTCAGGAAACTGAGCACTGATGCAGAGCAACATGTGGAGAGAATCAGAGGAGAAGAAGTGAAGAGAGAACAGCAGTAAAACAACACTGAATTGTTCAGTGTGCTTTTGATATCAACAGAATGTGTCAAACTTCTTTATTTTGTATTTGTTTTAGTAGAATTGATGATTATCACTTAGATAACAACCACAGGCCAGGTCTAAATTGCACTTTGGTGACAGTTACACCCAGAAATATTTCAGAAACGTGGACAATTTGTGCTCCATTGTATTCAGTATTGAACAAACTGAGTACCGATGACCACATAATATTTTTGATATTTTATTTGAGTTGTTCCACCTGATCTGTGTTAACTAGAATAAACATTTAAAAGCTAAAGCTATGATCACATATGTACTTACAGAGCTTTGTTGGAGGCTTTGACCACTGGCAGCAGCCTCAGAAGAGCCTCCTCTGAAGCAGAGTATTTCTGCAGGTCAAACACATCCAGATCTTCTTCTGATGACAGTAAGATGAAGACCAGAGCTGACCACTGAGCAGGAGACAGTTTATCTGTGGAGAGACTTCCTGATCTCAGGGACTGTTGGATCTCCTCCACTAGAGAACGATCATTCAGTTCATTCAGACAGTGGATCAGATTGATGCTTTTCTCTGCAGACAGATTCTCACTGAGCTTCTTCTTGATGTACTGGACTGTTTCCTGATTGGTCTGTGAGTTACTTCCTGTCTGTGTCAGCAGACCTCGTAGGAGAGTCTGATTGGTCTGCAGGGAAAGACCCAGGAGGAAGCGGAGGAACAAGTCCAGGTGTCCATTTGGACTCTGTAAGGCCTTGTTCACAGCACTCTGGTGGAGAGACTCTTTTTTTCTAAAAAAACTAGACTTCTTGGATGTTGTTTGTTGTTCATCCAGCAGATTGAGTCCAGCGTTGATGAAGGTCAGATGGACATGAAGAGCAGCCAGAAACTCCTGAACACTCAGATGGATGAAGCAGAACACCTTGTCCTGGTACAATCCTCTCTCCTCTTTAAAGATCTGTGTGAACACTCCTGAGTACACTGAGGCTGCTCTGATATCGATGCCACACTCTGTCAGGTCTGATTCATAGAAGATCAGGTTTCCTTTCTGCAGCTGATCAAAAGACAGTTTTCCCAGAGACTCCATCATCTTCCTGCTCTCTGGACTCCAGTGTGGATCTGTCTCAGCTCCTCCATCATACTTGACCTTCTTCACTTTGGCCTGAACCACCAGGAAGTGGATGTACATCTCAGTCAGGGTCTTGGGCAGCTGTCCTCCCTCTCTGGTTTCCAGCACATCCTCCAGAACTGTAGCAGTGATCCAGCAGAAGACTGGGATGTGACACATGATGTGGAGGCTTCGTGATGTCTTGATGTGGGAGATGATGCTGCTGGCCTGCTCCTCATCTCTGAATCTCTTCCTGAAGTACTCCTCCTTCTGTGGGTCAGTGAACCCTCTGACCTCTGTCACCATGCCAACACAGTCAGGAGGGATCTGATTGGCTGCTGCAGGTCGTGTGGTTATCCAGAGGCGAGCAGAGGGAAGCAGTTTCCCCCTGATGAGGTTTATCAGCAGCACATCCACTGAGGTGGACTTTCTAGGGTCAGTTAGGATTGTAGTTTTGTGGAAGTCCAGAGGAAGTCGACACTCATCCAGACCATCAAAGATGAACACAACCTGGAAGTCTTCAAAGCTGCAGATTCCTGCTTCTTTGGTTTCAGTAAAGAAGTGATGAACAAGTCCCACCAAGCTGAACTTTTCCTCTTTCAGCACATTCAGCTCTCTGAAAGTGAATGGAAATATGAACTGGATGTCCTGGTTGGCTTTGTCTTCAGCCCAGTCCAGGCTGTATTTCTGTGTTAAGACTGTTTTCCCAATGCCAGCCACTCCCTTTGTCAGCACTGTTCTGATTGGTTCATCTCTTCCAGGTGAGGCTTTAAAGATGTCTTCTTGTCTGATTGTTGTTTCTGGTCTGTCTGGTTTCCTGGATGCTGTTTCAATCTGTCTGACCTCATGTTCATCATTGACCTCTGCAGTCCCTCCCTCTGTGATGTAGAGCTCTGTGTAGATCTGATTCAGGAGGGTTGGGTTTCCTGCTTTAGCGATGCCCTCAAACACACACTGGAACTTCTTCTTCAGGGTGGATTTAAGGTTACGATGACAAACTGCAGCTTGAAGCTCTGAATGAGAAGAAAAATAAACACTCAATTCCAAAAAGAACTAATCTTTAAAACATGTTGCTCCATCTTCCATCTCTGGAAAATGTTCATTTATCCAGCAGCTTAAATCTTTAGATAAATCCTCTTACTGCTCTGCAGACGGTCAGCCAGCTCCTCCTGCTTCATTCTCCTCAGGAAGTCCACTGTGATCTTCACAAACGCCTCTCTGCTGCTGCTCCTCTGACTCTCTAAGCATTCTGGGTAATCTGGACTCAGAACCTTCTGGATCTTCTTCAGCTCGTTCTTCACAAAAGTGATGATGTTGTCCTCCAGCAGCTGGAACAGAATATTTATGAATGAGCCAATCAGACTGAAATCATGGAGCCAAACATCAGATCCATGTTGGACACACTGACGATCCACTGGTCTACAAAGAGCAGCATGGAGATGACTGTGAACAGAACAGATGTAACAGTAGTTGTTGTACATGTACAGACCATAAATATGGAGTCCAGCTGTGTTTGATGCTGCTGGGCAGACTGACCACTGGGAACCTCTGAGCTCTGCTGGTCCACTCTGTGGAGGAACCATGAAGGATTAGATCCACACAGGATAAAGATCCAGGAGTTTCTGCTCAAATAACTTCATCTGAATCAAGTCTGTCAAGTTTTAAACTCTCAGATTGTGAACATATCAGTAATTTTCAGTCTGTTTTCATGGACGTCCTTTCAGTGGTGATGTCAGGGATGATTTTGAAGAAGCTCATCAAACTGAACCATCAGCAGATCACTGCTCCAAAACCAGAACATGATCCGAGTCTCCCTCCACCACCAGAACACCAGCTTTACTAACGTGGTAGATCAGTGTAGTACAGATCAATAACTGATGAGTCATTTGATCAAAATCACTGAGTGCTTCACGTCTGACCCTCTGATGCTTCTGTAGACATTTTGCATATTTAATGAATGTCTGACAGTTTTACATTCATTCTATGAACACAGTGGAAATGTTGTGTTATAGTCTCCATGTTGTTTCCAGCATCATAAATTCTTAAGTTCAGAAAATTAGATTCTTTCTTCACAGCTGAAAAACAACAACATTTATTCTCTATTGAAATCTGCATCGTCCACTCCAAAGGTCACAATCTGAAGGTAACATCTGGTTTTGTTCCCTGTGGTTAACTCTGAGCATCAGTATGGTGGGATTTATCCACTACATCCACACCACTGTGGTTCAGTGTTGTCCTGATGGAGTAACAGCAGCCAGTATGATCCAGGCTTTAGCTGCTGGGTCTCTGTGTGACCTCTCAGACTGTTTAACAGATCAGACACAAAGAGAATCAGAGCAGCTCTGTTCTTTAAAGACAAACATGAACCCACTCAGGTCACACTTTCCCCACAGATATGAGCATCACTGTCCTCAAACAGCAAATGACCAAGTCGAACATTTGGATCTTTTCTCTTTCATTGTTTTCTTTTTAATGAATCTTTGTAACAATCTGAGGATGTTTCAGGTCATATTTATCCAGGAAACACAAACATGTAAAGGAGTCATCACAGCTCTCTGACCTCGTTGCTCCAGGTTCACCACTGAAGTCTGGAGGGACACCTTTGGACCGGTCACTCCTCACAGACGGACAGCTGGACCCTGCAGACTGTGACCTCTGACCTCTGCAGACACAAACATGATTGAAGCAGCTGTGATCACACAGACTGCAGATAATGCAGCTGTTTCCTGTCAGTAACATCCTCTTAGATTAGAGTTCAGCTTTTTACAGGAAAACTGGACAAAACTGATTTTTGTTACAAACTCATTTTCATTTCCTCTCAGCTCACAAACACAGTCAGACAATCAACCAGAGTCAACACTGATTATAATGTCAGTGCAGAATTATTTCTGTTACTCAGTGAGTTCAGCTCTCTGACCTCGTTGCTCCAGGTTCACCACTGAAGTCTGGAGGTCGACCTTTGGACCAGTCACTCCTCACAGACGGACAGCTGGACCCTGCAGACTCTGCTCTGTCCTCCTCTTCCTCCATCATCATCTTCAGTCAGTCTGAGAGGTAAACCACAAACACTCAGTGAGTTCACATTAACAGGAGGAACTGAGTTACAGTCGCTGACCTCTGACCTGTCATGTGACCATGAAACCAGGTCAATATGTCTGTAGGTTCAGTCATCCAGGTCATGTGATCTAAGGAGCTTGGAGAGAAAAGAGACGTCTTTAAGTTTCTGGAAGACGTTTCATCTGAGAAGCTTCTTCAGCTCTAAAACCAAACGGTGGAGAGTCCCAGATATTTAAACCTGAGAGGGAAAGAAAGCATGTCGCTGACCCACCACTGATGTTATTTCAAGGAGGAAACTGAGAGCCTTTGCACCAGGAGCACAAACATCAGCTCCAGCAATGATCCACTGATGTGTTTTTATTCCATGTATGAATGTTGTTATTGACAGAGATGACGTTTGTGTGTCAGTGATGCAGTGACTGTTGTTGTTACCTGTACAGGCTGGTTAGACTCTATGAAACAGATCATACAGATCTCTGCATGTTAGAAGAGACTATTAAAGGTCATGAATGAGACAAAGGCAGGGAGGCGTCCTTTACAGCTAAACAGCAGAGTGAGAGAACAGCCAGCACCTCTACATTTATCACATTATACAGCACATGTATGATACTGACAGGGATGAGAAGAATTTAGTGATTCTGATCCCATCATTGATATTACTTATTGATTCTCAGTAGCTCTGCTCTGACAGTCACCACCATCACTGAGCAGCATATCAAAGACATTTGTGCACATTAACTGCATGTTGTGGCTCAAATGTTTGTGCATGTTGGAGGCATTTCCTCTTTGTTGTGATCAGTGTTGGTCATTACTCAAAACAGTCATTATTACACATATTACACAGAACACTTTGATTAAAAGTAATGGAGTACGTTACTTCATTACTCCTCATAACATTACTTTGATGTTACTGTGTAAAATGAACAAATGAGCATGTAACAACATAAAGCTGAGGTACAGCCCCACACACCAACACAGATCCTGATGAGGTCACGTGATGTTTCTCTGAGTGTTTATGAACACAAATCAAAGATGAAACAGCACAAAGACACTTCAAAGTGATTCTACTGTAGAAACATGAACAGGTAGAAACCTGCAGCCTGACTGCTCATCACTTTGTTACCTGTTCAAGTTCAGCAGCAGCAGCTCACTTTATCACGGTGCTGGTCTGGGGTCAGTGTTTACTCAGCTTTAACTAGTGATGTGACGTTCTGTATCGAGGCTTCGAAGTGTGTGTCGAGTAATGGAGGGGGCGTGTCCGCGAAGCGCGTATCGAGGCTTGCTTCATTTATGGGAGGAGCTGAAAATGATGACGTCCGAAGCCCGGCTGTACCACGTGACTGGTTCAGGAAGCGGTTCGAACTTTGCCGCGAGCTATGACAGCGATATAAACCCCTCAGACAAAATGTGGGCGTTTGATGGAGAGTTGCGGTTAGTGAGAGTTAGAGACAGTTTAGAAAAAAAAAATCGCCTACGACCTGCCACAGTGGAGAAACTGTTTCTTTTTAACAAAAACCAATGATGTGTCCCCTAAACACTAATCACTGTCCTTGCCTCAATGTTACAAAAGCACAACCACTGTCCACACCTCACCTCACAGTATATGATCATTTCCATTTTAGGCATTTCCAAATAATCATGTTCCATACTGCCAGTATAAATATACACAGTACACTGCATCACTACAATATACATGTTTTACACACTCCTTTTGTTGTTGACATTTACAGGCTGTGTGCAAAAAGGCCACACTTCAAATTCATGCCAACTAATATTTTTACGTCCAGTAGGTGTCCTACTAGAGCAAATGAAGCTTCAAGAAGCTTCGCGTTGGGGTGAACCAATTGGATGAAAAGCTTCAGTGCTTCATGAGGCTTCATCTGCCCATCACTAGCTTTAACCTCACTCTGGGTTCTTGGCTAGCCTAGCTTTAGCTTAGTGTTAGCATGCTGTGTGCTAGCTCAGTGTCAGAGCTCTGCAGGTGTCTCGTGTGTAAATATTAATCACAGTGACAGTAAAGGAGGTAAAGGGCTGTGACGTCATCACGTACGCTGCGTCCTCTGTGGGCTCTGAGTGAACTCAAAGTACAAACTACAAGTACACAAACACGAACGTAGCTCAGAGTGGCGGACACACTCGGCCTCGTTGGTCCAGCTGTGAGTCCGTTACCGTGAACTATGGAGCGGCAGATTTGTGCTGAACTAAGCTGCACACAGCTGATGTTAGCCAGGAAACATTACACACTGACTTTAATGGAGAGACCGGAAATACAAACACACACAGTTTGTTGTGTGAAGAAATCAAACACGAGCTGAACAAACAGTAAAGTTCCTAAAGACAAACTGTTAAAGGAGGAAACAAAGCAAACTTACAGTTTCTTCACACACCAACAACAAGCTCCACTCCACGAAGTTCAGGAAGTGAAATTAAACTTTGAGCAGGAAGGAAACACCCAAAGAGACGTTTGAGGACAATCAGGAGCATTGGAACACTGTGCTGCGTTCAGGTGCACCTCGGAAACTCCAAACCTCTGGCAGGCTGTGATTTATTTCTGCTGGTTTTCCTGTTTGAAGCACAAACATCCGTCATCAATTTGTTGTTGTTCTTCCTGCAGCGTTTAAATATTTCAGCACTGAACTGATGTTTCTTCAAAGCTCGTTTCAACCTGTTGAAGTCATGAATGAAAGTGCAGACTGAGAGTGGATCACATGATGTTTGAGGTGTGTCATGTGACATGTTCAGTATTGTCACACATGTCTAGATTGTCCCTGATATCATAACTGCTCAAACACTGATGATTATATTTGAAGAATTATTCCTGATGGCAGCAAAGTTTGAATGGAGCTCTCTGTCTGTGCTGATTTGTCGCCCTCTGGAGGTCAAAGCACAAACTGCATGATGTCACTGTAACCACCACAGAGACAGGAAGTGTTTTTATGACTGAAACACTGAAATGATGCTAACGGCTGTCGTTAGGCTCACTGACAGCAGTGCTGATGTGTTCATGTCAAACACTGGCTCAGGTCAGACTCCTTCATCCTTCTCCAGCGTGAGGCCGCCCTCAGACCCACAGGAGCCCTGACCTTTGACCTCCTGACCCTAACCATTTTAGTCTTGTTGCATCTTTAAATGCAAATCCTGTGAAATGGTCAGGGGCGGCTCTAGAGAAATTTTCTTAGGGTGGCAAAATCAAAGCCTTTTCCCCCCAAACACATATGCAGGTGGTTACATGTGGTTAAAATGATTCAAATGCAGTAAGTATGCACGTTTTTCATATAAATATAGTCTATAACTTAATTATTGTCTGTACCCACATGATTACACACTTTAGTTACATGAAACATGTGAGTTTTGATGTTATGTACTGTACAGCCTGTATATTAAATAAACATGTAGCCCAATAAGTATAAACTCCAGAAAGCTACACAACATGGGGCGCTTCATTTACAAACACAAGTCTAACTTAAGTTTCACTGTTTTTGTTAGAAAACTGTCACATTGTTGCAGCTTAAATGACACAAAATGTCAGAAATCTGCACTGTCATGAACAAACATGTAAACCTCATTTTTCATGATTTGTTGGATTCACCCTCTGAGGTCTGAAACACAACCGGACATTTGTGACTCCTTTGAGTTTACGTTTGTATTTCACCCTCAGATTGTTTCATTTTATTTTTTCCTCCTCTTGCTTTGTTTGGTATCTTTTCAGCTCAACTGAATTTAGTTGTTTTTTCACTGACATACTGCATTAGTATTACTATTACTATTAATGTAACTATTACTGATCTGAAATCACACAAAGAACCTAAAATCCTAGCAGTATTTTTTACTGTAAAAAAACCACAGACGTGTTGGGTAAATGTTTATAACTTGAAATGCAAATATAAATTGTACATTTTGTAAACAGATACAACTATTTATCTAAAAATGCAGCCAATACACCTGCTGTTTTTTCATTTTCTACAACCATTTAAAATAGCACTCACCTTCCTTCATTTCCACAGTGTAACATCCACCCACCTGTGTAACATCCGAAATTCCCATGGTGTTGTTCAAAATGTGCTCTGGCACAATCATAAGCATCGCTTGCTGCTGAAAACAAGAAAAAAGCCGTCCTGCTATGGGCTGAACCATTTGTTAATGTGGAGGGGGGGACACTATGGAATATATCCAGTTCTAGCATTTATATTCACTGCTGACTGTAACTACGCTCAAACTGTTAAACTTATTTTAATAAACAACACTGTCATATGCAAAACTGGGGTGGCACTTGGGGTGGCAAGGGATCATTTTAGGGTGGCACTTGCCACCCCATGCCACCCTTCTAGATCCGCCCCTGCTGATGAAGCCAACAGGTTCGCTTCATTTGCAAAAAGCAGATATGCGTTTCTGAGGCCACAGTCTTCTGTGGCAGAAGGGGAATCAGGGGAAGCCCTGGAGGAGTCCACCACCCACCAGAAACAGGTCTGAGCTCTCACTGCAGTTGTAAAGGGGCTACACAGCCCACATGAGGCTGAGGGATGCAGCCTTCTGTCAGACTGTCACTAACACAGAGAAACACCCGTGTACACTCATACTCATGGGCACATACACCAATCAACCTAACCCCACTAACTGCTCGTCTTTGGACTGTGGGAGCCAGAGAACCCAGAGAGGACCCAGACATGGGGAGAGCATGCAAACAGCTTAGATGTTGGATTTGAACCCAGAACCTTCTTGCTGTCAGGAAACAGTGCCAACCACTTTTCCACTGTGCTGCCTGTTTGACTCTGATACACCCATTTTTGAGCTCTTAAAAACAGCCCTCCACACAACAGGGACAAACCATAAAGGACTTTGTGGCTTGTAGCAACCAAAGAAAGTTTAAGGTGCAAAATCAATAGGTTGAAAGGAAAGTAATAAAGGAAACATGTAATTATAACAGTAATGTTGGCTGTGTATCACGTGTGGCATGTCATTGTGGGGCTGGCCTCTGCTGGGATTGAGAATATGTGATGGCGGGGGCAGGGTTGGTTACTGGGGTTTATCCTGATCTCCTGTTTAGTGGAACTGTGCTCCTTTGAATCCACAGCACTAACCTGGCACACACACATAAAATGCATCATTGCTACAGAGCACAGCAGGACTCATTATGAGTGGTGGGGCAGGCTGGATGGTGTTGAGGAGTCGTATCGCAGTGACATTGGCTCCCCTGCTTCACTCTCTCCTGCCCCACTAATGCAACTCACTAATCCCTCTGTCCCCTTTAGGTGGGGCTCACGCTGACAAGATAAAATAAGCTGCACGACTGGTGGGTGGGGGCTGTGCTGTCAGCCCCCCTGGGTCTGCTCCTCTGTGATCCTCAGTGGGCCAGTATGCCTCTCCTGGTAGCTCCATGGGGGATGGTGTGGTGGGTTGGTGGGTGCCATGGCGACTATGTGCGGACTTCACATTTTTGTCTGCTGTGACAGCTCCTTGATCTGGGCGGGGCCAGTGGGGTGTGGGTAGGTCCTTTGTGGGGCTTTGGACGTTGCCTGAATATTGTCAGGCAGCTGGGTGCTGTGCCTCGACCCTTTCTTCCTTTGCATTTGTGGTTTGGTGCCATAAATGCACAACATAGAAGAGCCACCTCGACGGGACAACACTCAGCGGTTCATCTGTCTCTCTTCCACAGCATGTCTTTATCCTGTCTTCCTTCTCTCACCCCAACCAATCACAGCAGATGGCCCCGCCCCTCCCTGAGCCTGGTTCTGCTGGAGGTTTCTTCCTGTTAAAAGGGAGTTTTTCCTTCCCACTGTCGCCAAAGTGCTGCTCATAGGGGGTCATATTGTTGGGTTTTTCTCTGTATGTATTATTGTACGAGCTACCTTACAGTATAAAGCACCTTGAGACGACTGCTGTTGTAAACTGAATTGAATTAAGAAACAACTCTTAGATTCCTCACATGATTCTCCTGTATTCCTACGGGACGCCAAGGTAATATAACATGGAAGTGTGTCGCAGTGCCTGGTGGCCACATGTTACCCATAAACTGTCAACCTGACCGTACTGTAGCTACGTCCAAAGACTAGTTAAAGATTAAAGCTTTTTGGGGGGTTAAATCTGACATAAATAAAGAAAGAATAACATTAAAGTCGATTCTTTTGATCACTGTGGTTCTACTTTGAGGATATGATGTGTAAAAACCCTCAGTTGTGGCTGGTGGATCTCACATTCCTGGTCTTTGTAATTCCAGTTCAATGAAGCCTCATTTTCACCTTTTTCCAGGTAAATTTTCCCAACTGTTCTAATGTCCATGCTGTGGCATTGTCCCATCATTTGTATTTCCTGTTAATGGATTTTTAATATGGTCTGGGAAATTACTATATATGAGTAACTTCCTGTTGTATTGCAGCTTAAGGCCATTGTCACTGAAATAAAGCCCGAGTTGTAATAGTTTGCATCCAGAACGAGGAAAAGGAAGAAACCCAAACACTGCTCAGTGGATGAGTCCGTCCTGGAATAAATACCAGGACAAAACTAAAAAGAAGAGCTTGTTTCCTCGAAGCAACAACAGAAAGCTCTTTGTCTCTACAGATGTTTCTGGGAAACACGTTAACAATATTTAAACATTTGTTCTTAATAAACGTTTTTACTTAATGATGCTTTATGATATTTCTATCTGACCTAATGCAGCAGCGTATCCACATGAACTCTGCAGTGTTTCTACCCAGAGGCCACCGTGGTCCTTCTTTACTAATGCTGAGGGTTTTCTCCCAGCCGTGATAGCCTTTGACAGGTAAACTGAGTCATTCCAGCCCAGTGCAAAAATAACCTCCCTGTCTGCTCTTAACTTCACGCATCGATGCTAAAACGTTGCATAACTGAACCTGCAGACTGTGATCCTGTAGCTGTCGAGGAGAGGGCTTGATGCCGTCCATCTTCTGCTCAATTAACAACGCCTGCAACCTTTTGAGCCTTGGTCCTGCTACAGTCACAAATATAACATCATCACTCTTTATTTGATCCACTACACTGCTGTCATTTCTGTTATGGCCCCACAAGGTCACTGAATCAACCCCACAGCATCACGTACAAGTTTTCAAAGCGGTGTTCTAATCTGCTTCGAGCTTTCATCATTTTAGCCAGCCCCTCCGATCTTCTCCAGGTAAACACTACAAAGAAAGAGTTCAGTCTGAATAAAACATCTTGTGCATGTCACACGATACAGCATCCACAGCAGTATACACTGCAAACAGCAGAAGCTCTTCCTTCTTAGCCTTCGGTCCAGCAGTGATGATCTCCTCCTGCTTTTGGTTCACATCACCTTTCTCCTGAAAATCTGAGCTGGGCTTGACAAACCCTCAGCTCAGCGTGATATAAAGGTAGCTCTTCTAGTGTATTTGCCATCTCCTGAGCTCTCATTGTTACCATCTCACATTCTTCTCCAATCCATGGTTAGGGTGCTGCTCATAGGGGGTCATATGATTGTTGGGTTCTTCTCTGTATCTATGAAGCGCCTTGAGGCGACTTTTGTTGTGATTTGGCGCTATATAAATAAAATGGAATTGAATTGTCAGGGTCAAAGTTCAGAGGAAAGTTTGTTCAGCAAATGAATGACAATAAATCACACATGTTTGCTGATTCACAGGTTAACAGCCTGGAGGAACAGGGCTGTGTCGTTCCTGTGATGCGATTCAGCTTTATTTCAGCCACTCAACAAAACAACATTATATTATATTTAATATATATTAAATATGTGCCAACTGATTCAGTACGTTTCATGTAGAAATATCTGTGGCAACTTTTTGTTGCAGCAATGATCTCAAAACACGGGGGGGGGCTAAGATGAATGTCTGCTGTGAGGACAGGGGGTGTGCATGTGCTCAAGTCACGTGACACGTCATTTACGCAACATTTGGTCGATTTCAAAGTTACAGTGAGATAAAATCATGTTATGGATTGCACTCAGTATATTGTGCCGACATGGTGAGATTGTGTCTGTCGAGCCGAGGAGAGCGTCGCAGTGCCAAAAGCTGTAAAATGAACTATCAGGCTGGAGTGTGCTGCCACAGCACAGAGCAGTCACAGAGTCCTGCAGGCAGAAGAGGAGTGATCGTGTTAGCCACCTTACAAAACAAAAAGACATGAAGTGAAAAGCAGAGCGCAGAGTGAGGCAGAAGAAGACAGACTGGGCCAAGTCCTGCATGTGCGAGAGCGAGCGAGACCCGGGACAACGTCATCCGCCTCGCCTGGACTAGTCCGCCGGCCGGAGGAGGGACAGTGGCTGCACTGTGCAGCCGAAGACTCACTTTGATCGCGCAGGAAACGAGCGACGCAACCGGTCCACCGTCCGTGCAAACTGCGCCAGGCAGCGTATTGCAAGCTGGAGGACACCGAGGAAAGTCACAGTAGGAGCGGTGCTTAGTGAGAGGTGATGTCGGGGGGACATGGCTTCTTCTCCGGTCACCCCAGCATCGCTTGAAGGAGAAACACCTTCACCCACCGGGAACGAGGAGCCCGCGACCACCCGACAGGTACGACACGCCTCCGAGACCCTCTGCGCGCCCGGTAACGTTGTAACGTTTTACCGAAGTTCATTCGCAAACACACCAGTTTAAGATGGACCCGAGAATCAGCACACGGGAGCACTGGTGTCTGACTCAGCAGAAACGGCTCGACGTGCGTGTAATGCTTCGTATTTGATAACGATGGAATAATTCTTTAAAATAAGCACACAGATAAACACTGGTGGGTGGAAAAGCTCGTGTTTTGGTGAAATGAGTCCCGCCTAGTCCGGTCTACACCTCATTCAGCAAACATCTGAGTCACCCTGAGACGCCAGTGCGCGTCCTTGTGATGCAAAAAGCCGTAAGTGACACGCTGTTTACACGCAGGAGCAGTTTAACACATGCAGGTTGTGCCAGTAGGCGTTTCCTTCAATGTGACACCAAACGTGTAAATCAGTGCTGGGAGCGGATGTTGGACCTGATCAGTCTTAATCTGACAAACTGTAGTTCCTGCTCTGTTTCTAATTCAGCCCCATGACAGACAACCAGCATGTTCTCCTGTCACGTGTTATTGACACGCACATATTTAGTCCGTGTGTGGGATGTTAAAGGTGAGTTTGTTCAGGGCACGATCAGACTGAGGCCATTTCAACAGGTGCAAGGAAGTGTTAGTGTGGTTACTACGGCAGCACTGATGCCCTGATGAGTGCACATGGCTGGAATGAAAAGTCAATGCTATGTATAGCATGAACTACTTGTTGTCTAAGGCGGTGCAGAGAGTGAGCAGGAAATATCTGAGGTTGGATATTTCAGTACATACAGAGCTGTGCAGAGACATTAGGATCTTAAACTATTGTCTGTATCTGGCAAAGCGAGAATCTGAGCCTTGTGTACAAACTGTCTGGTGTTTGTTCTGGCAGGAATATGAAACTACTGTGCACAGCATGCTTATTAAGATGGCCCAGGACCAGGTCATCTTGCAGGATGGTAGTGTTACATCGAGAAGGTTCCTCTTTAATTGTTGGATTTCTGTGTGAGTTTTCTCCCTGTGCCTCTGTGGCCTCTCCCCACAGTATCTGTGTTTGTGTTTAAAGTGTTTAAAGTACAGCACTAGATGATCGTATGGGTGAATGTGACTTGTTGTAAAGCACTTTGAGTTGTTGTCTATATAAAGTCTAAATGGAAATCCACTTATGTGCAGAGGACCAGAAGATCCAGCGCATCGAAATAAAAAGTTCTTTGCTTAAACAATGAATTGTGCGATAAAATATTAATTTACAAATTCATTTTTAAGTTATTTTATTTATTCAATACAAAAGTAATTTATTATCTAGTAATTTAATTGAAAATAAAAAAATTTATAAATCAGTATTTGAAAATAAATAATTATTCCATTAATAAATACTTCAAATCAGAAAAAAAAGAAATAAAATCTCAATAAAAACCTCACATCAAAAATCCTTTTCCTGTGTCGTCTCATGTCCAACATCTGTGTAGGCAGAGTGTAAACACAGAGGCTGAATGGCCTTTGGTATAGGTGCAAAGCTAAGACTGTCTAACCAATGACAGAGCTCCTTACCTCTCACCGGCTAATTTGCATTGCTCCGGGATTTTGGAAATTTATCCATTTATTCATTATGATGTGGTTCAACATCATAATGCTGAACCACAGAAACACACACACACATATATATATGTATATATATTAGGGGTGCAATGATACTCGTATCGATATTGAACCGTTCGATACAGTGCTTTCGGTTCGGTACGCATGTGTATCGAACAATACAATATTTTTAATTTATTTTATCAACTTTCCTTCTGCAGATGCTGTCTGTGTTGAGCGCTCAGTGGATCTGTGTTCGACTACTCCGCCTAGGCTGCACTGTCGAGCACAGATCCACTGAGCGCAGCGCAAGCTAGCAGACCGAAGCTAAGCTCGTTGCAACATGGCAAACTGAACCTCCCCCACTAGTGATGGCCAAATGAAGCTTTCCGAAGCACTGAAGCTTGTATTGAAAAACGGTTCATTACTCGAAGCTTTTCAACACAGTCCTCTCCGGTGACATCTGGTGGTGAAAACTTTGAAGAGCAGCTTGAATCTGCAAAATAAAACGGACTGCTCAATCATCGCTGCTCACTCAAGAGTGGAGTTCTCTCTGATATTGGGCCACCGTTCCGTTGCTTTGAACATGTAATTGGTTTTGTTTTCTCGATTGGGGGGCTGAAAAAAATGTAATGCGTATCTGCGTAATACATTTTGATCAATAAACTTTCCCTATTTAAACATGCACTATGGTGTGGCCTTTCTTTGCTCATAACTCCTTGATGTTGGTAAATACAATAAGTGAGCAATATATATAATATACATATGATAATGCACAGCACATTATGGAGTATGCCCCTGCTGTGAAGTCCTGCCTCCATCTACTTGTCGTTTAATCACTGGACAGCTGGACAGGTTCATACAAAATATTAGATGAGGCCAATTCCTATACATATTTTTGACCTAGGGGTGGGATTGATTGTGAACTGGAAAGGGAAAATGCTTAGGAAGCTGAGTACGGCTGCATCGTCACTGATTTGTAGAATCATTTTGATTCGATACAGGATCCGATTTGATTGGAATCTGGAAAGTTTTGCCTCAGTCAGAAATATTACAAGTCTGATCATGACGACATGTTGTGAGGTTTAACCTGAGATGCTGGCGTTTCAGGCATAATAACGTTAATTTACAAATCGACACAGGATTGTAATGAATCAATATCACTTTATTCAATTTAGCATGGATTGTAATCAGAAAAGCGATAATCAAAACCCACCCCTAATCAAGAACTTGCAAAGTAAAAACATGATCTATGTCAGGTAGCCCTTTTGTTATTTACATTTAAAAAGAGGATTAGTGTTACTGTGCGCTGGCTGAGTCTGTTTCTTTTCTTAGAAATAGTTTCTCCTGCCCTGAAGAAAATCCACTTGCATGGAACAGAAGAGGCTGTGGAGTGCAGGAACCACACTGCAAGCTGGTAGATATGCAGGTATTCCTGGGTCCTGCAGACTATCACCTAACAACAATAAACAAAATGATTTTCTAAACTGTAGCAATGTAATGTACGTATAGTGTCAAATACATTTTTGTAGTCTTCATCAGCTTTAATTCACATGGAAGTGTTCCTAAAGTCATATGCTGTAATGATATTTACATTATGAAAACATGATTTTGGACATTTCAGGTTTTTCACTTCGGCAGATAAAATAAATTGAGCAAAATCAACTCAAAATATTCCCACACGCCAGAACGTCCTCTCTTCCTCGCTGGCTCCATATCTGTCAGTGGAATGATCACCTCTTCGCTCTCTGTCACCATCAACACACTCCACGAATCCCGTGGATGATTCACTTCCTTATATCCGTTTGAATCAGGTACCAAAGCAGTTACGTGCGTAATGAAGCTTTGGACGTCACTGGTCACGTGACTTTTGCCAAACGAAGCAAGCCTCGACACAGTGCTTCTGAACCAGTGTGTTGTTTTTTTCGACACATGCTCCGGAGCATCAGCTTCAAGCGGGCCATCACTATCCCCCACCCTCATTCAGATCTGGCCTTTGGAACTATTTTGGTCTTCATGTGACGTATGACCCTGAAGGTAAGCGCGTCATGGACTAAAGTAAAACAGTATGTTGGATGTGCCACGCAATGCTCAATTACATGGGTGGGAACTAGTGTGTTAGCGCAGTTAGCTCGTTAACGTGTTGGCCGTCTAGCCCCACGCACGGGGCGATCCGCGGTCGCTCATTAACGGAGATTTGCCGTGTTGTGGCGTTAAGGTCATTTCAGATTAACGCTGACAGCACTAGTGGGAACACAACGAATATGACTGCACATTTACTCCGACATCATCCTGGTGCAAAGACAAGTGGAAGCAGACAAAACAACAAGCACCATGCTGCAAACTTTACCCGAGTCATTTAGACAGCCGTTAGCACAGGATTCTCCTTATGGGGACCTGATATTTTTAATATGCTGCTGAGAATATAGCCCAGAAGAAGCATATAGTAGAGCTTTTATTTTGAAAGAGCCATTTCTCTGTAATAAACTCTCTTTTCCAAAGATGGGTGATTCCTCCATCAGATAGATTTTTTTATTATTATTTTGTTGTTTCAGCAACATTAAATTTAAAAACTGTACATTTGAGTTAAAATATATATTTATAATTTTAATAAATGACAAATTAAAAAGGCATGAACATTTTTTTTGTATCGAAAAAATATCGAACCGTGACACCAAAGTATCGAACTGAACCGAACCGTGAATTTTGTTTGTCGTTGCACCCCTAATATATGTGTGTGTGTGTATTTATACATCAATCCATTTTCTTGCTTATGGAGTTCAGGGCCTGGGACCTACTCCATGTCAGCTTTCAGTGTTTATGAACATGAACATTATGAACTCATGACTCCCTTGGGAAGCCTATGGTTTTTCATAGGCAGGGGATATTTGTTTTATCACAGTTCATTACCAAACAGAGCAGGGTTCTAGTTGATTTGTGGCTTTTAGGATATTATGTACAGGTGTGTAAAAGTGGAGTGAATATAATTACAAACAGCAATGCTAGTGGAGTGATGACAGACAGGGCGGTTGGGGGGTGGTGAACAGTTTGCCAACAGTTCTCCCCTGTAGAGAAGGACATCTGCCATTTCTTTTTCCTTTTAGTCAAACAATTCAGGTAGTGATGAAAGAAAATCAGACTGTGGCAGTGCTTGCAGCAGGTAACGGAGTGATAATGCAGAGTTTTTACTGCAGTGGACAGTCCCTAGTGTGACCATCGCTGGAACCAACCAGCTGATTTACACCATGGCAGCAGTTATCAGTGAAGTTCTTGGCTGCAACATGAACAATCTCAAGTAGCAATGCCTCCCATGGAGAAGGACACTAAGGCTAAACCCTTGAGGCGACTTTTGTTGTGATTTGGCGCTATATAAATAAAATTGAATTGAATTGAATTGAAAGACCAAGGGAGCACGAAGGGATGTTAGCCAACTATCAGAGCTGCAGAAAGGTGCGATGAAGAAGGTGCCTAAGAAGTACAGCAAGCTCCCCATACCTGAGGCCTTGGAAACTGCCAAGCAACGACTCAAAGCCTTGGCCAGCCGCTTGAAGGGACCATACCAGAGAGATAGAAGGCAGGAGAATTAACTAAGAGTAATCTACAGTTCAAGGTATATTCTCAGTGGCAGGGGGACACTATGAGAAGAGCCCCACCAAGGCTGGAGATGGAGCAATACTGGAAGAGCATATGGGAGTAGGATGCAACCCATATGGAGATGCTCTGTCGCCGCTGCTGTTCTGCATAGGCCTGAACCCTCTCAGTGAGGTCTTTGACAAGACTGGCTACAGATGCAGAGTACAGAATGGAGCAGTTGGATCAAACTACCAGAAGGCAACATTGAAGACATAGAGGACAGTTACAAGTACCTGGGGATCCCGCAGGTGAATGGGAACCATGAAGAGGCCGCCAGGAAAGCTGCATCCACCAAGTACCTGCAGAGGGTCAGGCAAGTCCTGAGGAGTCAGCTGAACAGTAAGAACAAGATCCGGGCCATCAACACCTACGCCCTGCCCGTGATCAGGTACCCTGCTGGGGTAATAGGCTGGCCAAAGGAGGAGATAGAAGCCACTGACATAAAGACAAGAAAGCTCCTTACCATGCATGGAGGGTTTCACCCCAAGTCCAGCACCCTGAGGCTGTACGCTAAGCGGAAGGAAGGGGGCCGGGGACTGGTGAGTGTCAGCACCACAGTCCAGGATGAGACAAGGAACATCCAAGAATACATCAGGAAGATGGCCCCAACTGACCGAGTGCTCAGTGAATACCTCAGGCAGCAGAAACCCAAGAAAGAGGAGGGAGACGAGGAACCATCATGGAAGGACAGGCCCCTGCACGGTATGTACCACCGGCAGATAGAGGAGGTGGCTGATATCCAGAAATCCTACCAGTGGCTGGACAAAGCTGGACTGAAAGACAGCACAGAGGCACTAATCATGGCAGCACAAGAACAAGCTCTGAGTACAAGATCCATAGAGGCTGGGGTCTATCACACCAGGCAAGACCCCAGGTGCAGGCTGTGTAAAGATGCCCCAGAGACAATCCAGCACATAACAGCAGGGTGCAAGATGCTAGCAGGCAAGGCATACATGGAACGCCATAACCAAGTGGCCGGCATAGTGTACAGGAACATCTGTGCCGAGTATAACCTGGAAGTCCCGAGGTCAAAATGGGAGATGCCCCCAAAGGTGGTGGAGAATGACCGAGCTAAGATCCTGTGGGACTTCCAGATACAGACGGACAAAATTGTGGTAGACAAACAGAAGAAGACGGCCGTAGTGATCGATGTAGTGGTCCCGAACGACAGCTGCATCAGGAAGAAGGAACACGAGAAGCTGAAGGGGTACCAAGAGTTGAAAGAAGAACTGAAAAAGATGTAATTTCTTACAAAGAAAGACATTTCTTGAACCATTTGGCAGTGTTCAGCCTTTTCTCCGTTTCCCTTCTGTAACAATGATTTCTTTACAGCCTCCCAGACAGCTGTTTGGGAATCACGCTGTTGCAGAGATGCTATTGTGCCTGTCAAACTATGTTGTCTTTGGCATTTTGTAAGAAATTAAATGTGTTTGAGAGCACAGTTTAAAAGATACAGTTTAAAATTGGTTCTTTGCTAAGTCTGTTATGTACGTGCTAGACACAATACTGGTTCATCCCTTGACTTGAGTGCCTTTTTTATGTTTCAGTGATTCATGGGTCAATGGCTTAACAAACAAAAACATGCTTCTGAAATGCTTGATTTTCTTTAGGATTGGTTAAACTAAAAGACGTTGACAAGGAATTTTAAGGGTTTTAGGAAGCATAAAACCGAAATCAGTTGTATTGGATACGAGTATAAATGAGTGCTTAGGCTCATGCAAGAAAAAACATCTTAGACAGGATATGACAAAACGTACTGTGATACAATTCTTCATTACTACAGCTCTTTGAGTGCTTTTGTAAAAAGTCAAATCTGTGCTCCATTAAACCCTGTAGAAGTTGTTTCGAATGCTGACAGTGGACAAACAAAGTTGTCATATAGCTTAAACATTAACAGTAGAAAAGGCCCGATAGGAATCTAACATCCTTGGAATCAAGCTGTGGGAGTGAGTTTTGAAACCTTTCTGTAGGACTGCTTTAAACTTGCCTTCTTGGTGATGTGTGTCTGATGTCTTGTTTGACTTGAGCAGATTCTTTACGTGCTTTAAGTTTCTAACACATTTGCTTTAACCAGTAATTGAAACTGCTGAGTAGGAAGTACTAAAGTGGGTGTTGAGCATGTTGGGCGTGTCCGTATTACCTGTTTCGATGTTTTCTTTTAATTGAAAGCGTTTCATGAATATGAAATGCTTCTGCGTAATGTTAAACGTTATAAAATATTCTTATGATTTAAACTCTGTATTCATGGCTTATTCTTTCCTGGCCTTTCCTGTAAGCACTTTTATGCTCGGTGGTAAAATATCACAGAACTAGCAGTTTGGCGAGTGTCATACCGCCTGGATTAGTGGCTCAGCTGGTAATTCAGAGATTTATGTAGCTTAGTTTGCTGTGTCATGCTGATTTGGGGAGACTGGACACAGACCTGAGTCATTCTCTTCTGGGTGATCACAGTGGTTACTCTCCTCCCTTCCTCATCTCACCCTGCAAAGAAATCTGCCTTGACCTCTTCCTCTGTGTTAGTTTGCTGTCCTTTCATTAGCTAGCATTAGGTCTGTCTCATTCTCCTCTCCTCCATGAATGTATCCCCACTGATCCCATTACATGCTTGTCCTGCAGACACACCAGCAGATGACAAACCATCCATTATCTTGGACGGAGGTACACGTAGCAATGAATTAGGCAGCAATAAAGCTTTTATTCAGCTGCAGTTATTTGTCTTTCACAGAGATACGTTGGGTTGAACACTGTTGCACTGCTGTAATAGAAACATGTACACAATAGTGATGGGTCGGTCGCGAACGAAATGGCTCTTAGAGCCGGATCTCTGACATGAACGACGCGAGTCGGCTCCTAATCTATTTAATTGTGTTGTGGTTTGCAGTGTTTTGTGTTGTTTCACTTTAAATTTGTAAAAGGAAAAAGCTGAAAATTTAAATAGTTAAAAGTTTAAATGTGAATAGTTGATTTTTGTATTATATGATTTATTTATTACATTTTATGTGGAGTGAATAAATAAAAGTATATTTACGGTGACCCCTAGAGACAAAACACATAAAAACTCCAAAACACGTAAAAACTCCAAAACACGTAAAAACACGTACAAACTCCAAAACACGTAAAAACTCCAAAACACGTAAAAAAACGTACAAACTCCAAAACACGTAAAAAATCAGAAGCACATAAAAACTCAAAACACGTACAAAACACAACAGACGTGCTCCAGGATGCTGGGCGCAGTGTTGAGCTTTTGTTACCTCGTGGCTACACAAGCCAGCAAGTACCAACGACCGGATTTGGTGTGTGGTAGTAACAGGTAAATGAACTTTTTTTTTAAATTATTTGAATATATATGAGTGCTTGTGTATAAATACACAAACAATACACACATGCTTTCAATTGTGTAATTTAGGTGATCTAGTAGCTCTGCTTTGGAAGTTCAGTTCATGCTAGAAATGTGTTTTGGAGTTTGTACGTGTTTTGTCTCTAGGGGCCACCGCATATATTTATATATAAACATATATAAATAAAACCACTTTTTTTTTTTACATTAGTAATTCCTTTTGTGCATAATTTTATATTATTGTTAATAATAATGTAAATTATTGCAACAAAACAACCTGAAGAGCCGGTTCTCTAACAAGAGCTGGAAATCCCATCACTAGTACACACTGACTATAACATCAAATGTGAAGTCGTGCAGGCCGTGGTCATTTTTTAACATGTCTCTTCCAGATTGGACGTGACCTCACATTTATCAAACATACTTTATAAAATCAAACAGTTAGAAATGACATTCATTACTTCATTATGTAACATGTGATCTAAACAGCCCTCACAGCACATTTGTTTCCAAAGCAAAGTAAATTGAAATAATTGTGCCAATAAATTAGATTTGAAAGCTCTTATTCTAATTTTCTGTTTTGATGATATTTGGGATATGCTGTTTATGTAGAACAGCTAAAACTAGTTCTTTATATTCCCATATAAATGATAAACACATATTATTTACAAAACACTGCCCGGTGGACGCCAAAGGACGGCCTGTTTTGATTACGCTGTGATCTTTTTGGACTGCACATTTTTGGTCTACGATCAAAGCTGCCACACCACGCTGGATTAATCTCCCAGTAGCTGAGTTTATGAAGTCATAAGAAAGGAATGTCCCACATGTTCCTGCTGTTACACCATATTTGGACTGGGACACCTTTGCTAACCTCTGTTGTTCAATGACACACTGATTTGAATCTGGAGGTGCTGGCGACATATTTGCAGCAGTGTGGGTTCACAGAGGCTGTTTGGACTCTGAGCATGTGACACACCAGTAGCGTGCCACACTGGGCCTCTCGGGGTGGCGTACAGTGTCACTGTGTGTGTCTATTTAAGTGTTTGTCGTGTAAATGAGGACAACCAAGATATGTGAAGTATAGAGTGGTGTACCACAGTGACAGGTTAATGTCAGTGTGTGAGTGTGTAGCAGTTTGTGTGGCCAGAGAAGGTCAGCAGCCTCCAGAGGACAAAGCGCTTGTGTTCTTCCACAATCGCCCGTTTGATCAGACAGATCATTTGGCATCTGTCAGGCTAAAAACAACAACACAACATGAAACCAAGCATACGCTCTGCAGTCCTGCAGCTAACTCCTGACAGTCTGTCTGCTGTAGGCTGAAGAAATCAGGGGCTCATTCATCTGCACCTGTCAGCGTCTTTATGCTAACAATAGATCAAACAGTATGTGTCCACAGGATGTGTAATGTTGAAGGTTACCGTACATCCTTATCTCCAGCACTGAGAATCATTTATCACTGATCGCTGTCTCTGCTTTGTTTTGACATATTTCATATTTATATATTTCATATTTATAAGGTAAATACCCTACAACATTACAGAGAAGAAGAAGTAACCCCAGGCTCGGTGAGGGGCAGCCATCTGCCGTCACCAGCTGGAGGTGATGAGTGGAAGACTCGATAGGCCACTCTTATTTTCATCCACTGCTTCGTTACCTCGACACGATGTTTTGGATCATCGTCATGCTTGAACATCCATCTTCATGGGACGAAGGTTCCTCGTCACAGTACGATACGTGGTCCTGTCTATTGGCCCCTCCATGCAGGGAGGTCATGTTGTGCTCTTAGCAGAAAAGTGACCCATGTTTCCACCGCTTTACTGTGGGGGCGGTGTTCTTTGGTTTTTAGTGATTGTGAGGACGTTTTCACAGACAAACCATCACAAAAAACCCCATTAAGTGCCAACATAACATAAACCTGTAGTTTTAAAATTTTTAAAAAACTTCTCAACAGAAAATCTGTTTAAACAAAAAGGTTTTGAAGTGCTTTTTAAAAGAATTGACAGAGTCAGCTGTACACTGGTGCAGAGCCTTGGTGGTTTCTCTAATCCAGCACAGAGGCCAGTACATTAATCTAAATGCAATGATGGAAACGCATTGATAATTTCTTCCAGTTCAGCAGAGGAGACCATGTTTAGAAATGTTAGGAGTGAGATAAAGATTTTACACAGTTGAAACTCAGAGAAGACTCAAACATTACACCAAGACTTTGAATGCTGAACTTAGCATGTGAACAAAAATAGAATAGAATGCGTTTTATTGTCACTACACACATGCACAATAAGCTTCAGAGCATCTCCTATTCAGTGCAGACGTGGGAAAGAAAGGGGGTGAGTTGCACAGTTCTGCAGCACTATCTACAAATATAGAAACAAAACATAGTGCTATATATTACAGTGTGGGTTACTGCACCTAAATTAAGTGTTGCACTGTGGTGATGATAGTTGTGTAGTCTGTGTGTAGAGGTCCTACATTGGGGGGTGGAACTGTGTTTATCATGTGTGAGTTCAGGTTACGGGTGGAAAAAACTGTTGTGAGTCTGTGGGTCTCCTTGCTGATGCACCTGTAGCGCCTCCCTGAGGGAAGCAGGTTGAACAGGTTAGAACCGGACTGGAGCTGTCATGGATAATGCTTGCTGCTCTGCTGAGGCAGCGGGAGGAATAAATGTCCATCAGGGAGGGGAGAGGGCAGCCGATGATCTTCTGTGCTGTCTTGACCACACTCTGAAGCCTCTATCCGCCTTAGTGCAGCTGCCGTACCATACCGTGATGTCAGCAGCAGGTTGGAGTTCAGCTTGTACTTCCTGAAGACTCTCAGGAAGTGCAGCCGCTGTTGGGCCTTCTTGACGACCGCTGAGATGTTGTCTGTCCAGGAGGTGTCAGCAGAGATGAGGACACCAAGGAACCGGGAGGTGTGGACCCTCTCCACACACTCCCCGTTGATGTAGAGGGGGGCCAAGTCAGTGCCTCCTGACGTTGACAATGACCTCCCAGTCCCAGGCTGTTTTCTGAACACCATGCTGCCAACTTTAGGACTCTGTATGCTGATTCTTTCATCCGGGCTGGACTTCTTATTCTTGACTGAAACTTGGCTTTGCCCTGGTGAGTTCTTTTCTTTCTCAGAACCAACCCGATTCACCTTTCTAAGCTCACCCCAGTCCACTGACAGAGGTGGAGGGCCAGCTTCAGTTTTTAAAAACAAATTCACTGTGGTGTGCCTCAAGGATCTGTGCTCGGCCCAGTTCTTTTTCCTTGTACATGCTGCCTTTGGGAGTAATACTTAAAAAATATAACATTTCCTCTCACTGCTACGCCGACGACATAAAAATTTATTTCCCTTTGACATCAGATGTCTCTACGTCTCTGGAACCCCTGTTTGACTGTCTAAATGAGGTCCAAACGTGGTCACGTCTCTCACACTGAACGAGGATAAGACAAAAGTTATAGTTTTTGATAGTCACACCCCGCTGGAACAACTTACTGATGCCTTAGGGCCCCTTGGTAGCCATCTCTCACTCACTGTTAGAAACCTTGGTGTTTTCCTGGACAGCTCAAGAAATCGACCTCCTCTGTGGTAAAAAACAGTTTCTACCAGCTGCGTCAGATATCTAAAGCAAAGCCATACCTCCCTTTGAAGGACCTTAAAAAACTCATTCATGGTCTTATCACTTCCAGATTAGACTACTGTAATTCTCTCTACTCGGGCCTCCCACCTTCCTCTATTCACCGGCTCCAGTTAGTTTGAAATGCAGCTGCGCGTCTCTTAACTGGAACTAGAAATTATGCCCACATCACACCAGTTTTAGCCAACCTACGTTGGCTCCCTGTTGATTATCGTACCAATATTCAAAATTCTTTTGCTTACCTTTAAAATTTTAAACAATTTAGCTCCCAGCTATCTACGCGAGCGCCTCCATTTGTAAATCCCTAATAAGGCACTTAGATCTTCCAATCAAATGCTCCTGACGCAACCGAGGTCTCGTCTGAAGTCCAGAGGGGATCGGGCCTTTGCTGTCGTACCTCCCAGACTCTGGAGTACCCTCCCTCTTTATATTCGTCTCTCCGAGTCCATGCAGTCTTTTAAATTGCGTCTTAAAACTTATTATTTTAGTCTGGCTTTTGATCCAAACTACTATGTTATTTCTATTTTATTTATTTATTTATTTTGATAACACTTCTGAAGCGTCAGAGCTGTCCTTGCCTGTGATAGAGCTGACCTGCCATAGGACACTGGGAAGAGTGTAAATCCAGGCTGAATTCCTTGTGTTGGACAGTATTTGTGTGCAGCAGCAGCAGAGCGCACAAATCAAACTGTATGTTTTGGTAAGCCTGGCCTTCTTGTACTGGATGTCAGTGAGCCAGTAGCTGGTGAGTTCATCACATTAACATCTTTACTAGCAATTTCACTAGCTGGGACCACATCCTCAGTTACGATGAACGATGATGGATGAGGGACCGTGTACTGGTGCTGCAATGTGGGGAAGGCCTCAAAGAGGACCGGCAGCGGCTCCTGGGGGGCATGAAAATGAGAACAGAAGGTATTGGTGAAGGGGACATATATAAACTGAGGCGGCGAGAATGAGGTGTGGTCCCACTCCTGAAATTCAGATAATATCTCCACTTAGAATAAACTGGGTCAAAGAAAAAGTGCCTCTGATTGGGCTGCTTTCTACAGTTGGCTGTGAGTCCATTGCAGGGCATCAAACATGGATAAGGGGTTGTTTCAACAGTAATTCTATGATGAAAAATTAACGAGGCATTTATCAGGATCTATATTTAATTTAATATCTATTTAACATATTTAATCATTATAAAGCTCAGTGTCTATTTCTTAGCTTGTAAAGTTGTGAAATTCATGGCAGATTCACTTCTTGGCTGTTTTGTGTTTTATTAGATAGTTGATAATAAAGAGTGTCTTTGCCTGTGGCTTTGTTAAGACTGCAGGTTTTTGTCCGCCTGACCTTTGGTGACCTTGGCGAGCTCAGGATGAACAGGCTGTCTGCTGTGTTTGGGTGTGATGCTGCCTGCAGAGACAGTCTACTCTCATGCAGACACAACATCTTTACTGATATAACGTGGTCATGGACTCTTCTCTGTTCTTCCTTATTAAATAATAGTAAAATGACTCTGCAGTTTTGATTCAAAATGCACCAGGTCTGCTCAGTCTGAATCACACCGTTAGAGCCAGACCAAATGATTGGAGCACCAATGTTAGCACTCAAAGAGTCTAAGCAGTACCACTACCAGCTTTGGCCAGTGCAGGAGTGAACATGTAGATCCATGTTCTACTGAGCAGACACTGAGCAGAGGCAACATGCAGTAAATGAATTAGTGGTCTCCACATGTTTGCACCCAAAGTTTCCCTGCTTTTGTGAGCTGAGCTGTTTTAATATTTTCCATGTATTAGATGATACTGTCCAATGCTTCCAGGACTGTGAAGATGGAAAAAATGATGTTGCAGTCGTTGCTGAAGTGTTGGTACCATTTGAAGGAAGTCATTAAAGCGCCAGAGCGAGCAGACAAGGCAAGCACTCAAAGAATGTGGAAGGCAGTCGGGGAAAGTTGCCATGGACGGACTTAATTCCTCCCAGCCCCAAACAGCTTTTATACTGTGGACAAAAATACATGAAAGTGTGTGTGTGTACCTGTTTAGATGTCTCTGTGGGGACCAAGAATTGGAATGTTACTATACTTGTGGGGACCAACAGTCATTTATGAGGACAAAAGTGCCTCACGAGTTTGAGACTCACAATGTGGTTCTAGTGTCAGGGTTACAGTTAGGTTATGGTTAGGTTTAGGTTGAGCGTTAACCATCCATTATTGATGGTTACAGTGAGCGGCTAGGAAAAGGATCATGTCAACTAGGTGTCCTCACTAAGATATCAAAACTAGAATGTGTGTGTGTGTGTGTGTTAGTGAAAGGAACTGTAACTGGTCCCAGTAGCAGCAGGATACAAACGCCATAATGACACAGCTGCCTCTCGTCTGCCTTCCTCCCCTGAGTGAAATAAGATATTTGGGACCTTTGAATAGTTTTTTGAAAATATCTTTTTGTTTAAAGAAAGGAAAGAGAAGTTTAATCCTTTAACTATTTAACTGTTAGGTGTCAATCCCTGGGAGGGTTTCCCCCTTTTATTTGGCGTGGAGTCAGAATTATGGCTTCTCCACACTGTGGAAGTAGCTCTTTGACACAGTCGAGCAGTCATTGGTCATAACAGGATCATTTAAGACTGGATGATGAATAAGACTGTTGAAGTGCATGAGAAGGATCTCATATAAAACAGTCTGTGTCTGCTCCTCAATTCAATTTAATTCAGAAGACCCCTATGAGTGCAAGATCAAGGAAACAGTTCACCCTGCCTGGGATAGGGTTACCAGGGCCCTGCCCTGGAGCCAGGCCCGGGGAGGGTGCCAGAAGCTGTACATCTGGTGGCCGGGCACTGGTCCATGGGGCCTGGCTGGGCACAACCCGAAAAAGGGACATGGGCCCATTCTTATGCAGGCCCACCACCTGCAGTGGGCGCCATAGGGGTCGCATGCAATGTGTGCCACGTGGCAGCCAGGATCAGAGGCCATGGCGGACGGATCCCCGGCTACCAAGACCAAGACTAGACTTAGTGTCTCATAGTCATTGAAGAACTCTGACTTGCTTCCTGTTCTAGTTGTTCTCTGGAAAAAAATCTGCAGGTCAAACAGGTGCACATACAAAGAGCACATTATTGATTAAAGCCTGGAAAACAACTGAGGCATTTGTCAGCCCGGCACGCTTGAAATGTCCAAGTGTTGAAAACAGTTTTCCATTCGTCACCTCCCCAATGTCCACCAGATGGAACGTGTTTCTAAGATCAAGCTTAGTGAAGATTATTGCTCTATGTAGTGGCTAAAAGCTCCAGCTGAAGCTGTTCTACAGTGGCTGGATGCAAAGCCCAATCACCATATAACACAACGCCTCGCAGATTCATTCCCCATTCTGACTCTGGGATGTGTTGCACTCAGAGAGAGGAAATGTTTGCTGCTATTAGCGTGAATGCATCCCTCCCCGATGGCTAATATAAGCCCCCATGGTGGTATTGTCAATCCTCACAAGAACAGTAGGAAGCGCCTGAAGAAACCACCCAGCGCTGAAACCCTCTTAAACAGCCAAGCCAGACCACCAGGATGGCTGAGCCATCATACCCAGTAGCCGAAGGTATAATCTAAAGGGGACTGTTTTGTGCAGGCGAAAAAGAGTCAGGAATGCTGTGAGCAGGGCTGTGGAAGCTCTGCCATAGCCACCACCAAACAACTGAGTTATTTTTACACATCGGCTAGCATCTGGCCAATCCATCACCTTTCATTGCTCATGCCGTTACAAAACAAACAAACAAAACAAAACCCATCAACCCATAAATACGAAGAATCACTGTCGGCCCACCAGGCAAATGCCCAGTATGCCCGATTGAAGGCACTCACAGCTATGGCCTCTGACAGAGTGATGTAAAAGAGATGGAGTCCAGAGATAAACCCAGAATTGTTATATGTTGTACTAGAGACAACACACTCGTTTTGCAGGATCCACCTGTGTTATCGCACAGGGAGAATTGATGTGGCCATTCTTCAGTCCTTCTCTACCACTCCTCCTGAGTAAGTCTGCTCAGCTGCACTGACTTCTCACGATGTTCTTGATGAGGAAGCTGATCGTGACTTGTAGTTTCTTTCAGTATTCAGTTATGGCAGTGGTGTCCAAACCCAGGCCACGAGTGTCCTGCAGGTGTTAGACGTGTCCAGCTGATTTAAATGGCTCAACATGCCTTGAAGTTCTCCAGACACCTGGTAATGAACTAATCATTTGATTCAGGTGTGTAGACCCAGGGTGAGATCTAAAACCTGCAGGACACCGGCCCTCGAGGCCTGGAGCTGGCCAAGTTATGAAGCTAACTATTCTCAAGGCTAATGTAAAGTTCTTCAAATGATTTCGTTTGCAGTACGTATTTTTCAGACCATAAGCTGCAGGGGATTATAAGGCACATTAAGCGAAACAAAGCAGTCAGATAAATCAAACTTTATTAAACTCATTCTTCTTGCTTCCTCCACTTCTCTACCATTGATTCATTAATGTTGAATTCTCTGGCAGCGGCTCTATTCCCATGTTGTTGCAGTATATTAATGACTAACCTCGTATTGTGGATGGATTATCTCAGTTGTTCTCCTGACTGAAGTTTGGTCCGTTTACAGCAGGGGTGTCAAACTCAAATACACAGTGGGCCAAAATTCAAAACTGGAACAAAGTCGCGGGCTAACGTTAATATTTATTGAAATATATTTATTCCTCCAGATATAAGAATGAATCTTTTCTTATGGACTCAAACACGTTTTGCTGAAAAACTGAATATGGAACAAGCAAAGCTTAATACTAAACAATATATATATTAGCTGTATAATACCAGTAGGCCAGCTCTAATAGTAATTTGGTATGGCTTCGCGGGCCAAATGTAATTAGGTTGCGGGCCAAATTTGGCCCACGGGCCAGAGTTTGACACCTATGGTTTACAGCAGGGGTGTCAAACTCCAGGCCTCGAGGGCCGGTGTCCTGCAGGTTTTAGAGCTCACACTGGGTCAACACACCTGAATCAAATGATCAGTTGATTACCAGGTGTCTGGAGAACTTCAAGAGATGTTGAGGAGGTCATTTAGCCATTTGAATCAGCTGTGTTGGATCAAGGACACATTTAAAACCTGCAGGACACCGGCCCTCGAGGTCTGGAGTTCGACACCTGTGGTTTACAGCATCCTGCCATGCGATTGCATTTGTCTCTAACCATCAGGAACCCTCACGTTAACTTTTATCGAGTGGAAAAGTGTTAGTGTTCGTCCTCCAGCTTCACTGTGTTTATGCTAACATAGCTGTGTCGCTAGCGATCACGTAGCACATCATTATATAGCAGCTAGCCCAACTTCAGTAACCCTACAAACATCACTGCTGTTTAGTTTTCTGTCTTCATTTATGTTGGAAGTGATAGCAGAGCTGTACGTTTTAATTTGTTCAGAAATCTCTCAGTCAGAACATGCTATATCATGCTTAGCCACTAGCAAAACCAGTGAGCTACCTTCCGCTAACTTCCTGCTAACTTCCTGTTAACTTCTAAGTCCGTTAAATATAATAAATTTTGTTTTCATGGATGCCTGGATGTTAAACTTCATAGTTACACCTGGTAAAGCAGCAACACTGATCGTTTTATTAAAGATGAAAGAATTTAGACCGTTTTTAACTCTCAGTGATGTCGCAGTGTTCGTTTGACTTTGGGTCCTGAAGGACGGAGTTTAGGACCCAGATTACTCCCAGATTTAAGAGCACCTTAGTCCGAAAAATATGGCAATAACGACGGCCGCTTGCATGTTCTACAAAAAAAATAGTCCTTTGTTGTGTATCTGACGGACAAACACCAAACCAGTTCCACACCACTGAAGTTGCAGCATTTTTACAAACCAATTCTGGTTCATGTGTTTCACTCAACGATCCGCTTTCCCCCTTCTCATTCTCTATCGCCACCATGTGTGTATGAAAACAAAGGCACTGCGCATGCGCACTTTACCCATATTCTATCGCGATATTTTATTTTTTTATCGTTGCCCAACATTAAACCAGTATTACCATGAACAGTATAATGTGGCACAGCCATAGGTGGGCTGGTAGGAATGCTGCGGAGGGAGGAGAGAATGGGTTAGCCAGAGTCTAGAGTGAGATGTACACTTACAGAGAGAGTCGAAACCATCCTACCGGGCGATGTGGTGACAAGAAGCAGGTAGTAAGCGACGTAACAGGCGTGTCTTTTCCTCTGTAGAGCTAACACTCCTGCTGTTTTACTTCTGTACTCCTGTGCATACGTCAAGGATGTCACAATCACATTTTACAGCATCCATGTTATATTAGAGATACTTTAGTCCCAGCAAAGTAGTGTACTGTTGTTGTTTGCTCCATTGCAACAAAACATGCAATGATATTATACTGAATTGCACCAGTTTTTAGGACGTCTATCTTTTACTTTCTGTGGGTTTTTCACTGCTTCTCTGCGATCAGATGAATTGTGCACACTATTTGCTCTTCCACAGCTTTATTTTTTAGTCTTTGAATGTTCCCATCACTTCTGTGATGACAAAAGTCACGATTATGCCATAGTCAGTCTATTTATATAGACCAAAGGCTCATCAGCAGATCCAAACCGACAGAAAGGCCACGGTTTCCTAAGAATAGAGCACTTACCAGTTATTCACATTGAAATGTCCTGTAACGTAGACGCCGTTATCATGGTTTTGTTAACCTTAAAGAACAAAACTATGTGCCTGTTTAAATATTTATGGTCTGTATATACATTAATAATATTTACCATTAAAGGCAGTTTACTTTATACCTAGATCATCGATCACAGTGCATCGATCGGCTTCCTGCTTTACTTCCTCATTGATGACTGAGATGCTGCAATTAGTCCTCCAAAATATTAAGCAGGGTGCACGCCATCCCATCAGTTTCCATACTCCTGACATAGAGTGAGATTTCCTGAAGCCTTGCTATTTATAGCTGCAGGAGGCAGCTTCTAGCTTCTCCCTGGAGGAAGCTGTCCTTGTTTTTGTCTTCATCAAAAAACCTTAAAATCTAAAAATACAGACACCAGGTTCTTTGTTGGGCTTCTCTTTGTGGTTTGCTGTGGCTTTGCATCTGCTCTGCATCCCTGACCATCAATGTCACCAACATGTGTTCAATGATCAGCCAGTTCACCTCTGAGGGACTTTGGTCTATTCAAACTGGCTGAGATGCTGTGGCTTAAAAAGGCGGTTCAGACTTGAAAACCCTCCGATGGGCTGAATTATAACTCTAATAAGAATAAATAGCTACATTTACAACCTGCATGTTGTGTTTACTTGTGTTGTCTGTGTCTAATATGAACATTTTGTTGATGATCTGAAACATTAAAATGTAACATTTTTGGATTCATTCCTGTGGAGCTCAGGTCGGCACTCCCAGTCAGCGAGCCATGGCATGCATGTATGTGTATGTGGAGACATGCGTCTGTATGTTCGCATGCATGTATTTATACATACATGTATGCATGTGCGTGTATGTTTGTATGGGTGTATCCGTATGTTTGCAGGTGCATGTATAACTTATCGTTCTTGTGTAAATGTAAATTTGTCTGTGATTGTGTAAATACTTCACACACATGGAGAAATGTCAAACAGCCTTTCATTGTTCTTGTAACAGTGACAATAAAAGCTATTCTATTCTATTCTATTCTATTCCTCTGTCATGCATTCTTGCATCTCTTGCCTGCAAGCACACTTTGCAGAGTGCACTCTGTAGTTTATTTTACATAATAGTTAATACAGTACTTGTATTTAAGTGTATTTCGGTTTATTTTTCTACATCTCATAGCACTGCAAACACTTATAAAGCATAAGGTTTACTGAGCTCTTACTACTAATCGGTTCTATCTTGTAGTTGCACTAAACTGCACGATAAATCATAGAAGTAATTCAGACAGGGAGTTTTATGTCAGTGTTCTCCATTGAAACTGGTTATGAGTATTCACAAGATTTGTATCCAGGGATTATATCCCAGTCACCAGCACACTGTCATGTCTCATAAGCTGGTTTGGTATCTCGGTGCAGTCCCCTACTCACAGAATAGTCTGAGGCCAGGGGCCTTTATGAAGGGGGCCAGGGGATCCCATGTCCTTGAGTGATTACTCTGCCTTGGAAGCTCGTCTGTTCAGAGCGTTTTATGCCATTTGATGTTTGTATATCTTCTTTTTATTCTATCATTATTTTAAAATGAGATTTTTTGTATGTGTGGGGGGACATATGAAGAACACTGGAGTTAGAAAGCTTATGGCTTTTCCTTTTGTGCGGAGCCTAAGAATAGCTCGGCGGACTTCATTCACATGTTGCTGTTATTTATAGCTGCCAGTGACACAAACAACACGCCTGTGGGTGCTGCTGCCTGTGCTGGGATTGGTTTTTGTCGTAACATAAACAGAACTAAAGTGGATCCAAGTGTTAAAAACAATTTAAATATGTACATTGCAGCCACTGTCTGTGCATCTGGAACTGTTTCTGATGATCTGTGATGGTAGCAGCTACTTAGTTCACCAGATACTAAGAAATAATTCCTTTTGTTTTTTAAGGTAACTACTTAATTTGTCTTTTCTCTTGCAGGTAAGTTGACATGCAGCTGTACAGTCCAAAGCCTGACTCCTGCTGACGGTCGTTCTGTATGTGTTTGCTGTGGGGCTGGTGACAGTGAGGTAAATATGCCTCAAATAGTTGTTGACCTTTCTGTGTGGAGACACGAGGCAGAAGCAGCAGCCACTCTGGTTATTGGACGTCCTGCTGTGTGTAACGCGGTTAAAGGACCAGGGCGCCTGACTGCAGCCTCATAGACAATGAGCTATCAGAATAAGATTCGACTATGGAGCCTGAGGGTGTGAATAAAACACAGGAAACAAAAGTAGAGCTCAAATATATATATATTATGTTTGTTATGAGAAGTGTATAGACGGATGTACAAAAGAAATAAAAACATATGCATATATATCACAAACAAAAATAATGTTGACAATACAAAACAGCTTAGTAGGTTCCAAAAGGAGGTGGGATGAGGTGTGGTCCAGTATGTGATTTAGTTTAGTTCCATGGACCTGTGATAGGTCATGTGTCAACAATTTGTGATTCAGTCCATAGGTTCACAATTCCTACCGCAACGTAGCGGTGGTCAGGTGGCTCGCCATCTCGCGCTGATCAGGGCTGATCGCGGGAGAACAAAAAAAACCTGACCTAAACAAGGTCAAAAACAAATTATCCTTCAGCGAAGAAAATGAAACCGCATCCTACTGCTGTGACAAAATAAATACATAAATAACAAAGTCAAGTAATCAATGCCACGTTTCATACAACAATCAATAAACCATCATCTCTTATAATGAATGTCATTCTAAATACTATTATAGAAAGACATTCTCATGGGTCCCATCAAAGTATATCAGCGTTAAAGCTAATAAATATTATCCAAAGTTAATCAAATATATTTACAAAACTCATTTAATCACAGGTGTTGCGCAACAGATTCAATAATGTAAATGGAATTTAACTCAATGCAAAATCTCATAGGCCGTTTCGGCATTTCATCAGAAAAGTAACAAAAAACATCCAAAACGGACAAAACTACAAAAATCAAATCACTCGTTCAACTCTAGATACGTTAAGTCAACATTCGGCCATAATGGAATAAACAAAAACAACAATATTCAATAGATGACACTAGTAATTGCACTTACTGTCGCTAGCCTAGCATTAGCTTACCGGCATTGTAGGATGTGCGATCGCGGCTCCGCATGTACATTAATTGTGACAAAACAAAACAAACAAATAACTCACCGTTGAGTCGAGTGTGAGGTAGTGTAAAGATGAATGAATCGGCCGGGTTATTGCACGCTGTCAACTGTAAAATGTGTCGATAGCTGACAAGTACGCCAACCACAGGGACAGCAGCAGCCAGAGGAGCAGGGACATGCAGCTGATTGACCCGGAACTTATACAGGATTCATTCCCGCCACAATAAAGGGACTGGCGGAAGTGGGGTCAGAAGTTACCGTGGTTACATGTGACAGTGGACAGTGATAGAAAGGCCAGCGCTGTCTTTACTGAGCATCTTAGCTTCGTTGTTTTGTGATTTCATGAATAAATAATTATAAATAAATGATCAATAATTAGCCATTTGTCAGTAGTAGATGTGTGGTTATTATAACAGAGGGCAGAGGTCCTCTAAGGGCCTGGTTTAGGTGTTCAGCAGCGTCCTGTGTGCAGCAGATTAATCACATCATGTTCGGTTTGGTGGCTTTTTGATGTGATTGTTCGGAGAAAGCTGCCAGGAAACAACTAATAACTGATCAATGACAGCTCAGACAGTTCAGTCCAGTCTAGCTGGCTTTCCTCACAAAGTGGACGTGATTCATTCGTTACCGTCTGTGGTCTCTGAGCAGGCGCAGTGTTACACTGATTTCATCTCCACAAAGCTTCTGCTGAACGTGAGCGAAGCGAGATCACTCCAAGCTGGTCAGTAATCTGTCCAGACCAGTATGTCAGTACTGTCTGGGTTTATGCTGAGCTGGGCTACTGGTACATGACTGGTAATGAACTGGTAACAACCCAGAGTTCAGTAGAACCTCTGGCTCTCTGTGCGCAATGAGAAAGCCAATCCATAAATAAATCATGAACAGCCAACATGCACACATGCTTAACATAGTGTGTGTGTGTGTGTGTGTGTGTGTGTGTGTGTGTGTGTGTGTGTGTGTGTGTGTGTGTGTGTGTGTGTGTGGCACAGGGGAATGTGGGACTTTGTCCTGATGTGAATGTGTGTGTGGATCTTCTCCTCCCGGCCTATCACAGTGAGGAATGGAGGTGGTGTCAGTGTGGGTCAGTGTCACTGGGAGCTGTGGGCGTCTCCACAGTGGGCCTGGGAAACTTTGAAAAGATGTTTTCTTCTTTCGGCCATAAAATCCAGATCTTGGTTTCCTCTTTGTGAGCACAACAGAGACTCCCCTTGTTTCTTACACAGCCCCCCTCTGGCTTTCATGCACACACACCCACTCAGGGAATAAAGTCACTGCAGCCATTTAGCTGCTTCTCAGCACTCGCTGCATAACCTGAGGTTGGTCAGCCGGTCGACTCGTCGTGCATAGTGACAAATGAGGGATTTCAAATATTTCCAAAGCGATGCATCAGGTTTCTTTGCAGATGAAGTGAGACGTGGATGTTTCACAGCACCAATGAAGATTGTGTTTAAGTACAGCCGGGCGCACGCTCCCCCAGCGACGCCAGCTTCTTCTCACCGTGCAAACACTTTGATTTGAAATAGATTACAGCCGTGAGTGTTTGACTGTGATGGACTGGTGATGTGATCAGGGTCGCAGGTTTCCACCCGCCTCGTCTCTTTGCATGCAGTGAAGGAAACTATGCAAACTATGCAAGGTGTGCAGTAACAGGTCTGAACAAACCAGCAGCAAATAACTTCCAGTCTCCACAGGTTCAGTGCAGCTGGTGTAACAAAACGTTTGGTTACAACATATTAATGTTCGCACACTGCTGTAAAAACAGTTTTATTAAAATGAACGTGCACTTTTGTAGAAGCTCGTGGTGAACGCTCCACTGCCTTTGTTTTATTGTTACTATTATGTTGTGATGGGTTGAACAGGATGACTTGAGACGTGTGCGATGTGACAGAATAGACAGATGGAAGCCTTCATGTTGGATCAGAACGACGTCGGGCTTGTTGGTCTGCTGTGGTTTGATCAGAAGACTTCCTCAGATCAGCACCGTGGCCCTCCTCTTCCTCTCCCCCATCTGCTTCTTCTAGCAGCTTCCAACACACTGAGGTCTCTGACAGTGAGAGTGACTCCAGTGTTCCTGTAACTTTGAAGCAGAGGTTCAAGACAGATTTGATCTTTCCTTCTGTTTGGGATTGAAGTGATGTAATATCAGGGGGGGCAGGGGGGGCTATGATGTCCTGTCATTCTCATGTAAATCTGTGTTGGGAACATTAATGTTTAGTAAATGTGAAGTTAGCAGAGCAGTTTTGGTCTGAATCACTGACGTCTTTCTTAAATACTGCAGGAACAGTGTAAGGAGTGTAACTGTAATCTGTAACTGTAGTTTGGCTGAGCTGGAGTCTTTGGGTTCATCATGTCGTTGGATGCTCACCTCCTGCAGCTGCTGGCTGCTCTCCCAGATGAGAGATGATATCTGTATGTCCTTTATAATAACCTTAATTCACCTCGCACACACACAATGAGCTGTCTAATCAGCTGACCGGAGCAGGTGCTGTGTGTGAGAGCGATGTTGGGGTTGTGAGGGCCCAAAGAGCTGGATGTCAGCCCCTGTGGAGGACAGAGGCGTGCGTGGAAACCACTCCTCAGCTACTAGCTGCAGATGTGCAGTGCACATGTGGAACATGCAGCACCTGAAAGCCTCTTTTCCTCTGGAGTTAAACACTCTCCCTATCTGTTCACATACAGGTCTGTGTCCTCTGTACAAACCGCCGGTGACCGTAGCAAACTGGCAACCAGAGTAATGGTAAATGGTAAATGCACTGGTTCTTATACAGCACTCTTCTACCCTCCCTAAGCACTAAACCAGTTCCAGAGCATCTAATAAAAGCACTGGCAGCAACAGGGGCCAGTATCCCGCCCAGGGTGACTTTGGCACGCAGACTGGAGCAGCCGGGGATCGAACTACCGACTGACGTCCTGAGCCACAGTCGCCTCTTTTCCAGTAGAACATAACTGCCTCAGCTCAACTTGACTCTACTCGACTCTACTTGACTCTGTCTCTCAGTTACAGTTGAGCACCACCTCAGTGTGGGTGGGGCTGTTACAGCAACACAACCTGAAAGTCCCGTGACGCAAACACAACAAGCGATGACATCCCGGTGATGGAACATCTGCACCCCGTCACTGGACTTCCTGTGTAGCCGTTTCCCTCGTTGCCAGGCAGGTTTGAGTCTTGAAGGGTTCGCTCTCATAACTGATCCAGTGATGTCACTTCCTGGCCATCGGCGGCATGTATCTGGGACACAAACTGGGCTTGGAACTGGGTGAGAGATGAAACTCTGAGAAGCTCTTCAGACGACGCTGACCTGCATGACTGAGGACCTGCACAGACTTGCTGCCTCGCTCTTTGTGAGGAACGTCCTTCAGGAGTATGAAAGGGAAACTAGCAGTTTATTGAAACCAGCTCCGCTTCAACCTCAGATGCACACAAAGTAGACTCGTTCCCCAAAAGTTTGCACTTTGGATCCCAGGTATCGAACCAGCAACCCTCTGATTAGCAGATGAGCCAGTCGGGCTACAGCTACCCTACGTGTGTGTGTGTGTTGCCTTTTCATTCACATAATCCATCTTATCTCTAATGAAAAAGCCAAATGAAATCCTCAGATTTGCCCCTCAGGTTCCCACAGTGTTCAGGTCACACCAGGCCACAGTCCCACATTTGAGCCACGACTGTGGGTCACACAGAGCATGTCCTTTAGCCTTCTTTGTTTTTGGATTGTGTGCCACAGAGTCTCACTGAAGATGATTTTGGCACGTTTGCTGAGATTGTTTGAAAAACAAGCTAAAGAACACGTCCACGATGTCACAGCAGCTGTGGGCCTCGATGGAGCCCACGCTTGTCCTGGAGGCGTCCTCTGTGGAGTGAGGCCGGCTCACATGGTTCAGTCTGAACAGGGTGAAGCTCCAGCTTTGACCTGATTAACTTCCAGTAGTGGAAAAGCAGCTGTAGCTGCATTTTTCATCACTATTGATGGGATGCTGCTGGGACCTGCTGTTAGTGGGAGCTCAAAGCCTGAGGCCATCATTAAGATCTGTGTGGGTCTGTGTGGGTCTGTGTGTGTGTGGGACACTCACTGAGTAGTAGTCCACTGACCGACCCAAACACGGTGACTTCATATCACAGGAAATATTCAGCTCAGGCTTCTGTCTGATGCTTTGCTGTCTCACATTTAAATCACAAAGGTTGTTTCTACAAACACCCACTCATCTATCGTCCTCTTACACACCGGTCACAGACCCACTGCTGAACTCACAATATCATTTATTTTCCTTGTGTTTGATTGGTGGTACAGTTGTTTTATTTTGTGTGTTTGTTACACAGGAAAGCTGTTATTGATCAGTTTGAGAGTAAAACAGAAACTGTGAGTGTAAATGTGGAGATTGCAGTCGTTTCATGCTGTAACCTACAAAATGCTTTGTGCAGACGAGTCAGTGAAATCAATCAATCATCCTGATTTCTTTAGCTCATGAACACCGTGTGGGGTCAGTGTTAACAACATGGTGCAGAAAGGAAACACAAGCGTGGAGTCGGTGGGATTGTGCAAACGGTGGCTCGTGCATCAATCAGCTCCAGCTGTGATGCATCTCTTTGATTAGTGGGAGCAGCAAACTCCATCCAGACAGCTTCCTTTGTTTTTTTTCACTTGACTGATCGATCAGCGCACAGCTCCGTTTAGCACACACGCCATCTTTAACGACGGCGTGGAGTCTGTGCCCTGTTCCTCCCACACACGAGTGTTCGTTCATGTTCGGCCTTGTGTCTGAGCGTTTCCTCTCGGTGTGTCTGTAACGAGGAAGCCACGGGCAGGTCGCACACAAACGTGTGGCTGCCGAGTGTGCGAGTGTGGCAACGTGTGGCAACTATTCTGGTTTGCCAGCGACGTTTCCAGATAAACACTGGTGGCAGCTGCTGCCATGGCAACACCATTGTGCTCCCTCCCTCCCTCGCTCGTCTCCCCTCCCTCTCCCCAACCACTCCTCTCTCTCATGCTCCGCCGGCTCAGAGAGCGAGCACCAGAGAGGAGAGAGGTCAGCTCGATTCAGAGGACAGAAAGAAGAAAGGAATAACCCGGAGTGGACGGGGACAGGATGAGCGAGGACAGCCACTCCCACTACAGGCTGGACCCCAGCGATCGGCTCAACGGGCTGGGACAGAGGAGGAAGAGACCCAAGAAGGTAAACGAATAGATGGAGAGCCACGTGGTGCAAAGTGTGTAAGGATGGAGCACCCCACCCTGCAAAAAGAGAAAGGAGGTGGGGTTAGGTGAGGTTTGTTTATGTGCAGACGAGCGTCCACATGATGTTAGGAGCACCGAACCATCTCTCACCCCGTCGTCTCCTGTGGAGTGTGTGGCTGCTCCCCCACAGCAGCTGTATCCTCTCTCATATCCTCCGTCTCCTGGTGTTGTGTTGCTCCACAGTGAGTCGTAGTAGGAGGCTCACATGCTGTCAGGGTGGGTCCCTGCTCGCTCTTTGTGTGCCTGTCGTTGGGGGTTTTGGTGTTTGCAGCTATCAGGAGGTTTGTGTTGTAGCCTGATGTGAGAAGTGTTGTTATTATCATCATTTTTAACATTTCTGCACCGCTACAATAAACAGACACACACCCATCAGCCTGTTTACAGATCTATACGCCCATAAAGACGTGAAACACACATTGCACAAATCTACTATAACGTGTTCATATGTGTTATAAAATAAAGAGGTAAAGTATTAGCTGTTCAGGTTGATTCATAAATATGACCTCAGCACGTGAAATCCTTCTGCTGACATCCCTAAAAGCTCGTCAGACCAACGAAGCCGTACAACACAAATAACCAGACCAAACCAGGGTTGTGCGTCTGTTGTTGAGAACATTGTCAGTAAACCACAGTGACGTCCTACAGAGGACTCGTGTTGTCATTATTTTTGTGTATGTCGTGTGAGCTGAGAGCTGTAACCAAAGGTAGTGAGCGCGTCGGCCTTTAACGTCGCGGCTGGTTGTGCGATCGTGTCGCCGCTGAACTCGTGAGAGTTTGTCTCAGGGATCTTTACATTTGAAGTCAGGTAAACATCCAGTGAACTAACAGAACATTCAGGAGCATTTACTCTCATGAATGTCAGACAAACTGAGGTTTGTGTGTCAGTTAGATTCTTTAAGTCATTAAAGTGTCTCTGTTAGGAAAAGCATCTGTTTCCTCCACTTCTGCAGAACTGCGTGACCTGTAGCATCATTGCAGGAAGTATCCTGTGACAATGAGTGACTGCACATCATCATTATCAACACATAAACCTGTGGTCTGGACCTGCAGTTCTTATTTTTACTGTCTGGTTTTGTGTAAAGCAGCACTTCAGTAAGCACCTGTGAAGCACACAGTCATAGTCGAGTAAGGAAGCGATCCATATGTGAAACATATTCCACGTCTACAGGATAGTGGAGGTTACATGGGTCAACCTGGCAAACTGTACCAGCACATGTGATCACACTGATAGCAGAACACAGGTATGTGAGTCTCTACGACGAGGTCAGAAACCAGTAACAAATGTTTCATGTGATTCGTTTTTCTCCAGTTTGTCTGCAGTGAACCTTAAATACTCACTGAACCAGCTGTTTCCTGATGTGGTGACGTGTGTCGGTGATGAAGCCAACACTCTGTCCAGTGTTGGGCAAGTTACTTGAAAACAGTAATCAGTAACTAATTACTGATTACTTCCCCCAAAAAGTAATCCCGTTACTTTACTGATTACTTATTTTCAAAAGTAATTAGTTACTTAGTTACTTTTTAAAAACCCGATTTCCAACCTGAGTAGGTGATAAAGCGATAGATCTTTCAGCCCAATTCTACTTTTTCTGCATAATCCATCATACAAAATGTAATCAAATGGAAAAGTCTCTTTTTAAAACTTGTTTTATTAGTTTTAATCTTTTAACTTTATGCATCGAGCAAACATTTAATTATCTGCAACATTCTCTGACTGGAAGAAATTAGTTTAACATTTAAACCTATTTTCTGCACATTCCAGCACATAAAATAAAATATTTTTTGTGTTTACACTCAGTCTTTCAAATAGATGCAAGTAAAACACAGCAGAAAATAAATAAAGTCAAAGACTCAGCGGTCCTGTTGCTCTATTTTCACCTGTAAAGCAGGAGTGGGGCAGGCGGAGGTTTACCCTGGTGCAGGTGTGCCGCGGTCAGTGGAAGAATCCGCGAGTTTCTCTGTGAGTTTCCCATTACGTCGTAGCTACTCGGTGCTTGTTGGAAGTTTAGGGGTTTTTTCGCTGTAAAAAGAAGTTTTCTTCCCACGCACAGCGGACACTAATGTTTTTGTCACTTTTTATGGAATCAAACTCAAAGTAAGGTCAGTACTTCCACGCTTTAAACGCTGCACGCTCATACTCTCTCTGCACTCGATATGTGATCCATTGTTGATCTGCACACAGCTGTTGTAACTAACGGCGCACTCGCTTACGTCACTGTCGTGAGACATTCTCGCAAAAAAATCACTGTTTTAGTAACGCAGTAACGCAGCGTTCCTACGGGAAAGTAACGGTAATCTAATTACTGTTTTTGCAATAGTAATCCCTTACTTTACTCGTTACTTGAAAAAAGTAATCGGATTACGCGTTACTGGAGCGTTGTTCTCCTCTGTAACAAAGCAGTGATAAAGGAATAGATGCTGATTTTATTAACTTGTGTCTTTGTGCTGCTGGATTCAGTCTGAAGCAGGCAGCAGTGCTGAACCTACCAGTGTAAATGTGATGGTGGAAGCAGAGGCCAGCACTTGGCAGTGCTAAACACAATAAAAGACTCACAAGTTCCTGCTCAAAGGTCAGCTGCCTTCAGATCAATCATTAACCTGCAGCAGGTTGTGGCCTGATGTGTTTGTAAGAGTTTCACTTTCAGGAGGAGAAGATTTAAACGAGTCACACAAATGTGAACTACAAAGTCTGTGACACACAATTTATGCAAACTGCAGTAAATCTGACCTGAAGAAATCCAGTCTTCTGCCTGTTGTGGTTGTGACAGCTGCTCGTAGGAGAGTTTGTTTGTAGGAGGTGGAGATGTTCTCAGATCAAGTGCGTAATCGTCTCTTTGTGTAGACGCTAAAAGCTGTGAGCCAAAACTCTCTGCTCTGAAACTCTTCACTCAGTCCTCACGCTGAGAGTTTAGAGGCTGAACTTCTTGTTCCTCCATAACACTTTTCATGAAACAGCAGAAATGAGCTTGTGTTTCTCAGCAGTGCGCACACAGAGAACCGATCCTCTCTGCTCAGTCTGAACAAATCAAAGTGAAACGTCAGTGAAAACACAGCTGCTGATCAAACTGTGTCAGATTAATGCCTCAATGTTTCACTGTGAGGTTAAAAAATACATAAAAATGATTTAAAGAAGTAGGAGGCAGATTTTCACAATAAGAGCACTTTGTTTTTAATTCAGTTAATGTCAAACTGTCATCAACACCTCTGTGTTGTCTCTGAGCAGATTCAGGCATTACTCAAATAATAAAGGCTTTTTTTCACTATTATACTTTTCATTAGTCTCCAGGTTGATGATTATAAACAGAATTATTAAAGTTTTTATCATTTCAGGCTGAAAATCAACATGAATTTGGTTCTAATCAAAGAAGCTCCTTTAATGTGTGTCATTAAAATCCTCACACAGACTTAAAAAGGCGACATTAACATTAAAATAAATGAAAGAAGCTTCAGCTGAGAGCTTCATGCAGTCATCATCAGCAGCTCATAGCAGTCACAGCTCTTTATTACGCAGCTTTGCAGGAATTAAAGTGGCTGAAGTGTCAGAGTTTGTGTGAGAAGCTGCTTCATGGACAGCTGTACACACGTCTTTATTATTTCTTCATAAATCAAACACACAGGTTTGTCTGCAGATGATTTAAAGTGTGTCGTTGTGCAGTTAAAGCTGTTTGTGTGACGCCCTGACCTCCTGTGAATGAAACAGCCAATCAGATCCATCAGAGAGAGAGCAGGAAGTGTTGTGTGTTTGTGACAGAACAAGGAAACAGTGATGATGATGAACATAAAGGTCCTCTGATGTTTCCTGTTACAGTAACGCTTGTTCATCTGTTGCTCTCCTACACTTTCCTATAAATAAAGGAGAAAAAGTCCGTTTAGTTTCATTTCCTACAGCTCAGAGTTACACTTCACATTCCTGCTGTCACATCAAAAAGCTTCACTTTGGTCCAACATCTACATGTTAACATGAAACACAGACAGACTCAGAACATCTGGAACATCTGCACTTTGACCCAAACTGTTATAGCCAGGATATTTTCTGCATATTTCTTATGTTGGACCTGTTTGAACTGTAAACGACCTGTAATCATCTGTAAATGGTGTGAGACACACTGAGGCCACCTACAGGGCAGCTGGGGAACAGCAGGGATCTGAAATCATACGAGACGTTAGTGAGTGAGAAGAACAAACGGACTTAAGATGGCTCGAAGTGATCAAAGTTGATCTAAAACAGAAGATAAATCCAAAGCAGCATCAGATGAATGTTACCATTTCCAGTTACGGTGCCCTTCATCTAATATGGAAATGTGTTGGGTTTTTTTGCCGTGTTGTTGTTCTTCCTATTGTGTTTAGGCCAGAGATGCTCTTCAAACAGCGGACAGACATGACCACATTACAAGAACATGGTGTGAGTCCGATTTGATATTCCAGTCAACGCTGAGAGACCTTAACCAGGAAGTCAGAGGTCAGCTGATGCTGCGAGCAGGAAGTGAACCAAGGGAAAGGTCCACTCTACTCAATCTCAAAGAAAATATGCTGGTATTTGTTGATGTTGATGGTACAATAAAAATATATAATATAATAAATAATAAAATATCATGTGATGATGAGATGTGTTGTTGGTGTTTGTATTTTCTGTAAATGTCTTTTTTAATGTAAATGCTTTGTTCCAGACGGACAGGGAATCAGTTGCTGTACGATGACATCATCTTGATGTTGACGAGGAGGGCGAGAAAAACTAGTTTAGTCCTGCAGATGGCGATCTTGCACCGTGTTCAGAGAGCCGACACTTTGATGGTGCTGCTCTACTCAGCTTACTTTAGCCTGGGTTGGACTCTATATGAGCAGCTTCCACTCTGGTTTCACTCTTAAACACACTTGTTTGATTAGTGGTGTTTTATATCAGTGAAGATGTATAATGTAATTTAAAATGTTGATGATGGGTTGTAGTGGGCTTGTACTTACAAAACTGCCTCATTTTATTGGAACGATCCACAGTTGCATCCATTCACGGATGACATCTGACATCATTTGACATCTGGTCTGAACACGTTTGTACACAAGATGCCTCAGTTCTGGATGTTCCCACAGACTCCTCTGTGCACCTAAAGGAAAGGTCAAGGGTCAGCAGCACATGTAGTTGGGACAATTCTTCAGTCGCACAAACTACACAATCATTTTCATCCAATGACGACTTTTCACTTGCAGAAATGGTCCTGTGTGATTTCCAGGCTGTGATATAAAAACTAGTTCCTAATGGCAGCGACTCACTCAGTAAACATGTGTTTCCTTCACCAACCTCACACACAGATCCAATAAGATCAGGAAGTGGGCAGTATAGTACAATATGTGTTATTCTGTGCTGCACTGCCCAAACTAAAGATCTGCTGAAGTGTTGGAAATGATCCAGATGTTTATTTTGGACGATACAGCAGAAGATCAGACATGAAAGTGGAGATAACACAGAAGACCTGCAGCAAAGGTCAGAGGTCAGACTGGGCCCCTGGATTCAATGAGCCAATGATCATCAAGCAGTGACTAAAGCAGAGCCCTGACGTTCTGACATTCATCACACAGTCAGAACAAATGTCTGCTGATGACTTCATCTCATGAAACGACTGATAGATGTCAGTTCATTGATCAGCTGAGCTGCTGATCTTCATCGTCACAGAAACATTCAGCTTGTTTCAATCAGTAAATAACTCCCACTACTCCCAGTTTGAACTGTTCCCACTCAAAATGCTGTGAGAACAATGATCATTGTAGAACTTCACAAACATCACGTGTTGTTTTCCACATGTAAGATCAGCAAACACACAGAAACTTCCTGTTGCCACACACGGCCTCCAAAATCTCTTCCACGCTTTCTGTCTGAAGTCCACTCTCTGTGTCGGATCCACAGGAAACAACAAGATCTTATTAACATGGTTTTCAATGTGTCTCCTTCCAAAAGGTCCAACCAATGAACAAATGTGTGTATTTGTGGAGGCCGAACAAAAGCATGACACATTTCTCTGTTTCTATAAACTGGAGTCAAACACAAACATGAAGAGTTTCACTGACAGACTCCAAAATGCCCCCACAGTGGATCAAAGGGAAATCCTACAGTGTGGCCAGAGACTCTTAATGGCTCCAACATCAACACATCCACAATGTTGGATCCAGTTCTGCCTCACAGAGTTACTAAGACACACCCTCTGCCAGCATCACAACAGCTCCACCTGCTTCACCTGCCTCCTCAGCATCTGTACACCTGAAGAGAAAAGAAAGGCTCCAACAGCTCAAATCTACAAAGGATTCATGAAGTTTCATCCAACAATAACATGTTTGCCTTCCACAGAGTGCTGTTAGACACCACTGTACCTCTGCCATTTCAAAAAGAGCAGCTTGGGAACATTTTGGCTCCAAACACTTTGTGTTTAAGTTCTTTGTTTTCTTTGTGAAGCCGACAACATCTGGAGCTTTGTGACTCATAGAAACATCATTTTGTTCTTTAGATGACAGCAGATTGGGACTGAATAATCAATCACTATCAAACCAATAAAGACAAACATGCTGATTTTACAGGAACTTTGTTGGAGAAGCTGCAAAGACATGAAACTGGTGGAGATCCCAAACCAGTTGATAGTGCTGGTTATTCCAAATAAAGCTGTTTCCCTTTGAGATGAAATGACTTTGTGTCCTGATATATAATAAAGATGTTGTTGTTTTTGAGCCCCTGTATTAAAAGTAGTTTAAAGTCAGCTTGAGTTTGATGTCTTTATGTCAAAGCTGCTCATGATGTTGAGCTGCTGATGGAATAAAAACAATATAAAAGCATGTAGTCCAGACTTAAATGCAGCCTGTTGTTAGCTGAGGTCCACACACAGTGTTTGACAGTGTAAAGTGTGTGAAAGGGCTGCTGGTGGAGCTCACTAGGATGAGCAGGTGACCACGAGGTGGAGAGCAGCTGGCCTGGCTTTGACCCGGGCCACGCCCCCTTTCTCTCTGCTTTGCTGTCACTTATCTTCACTGCTCTGTCCAATAAAGCTGAAAAAGGCCCCGAATCAAAGAAATCTGCTGCAGCCTCTGAAATGTCTTCTGTTTCCTTCCCGACGGCTTTTTCACCGTCAGCCCATCAGACAGTCCAGCAGCATTTATGATGATGTCATGATGTTGAAGAGGCTGCTACGGTGGCCTCCCATGACCCCCAGCCTCATCACAGCTGAGATGCAGACATTTGAAAACATTCAGCAGACAACTGAATAACAGTCCAACACAACAGTCTGTGTGCAGACACACACTGACCTTTCATAGAGTCAAACACAGCTGGTTGAGTCATTTCTCTGTGAGTCTAAAGTGAATCTAGTATTTGAAAGTCCACTTCCTGTATTTGTTGTTGAAGACTTCTTCAGCTTCTTCTCAAGGACATCAGCTGCTTGTTTGGCAGCAGAGGCAGTTAAGAAGCTTCCTGAAAAACACTGAACAGTGAGTTCACTGTGGCATATGACAGATTCAGCTTTCTGTGTGCAAATGTGTCTGTGTCGACCTTTCAAATGCTGTTGAATCCAAAACATCAGCGGCTCCTCGGCTGCTCACTTCATGCACTTCTGTCTGTGTGACAGTCCAATGACATCACAGCTGTTTCCAGCCCCAGTGTCTCAGGACTGGACACCTTTAAACATGTCGAGGATCAAACAGCGTCCAGCTAAACACACATGAAACTATCAGAGCTGACAATCATTCCAATAACATCTAATGGTTCATGTATGTAGACACAGGACTACAAGGAAATGGCTCTCAGCATCTGGCTGTGGGAACACATGAGTCCCTGTTTGTGTTCAGATTGTGTGCATGTTTTAGACGTGTGTCACATGTAGAAACACAACAATCCCACAATGACACACAGATGTGTTTGACACAGCTGTGCAGCTGTAAGTTGTTTCTAATGATTCATTGAAGCTCTTCTAACATTCTGGAGACGATCAGTACATGAATCTGTTCAACACGACAACAATTTGACTTCAGTGTGAACGTTTGCATTAAATAACCTTCTTCATCCAGCTGACAGCATCTTCATCCTATGATGTGAACAGTTCCTCCTGTTGATGACAAACCTCTGACAGGATCTGCTTGAGGAGCTTTTTCATGTGCAGCTCTCTGAGCTCAGGGCTGAGCTGCTGTTTCATCTTTAAGAGCTGCTGCCTCCTCGCCGGACTTGTTCTCCTCTTCTTCTCCTAATGACACCATTTCTGCTTCATATTAAATTCAATAAAGATGCTGACATGTATCTGTAGCAACAACATCATTGAATCTAGAACAACTGGAGCCAAACCAGTGGCTCTGCTGGGATCACTGGTGAGCCAACACTTCCTTGTTGATGCAGATTTCAGGGCTTCCTTTTGCTCCTCCGTTATAACTGTTCTCTCTTCTCAACACATGATGACACAAAGGAATCAGCAGTGACAAAGATGATGCTGAAGAGAAGCACACACTTCACACATATAACAGAGCAGTGCAGTTACACACACCTCTGCTCGACATCAGGCCTCAAACAAAGACACAAAACACTAACTTGACTCTAAACAGAAGAAACGAGCAGCTGTTTCTGTTCTGTGCTTATTTATATTTGACACACATGCTTCTCTTTGTGCAAACACACATCGCACTATAAGGGTAACCTCGCACACAATGATTGGACAGCACAGTGATGATGCTGGGAGATCCTATACGCAGCAACACAGAAACACTGAGAACTTTAAACAATGATGGAAAGTGTTATAAATGACTTGTTGGCCTCTGATCTGTCACAAACAGCTGAAACGTGTCTCTCATGAGTCACATGAAGGTTTTTGACAGAAAGGACAAAAAGTAGCTGCAGTCAGTTTGTGTCATTTTTATATTTATTCATCTGGGAGAAAAATCTGAGGGACATTAAAATGTGTTTTCAACAGAGACAAGAACATGAATATAACAGAACAGGTAAATGAACATGTTTCAAGTAAACAGCTGGACTGATCAGGTCCAAACACAGAGTGATAAACTTGTCAAACAGCTGTCATATCTTTATATAGAAGCTCTTTATAAATGCTGCTCACTGCAGTCTGTTTACTAATAATGTCAAAGTGTTAGAAACACAGAAACATCAGAATGGTCTTTGTTCACAGAAACCTGTCTGGGATCCTTTGTTGTTCTTTTGATGCAGAGTTACATTATAAATATAAAGAGTTATTTCAGAGTCTCATCAGTTTTCCTGCATGTCTTTATTTAACACATCAGCAGGGCTGAAGCTCTCATGTTAAACACACACTGATCTATGGACACGTTCATGTGTTTCTAACAGAACCAGGCTGTTATCAGCCTGCACTAACATTATGTCACACACACTGAATGTAACAGTGACAGTTTACATCATCACACAATCAGCTGTGATTGTTTCACTGTCATCAAACGAGTCAACAGGAAGTAGAATCAATAGAAACCAATCATTTACTGACAGCATGTCTGATGGAAATAAGTGCAGATTATGTATGAAGTCTAACTGCACACAGTAACTGTGTTACAATAAGGACTTAACAGCGCCCTCTGCTGGAGTGTTTCAGTACTGCGTTAACTAGAATACACCACCTCCTCCTCACACCACCTGCTACAGCTCTACTCTTCTATGACTACAGTCATCCACAGCACTGATGTGAGGTCACATGGTTCATATGTAAGGAGCACAGCTGACCTCAGGTCAGTTTAATGACTGTGAGCAGCAGCTGTGTTATTGTCACTGTGACAGGGAGACACTCTCAGACACAGCGCTCATGTCAGCTTGTTCTCATGCAGGAGGATCAGGAGCTCCATGTTTGTCTTTCTGTTTGAATCATGATGTGTTTGTGCCATCAGAGTCTGTCATGAGTACTCAGGGTTTCACAGCAGCTCTTCTGGATGCTGACGAGGACTCCAACCTCATGTTTCACCTCTCTGAGCTTCTGATGTCTGTGAACACTCGTGTTTCTTCTCTGGGCTCATCTGGACAAAAACACCTTTCTGTGTTTGGCTGCAGCCTCATTCTGACTGACAGGAAGTGTGTTATCCATGAGCTGCACTTCTGTGAGGAAGTTTCCTGCTGTGTTTCCTGTCTGTGGACAAACACGAGTGTTCCAGCTGAGGACTTGGTTCCTTCCACCTGTCCATACAGGACATCACGCTGTCTGCAGCTCTGTAAATGCTGCTCCAGGTCCTTCCACGTGCTGCTCTGTATTTGTGCAGTTTGTAGTGTGTCCTGGGAAACGTAGCACACATGGTGTTCTTCTGCTGTTTCCTCCTTTCACTGAGTGTGAAACACTGACGCTGTGCTGTTGTTCACAGAGGGGAGCTGATTCTAGCTGCAGCTGGACTCTGTCATCTAACTGAATGTGTTGGTGCTGATCACGGGGCTCTGAGGGGGGAGCAGCAGGAGGACTCTGGATGCTGACGTCAGTGTATCTGTGGAAGCTCCCACAGCGTGTCTGTCATTCAATATTGTGCTGTATATTGTATCTATGCAAAGATGAACAGACTGTGTGTTCACTGGTCTCTGTGCTGCAGCTCTGATGTCATCATCACTCCCTCCTCCACCCTCAGCAGTCCCAGCATGCTGCTGTGGTGCACCCCACCCTCACTCTACACCTGAGCCACAGACCACACCCTCCACCTCAATATACACCACAGTTTTCTCTGCTGTGGAAATGAGATCAGGAGGAAATCATCATTATTATTATTTAATAAACGCTCACATTAATGTGGGCTTATTTGTTTCATATTAGAAACATTAGTTGAGTGTTTTTAGTATAAAATGGTCAAAGTCCCTCTTTTTGCTCCTCCCCTCACCTGTGGATGGACGGTGCTGTTACCGTGGTGACAGCTTGGATGTGTTTCAGTCCTGCCTGGTTATCACTGCAGGAATCTTTCACATTTATTACAGGTAATAACTCTGATTTTTCTGTGTATTATGAACCAAATGTATCCTGATACACACAGAGATGGATGAGCAGAGGTTTTTTTGCAGTTTATGTAGTTACTATGGACTTAATGCAGACATATTATTAAAATTAGGGCTATAACAGTTGTATTGATGTATAGCAACTTGAAATGCTCCCACAAATGGCTCCACAGCATGTAAAAATATAACAAAAGCTCTGGCGGACTTGGTTCTGTGGTCAGTCTTAAAGGGTGAAGTTAAACTCTGTAATCTTCACTGTGTCACAGAGTTCAGTGAGTCCCGTTATTCACAGTATCAATCAGATCATCAGAGAACAGCTGATCAGCAATCAGTGGTGCCAACAGCGCCTCCTGTGGTGAGAGGATGCAATAATGCAATGTAGCATTTTTCCACTCAACACTTGCAGTCATGGAAACTGTCTGTTGGATCTGTGTGACGTTGCTTTCTTGGTTAGAGTTCCTCACAAATGTCCAGATGATTCTTCTAATGAGGCGTCGACCATGTTTGCAGCTCTTTGGAAGAAAACGTCGCCCTTTGCCATCCTTACTTTTCTTTGACTTCTTCAAATGCAGCTGAACTCCAGCTGGTATTTTCTTGGACTTTGCAGCTGTTTCTGGTCATCAGTTCATTCCTGCAAACCTCTGAAGCTGAACAACAATGATGCTGCATTGCTGGCTGATCCCAAAAGGTTGATTCTGTTCATCTGGACGTTTTCAGAAACGTTTGCTCACTGATCAGGTGACTTCTTCAGTCTCAGCTGACTGCAGCTTTACAAGCTTACAAACAGCACATTTGCACAATGACTGAAAGCAGCAGCACCTGATATATATGATACTAATATAATACATATACATATATAATCCATACTAATGATGAAGGAACTGAGCTCACAGTCCATTGTTCATTCAGTGAACTACTCAGTTTATTTTGGGCCTCAGAAATGCTCACTCTGTTT